>NC_138371.1:5003519-5041185 GCF_054177405.1 Leptonychotes weddellii
CTTTGGATTGTTACTTTTCTTACTGATTTTTCCTGTCAGCTAGGATTCAAATACTTTGTCTAGTTTTTATTGGTCTTCTAAATTTTTAGCATCTCTTACCATTCAGAAGTTTGGTCATGTTACGGTTTTATTTTGGTTTGGTTTGGTCTTTTAAGTTTGATGTAGTCACATACTTAATAATTTTAGCCTTGGTGTCACACTAAGATGGCTCTTCTCAACCCAGAATTATAAATCAGCTTTGTTTTGCCGCCTTCCAATGTGAAAGGTTTTTTTATTTGTTTTTGTTGGGAAGGAAGAGGCTGCTGTTAATTTACTTTTTAATTCAAAAAGAGGCTGCGGATCGTGGGCGGTGTTGCTGGTAATACTTGGGATGCACTGCGACCCATCCACAAAGGATCCATTTTCAGTTTGGACCACCAATCGAGAAACTCCTTGTCTTTCCAAAGGGAATGAGCGGCTGGTGAGCCACTAGAACAGTTTGAGGAGAAGGGAGCAAAGTGTCGCGAGCTGGGGATGGTGGTCACACCTGCTTTGTCTATGGTCCTTAGCGGTCCTCACTCCAGGTCGTTTCCTACCCTGCCTTCAGCCACCCATGTAATGCCACCCATCTACATGGCTGCTGGTGATCCAGCCAAGCTGGACTCTGATCTCATCTGTTCCATACTGAGTGCACTATAGAGATTTGAAGAAATGTATCAACTTTCTCATGGAGGGAGCTAGTGAGGGCCAGCTCTGCCCATTCTCACCATTGGATTCATCCCCAGTGTTGGGCAGGTTGGGCAGCCAGACCCTGCCTGCTATTCAGGACACCATTCACATCCGAGGCATCAGGTCACTTTGCAGTCCAGACTTGGATCCAGTGGGTTCAGGGACTGGCCAGCAGGTCCCAAACATTCACTGACTCATTTAACAAATATTTATTGGGCACCCTCCATGTGGTTCTAAGCCTTGAGGAGACAGGAGAATGGAGGAGACAAAAGTACTTGCCCTAATGGAACTTGATGGGGGAGACAGGCAATCATGAACACAACAGGTGCATTACAGAGACTCTTGTATGGGAGTGAAGGCCAAAAAAAAAAAAAAGAACAGGGAAGGGGGACGGGAAATGTTGATGGGTGTGGAAGGGAAGGGATTATGGGTGGTTGAGGAGAGCCAGAAGAAATCCGGGTGGACCAGAATGAGGTTCACAGTCGAGGATCCCGGGTGTGTGAGCATCCATGCTTGGGAGTGTGTGCTGCAGGAGATGGCCTTTGCAGTCACGGTCTCCCCAGCTACCGAAGCATTGACCCTTGCTGCTTGAGGTCCACAATTACATGGTGCTTGGAGCTCTTGGGCATGTCATCCTGCCCTATTGCTGGTCCCCGGGAAGGGGACAGTCCTTGCTTATTGGGAGGCCATGGGAAGGAAGCCCTCCA
Source organism: Leptonychotes weddellii (assembly GCF_054177405.1). NCBI lineage: Eukaryota > Metazoa > Chordata > Mammalia > Carnivora > Phocidae > Leptonychotes > Leptonychotes weddellii. The sequence continues at coordinate 5,004,935 of NC_138371.1, forward strand.
ACCACAGGGCCAAGTTGAGCTTTTGTAACTGATGCCCAGTATCCCAATGCTGCTGCTGGTTGGAAGACTGGAGCAGATCGTGAAAGTCCAAATATGTTCAATGGTGGATCTTCAAGGATGGGCAATCTTGTGCACCAACAAGTGGGAAAGTTCAAATGCATCTTCCAAACCTCATCTGGTCCATTTTGTGCTCTGATAATCCCCTGACTCGGTCTGGTTGAGACATGGGGCATCCCATTCTTGGCCCTAAGACCTGGCCTTGCAGAGACCGGTGTGGGTGTTTCCGGGCTGGTCCAGCCTCCCAACCCTGATGGCCATGGAGAAGCAGCTGGAGAGCAAGGCAGGACCCTCAGATTTCCAGGGACATTAAGGTCAGCTCTCATGCCTGGTGGAAGGTCATCTGGGAAAGGCAATGCAGTGCAAAACGGCCCTCATAGTCAGCTCCTATTTTGTGAGATTGTCTTTCCAACCGTAGGCCTGTGCTTGTGTTTGCTAGGATTAAATTTAGGTGCATATATCAGAGAAAACCCAAATCAAAGAGGTGGGAAAAAAGAGAAGTGTGTCACAAAAAGCAGTTCAGATATAGAAAGTACGGCCCGAGTCTGGGGGCTCCCTGAGGCTTTGAGAGACACAGACTCCTTCCAGTGCATTGCTCTGAACCATCCTGATGGCTCAATTCTCTCCCCAGAGGGGATGACCGGGATTCAAAGGGAAACTATGGGACAGAGGGGATGGAATTCTGTGCAGGGCGCCCTTACATTCTTGGCCACGGGCCGAGTTCCGTGTGCTGATTTGGCTTCCCTCGAACCTCCCTTCAGAAGGCGCCTGCCTTTGTTAACTGGCCAGAGAGAAAGCTTGCTCTTTGCCAAGGCAGGGGCCTGGGGGGATGCTAAGGCAGCAGGGTGGTTTAGGGTCTGACCCTCAGCTGCATTCCTTGCTCCCTGCTCACAAGGACCTGACCCGCTAAGTCATCACGGGAACCAGCACCCGCTGTGACATTGGGCCTTCGGTTGTCCTTCGAGGGCTGGCTCTCGTTTTTACCGAGAGCTCACGATCATTGGTGGAGCTTTGCTGGAGATGACCCCTCTGGACTTCGAAGCTCTGTCCTTAGGGTCCTCTGTGTGGGCTGGAGGCTCCTCTTCCATCCTGTCCGGTCCTCAAACACTTTTTGTCAAGTTAATAGTGGTTTCTGATGAGGAGAATGCACTAGATGTTTCCAGTCAATACAGATCGGGGTAAAGCAGGCCAGAGCTAGGGATGAGTTCTCATTGACCTTGAGCACAGCCCCGAGCCTCCTAAAATTCTGCACTGCCCTTTTTTTCTCTGCTCTAGCGTGATGCACAGACCATCAGGCGGGCTGCTTCTTCCCCCACCCGTGTGCTTCAGGAGAAGAGGATCTTTCCTTTTCTTGTTTTTATCTCAAGAGCCTAGCCCAGGGCCTGCACAGTAAAGGTGCTCACTATACATTGACTGGACTGAGCTAAATGTCTTTGTATCCCCCAGGCCTCCCAAGTACAGTGTCTTGTATATCCTATGTGATCAATAAATGCTTGTCCTATTCAACTGATCATCTAGACTCTTGCTGATGAAGTATCAGATCCCAGTTGCTCCTTATCCAGGTGTCTCTGGCTAGGTTCCCTGAGAACCTGAGAGAACGCCTGCAGGAGGTGGACTGGGGGGCACACTTGGGAGGCCTGGGAGCGGGCCTGGGGGGAGGGAGAGGTGGGATATAATGCAGTTGCAGCTGAGGCCTCCGTTAGCCCTACAGCAAGCTCTGGGGCCCGGAGGGAACAGGCTGAGCCTTGAACTTCACATGCACCAGTCACTGGATGCAGGCTGCTCTCAGGCAGGGTGGTAACCTTGATGAGGCTGCTCCTTGCAGCTGAGGGCACTGGCCATCGAGGGCCTCGGGGGGTTGCCGGGGTGGGGGGGCGGTGAGTGATGATCAGCCAGGACTTCTGCGGCTGGGGGAGTGAGTCATACCCTCTGCTTGTCTGGTTAGTGCCTTTTCTATGATGGGTGCTCTCTGGTGGGTGTTAACACAGGGATGCAAAGATCCTCATACTTCTCGTCCACTGCCGTGGGCCCATCCACATGCTTCTGCCCCAGATGTCCTGTCTCCAGTCTTTCTGACTGAGCCCCCAGTCTTGCAGTCTGGCACTGTCCAAGCTGCTGACCAGCTGGTCGGCCCTTTGGCCACTGCCCACGAGTCCAGGAGGCGATTATGCCGGAAGGCCTCCCCTACCACTGTCGTTTTCTTTAAAAATGTATCTCTTGCATTCGTGGTTCTAAAGCCAATCATCTGAACAACTTATCCCTCCAGGTGTTCTTTTAAAAAAGGGATTTGTGGCCAAAAAGATTTAGGAAACGATGAACACTCCAGCTCCTTCTTAGAGATACAATTCCCATTAGCATGTTAATGATTCTGAGACGTCCTAGCAGAGACACATCAAATCCATCAGTTTCATAGCTTTTTTTCATAGGACTCTCTCTTTCTCTCTCTCAAGAAACCAATATATCTGAAAAAACCTATTTTTAATTAACCCCTAAACTCCAGATTTTAAAAATACACTTTACCCCCAGACAGGTTACCCCATTATGTCTCGGATTTTTGCATGGATAAACTTATTTAATATTTTCTTTAAGGACCAAGTGAGTTGAGACAAGTAAAAGTTCTGGTTAGTGTGCGAGGAGTAGGGGGGACCTTCAGTCAGAAGAGGAGAGCTATCCGAGATCAATTTTATGCTGCTCACCATTTTTTCCCCCTCTGGCCCTCTGCCCATCACTCTGTTTATTAAAAGCAGGCCCCATAGATGTTTGTGCAGCAGTGGCAAGAAGTCGAAAGAATTCTCTGAGCCTGAGATTAGAGGCAGAATTTATAGCAGTGCTGGAAATTGCAGCCTACAAAACAGCACAGTAAATTACAGCCAGGGCTCTTAATAGGGAGGATGGCTGTCCGGGATCACCTCGGAGACTGAGAGGAGGCTGCAGCCTGGTTGTCATATGCAAAACCTGGGAGCCAGGGTGACCATTAGAACAGAGGCTCCTCCATCAAGTGTCAACAGGGACCCCGTGCAGCAAATGCTCTGTTTATGGAGGCAGACCCAAGACCTCTTTCTGGCTTTTGCTTTGCGCTGATTAGCTGGTCTCTTCTGTGGGGTCTGACTCTTGAAATCATCACTGAAATTGCTTGCTGATCACAAGCTTTTTGCATTGGTTATTATTTCTCTCTCTTTCTCTCTTTTTTTTTTTTTTTGGTCTGAGAGAGACCCGAGGTTATGCTGGATGTATTTCATTAGTTTTGCTAATAGGAAGAGAAATCTGTGTCTGCAGAAATAGGCAACGTTCCCAAATAGGGACTGTAGCCAGATCGTAGTTTTGTGTTTAAAAGGAGGGGTTACCCTGGAAAACATGGTGGGGAACAGAATCCCATGTCTTAGAAATGCACATTTGAGACCGGAATGGACTCTACAACCACATAGTCCAGAACTGTGCAAAGAGTAAAGCTAATGTATAAACAACAAACGCCAAGTCACAAAGGCTCAGGGATACATCCCGAATTGCATTTAATACTTAGATATAGAGAGAGATAATATGTGATAATATATAGAAAGATTTAGAGAGATAATACATACTATATATTAAGATAAGATTTATGAGATAGGTCTGTATAAAATGTAGATACAGGTATCAATATAGGTAGATGTAGATAATCTATAAGCTTTGGTCAACAACACAACAAATTTTAAATAAATGTTTACTCTTTAAAGTAAAACCTTAGGCTGTCGTTGCCATGGGGAAGGGGGGGCGGTGAGTGTTTGATGAAGAAACACACAGGAAGTAACAGGGACCTTTGTGCTCTTAAGGAGCACAACACCAATATGGAAACTCTCTTCCTACTAAAATGCACACACACACACACACACACTCACACCCCACAAAGACGCAAAGACATAATTTCATTATGAATTTCATTAATTGCCATGTTGCGCAGATCCGTGCAGAAGCCTTTAGGTGGTAAAGAATCCAAAGTTGGAGAAATACACGTGATGGAGACTTAGTGGCTGAACTTAAATTGTGAACTTCCAGCAGCTGGAAGAGAGAGAGAGCAAGACCAGGAAGGGGCTGTGATTTGTATTAAATTCTTGCTGCAAAGATGCCCAGAGCACTGTGGGTCACAGGAGGGATGGAGCATGTCAGGACTTCAAGAGAGCTAAGGGAGCAACTAGGAGGGGGGTCTGCTCGACAGGAGCCTGGTGGGGGGATTTCTTTGGTCAAGAATTTGTCATTGGTCGAGGACATCATCACACTTAGATGAGACCTGTAGTGTATGCCCTTCATTCCACACCAATCTTTCCTGCTCTCTGGCGATATTTTGTAAATAAAGCTCCTTCGGGGGCATTAATTAATAATAATAGATCTATCTTTCGTAATAACATTTATCTTCTGTTGGGCACTTACCAAGGGCCCTTGGGCTGAGCACAGAGTATCACAGTGAACTCCCGAAACCCAGCACCACTACTTCTGGTTTAGTTGAGAAATGAACATGAGGCTGAGAGGCGATAAGCCCAAAGAGCTGGGTGGTGACAGGGCTGGGATTTGAACTGGGTTCTGGGATACGGGTGGGTTTCCTGACTAGCGGCTCTAGCTGGCAATGCGGTGGAGAATCAGGTTCCCAGGGCGGGCAGACCCAGGAAGGAATGTCCTGGAATGGAGCCTATTCCAGTCTCCCTAGTTGAGTTTCCACGCATCGCGCAAGGTACGGTGTTTCACTTACCGTTTCATAGCAGTTGGTGACTGTGCTTTTAGAATTGTGTTGCTTCCAAAACATCAAGCAGGACAGTCAAGAGTGATGGTCCCACCCTCCGGGGTTCAGCTGGACCAGACCCTGTTGTCCTGTGACTTCGAGTTCTTAGTAAAGTAACTTCACAGCAGACACAACGCCAGACTCCGGCATGTTGTTGCAAGTGTTCTAACACACAACCCATTTATTTGGCTCTGTTAATCCTACAACAGGAACATTTGGGTGCATAAATCCTCAAGAATTGGCCTGAAAGATTGGCGTTAGGGATCCGTACGTGCAGAGCGTCTTTTTAGGCTCAAGTGCACTATCCTCCTGTGCCTTCCCTGACACCGTGGCTCTATTCCTTTTGAAGCTCTAGCGTAGATGAAGTGTCCTTGGATCACCAGCCGCTTAAACTGGTGATGACTAGATTAGGCCTGGAATGTGCTTCTCCCCGTAAGTCATCTGTCCGTGCATTTAGGCTTATGCCTCACTGTCTTCCAGTTCATTTTCTACAAACTCACCAAGATCTGATCACCCCAAAGGTAGGTGTAATTCCCAAGCATTCAGGGAAGAGGATAAAGACTTACGAAAGATAGTTGTGTGCACCAGTGGTGGCCGGCTGGGTGCTTCCAGAGTCTGGGCGCCCGGCCCGGCCTTCACTGCGTCATCACCACTGTTTGCCTGGATGTGTTGCCCAGGAGTCCGGTCTAGCACGGGCCTGTCGGGTTGTTTGTGCAGGGTGTTGCACAAAGCGATGAATCCAGCGGGCAGGACTGAATTATGAACAGAGAGAAGTAGAACACGGGCAGGTGTGAGGAGCAAGCAGACCAAATCCAAGGGTCTGAAAGACGAATGCATATGCTCCAGGAGAGGTATTGACTTTACACAGGAGTTATGATCTCCCCAGAGAGACTTTATCTAGAAAACTTTGCTCTGGGCTCTAGTATAAGTCTGGGTTAAGTTACAACCGCCATTCACACCTGGAAACAGGATGACATCAATGAGAAAAACTTTATGTTTGGACGGCACTGTCTGGTAAGCATGATTGCATCTGAGCTTCTCAAAAATGCAGGATGAGAAGCCGAGATGCAGAGGGCTGAGCGGGGAGTCCAAAGCCACCACCCATTTAGTGGGTCGGTCGGGCGCAGCTGGGACCAGAACACAGCCCCATATTGTTCTCACTTCCTGGGAAAAAAAGGGGCATCCCCCAGGGTCTGCCTCCCCACCCTGACTTGCATGAGAATTGCAAGGCAGCATTTTTATTGAAAAGCTCTAATACCCTTTCTGGGAAGACCACTTTGAAGGACTCGGTAAAAGCAAAATGGATGGGGGTGATTACATCTCTTTCCCTGCCCCAGACACCTGCTGGGCGGGCAGGGAGTCTGGGCTGGGCAGCGCAGGGTATCTGAGCGGCTCTCAGCCAGAGGGCGGAGGCTGGGAGCCCTTTCTGGGTGCTTCCAGGTGGCAGCAAGCACAGCTCAGCACCTTGGGGCAGCTGTTGGGCCAGGGTTCCCTCCAGGCACAAAATGCACAGCAAAAGGGACTGGGAGAGATGCCTTCTCTGTCGTTTTTACTGCCGCTGGTAAGGCGTTTTGGGTTTGTAAAAACTCCCCTTTTCTGTCTCCAGCATTTCCCCTTGTTTCTCCATCAAGATCTTTCTATAGCGGTTGACCCCGATGTTTCTTTTCTTCTCTTTCTTTACCCTTTCCTCTTGTTCCTTCTGGGTTGTAACATAGCAACTAAAACAAAGTTAGCTGTAATATGCACACGTGGTAAAAATGTAAAGTGTCCAAAAGCATGTTTGGGAAAAGCAGGGGGCATCTAAGTTTTGTGGAGCCAGTGATTCAAGGGCCCCCGGCTAAGAAAAAGAACACAATGACTGGCGTGGGAGAATCTTACAAAAACGTGTGTCTGTGTGAGCACACTGCTCGGACCCCCACCCCTACCTGGGGCCCCTGAGCCTGAGTCTTCACAGTGTCCCCCATGATGGGCAGAAGTCCCTTCCTGCCCCGCCCTCGCTCCCTACTCTGCTCTCACGACCCCCCCGTGACCACTTCCCAGTGCATCCTTCCGGAAAAAGTCCGTGTGTACACTAGGCAAATAGCAATATCGGTTTGGACCAACTTTCAGTATTTTTAAGGGCCTTATGATTCGCAGCACATGCCGGACAGCCCTCCCTCCGGCCAACCCACACCTCCCAGTAGGACTGAGCATCACGGGAAGTTGGGTGGCAGATCCTCCTGCAATCTGCCTGTTTGCAGACTGCATGTCAGAGCCAGTCTGCCCGTCTGGACCCTGGTACCATCTGTGGGCTCTGACGGGGGTGAGGGGCACGAGGGGTTTAATGGGGAGTAACAGCTGTGAAGGGGTAGGGAAGGGGATTTTTCAAGGGAAGCCCCAGACCGCGCCCGATGCAGACCCTACAAAGTCCCTGCCAGTCCCCGGTCCCAGTGGGACCTGCCCCTTAGTGCGGCCCCGCGTGGACAGAACCCGGCAAGCCCTTCTACCCTGCTGTGCTCGGTCCCTGGCTGGGCGTCCCCCTGGAGACCTGGATCATGGCATAGCTACGGTGTCCTTGCCCAGGGCCTGTAGGTGGCCACGGGGTCCGAAGGCCCCCAGGCAGTTAATGAACTTTTGTGGTCCTCAGCTTCCTTATCTTTAAGAATGTTTTTTTACTGCCTTGTGGAAAGATTAAATAATAATGATTATAATGAGCTGAATCGTGTCCCCCCTCCCCTGGCTTCCAGAGCCTCAGAATGTGATTGTATTTGGAGACTAGGTCTCTAAAGAGGTAATTCAAGTTAAGTGAGGTCATTGGAGTGGACCCTCATCCAATAGGACTAATGTCCTCATCAGAAGAGGAGATGGGGACAAAAACACACCGAGGGAAAACCTTGTGACCATGTGAGGCCGGCTGTCTACACACGGAGCAAAGAGGCCTCAGAGGGAACCAGCCCTGCAGACGCCTCGGTCTCGGGCTTCCAGCCTCCAGGACCAAGAGGAAATGAATGCGTTATTTTAGCCGCCTGGTGTCGGGTATTTTGTTCCGGCAGCCTCCCCAAACTAATGCAAGTGCAGATTGCACTAATGTACTTTTACCAAAAGAGGGCCCTCCTCCCCGAACAAAGTGCCACCCCGATCTGCCACCCTATCAGAACCAGCACTCCCTGGCCAGCCCCCGCCCCATTGTTGTTCCTGTCCTGGGGAGTCAGGAGGGGGCGGTGTGAGGAACGGTGCTCTCTGAGTCCTAGAGATGTCTTGGGAACGTGGTGGTTTTCTTCTTTGGGTAAAACAGAGGGAATAAGTTCATCCAATGAGGTTTCTGCAGAGTGTTCTGATCCATTACTAGTCACATTATTCATTATTGTCAGTGTCATTATTAATCATGACAGTAGTGAGCATGCGTGTAACACATTGCGATCTCCGAGTTATTTGCTCATCTATTATCTGCTCCTTATGCCACCCCGGGGAGGCAGGACAGGTGTTTTGACCGGCCTTTGGTGACCTCTTTGTGTTCAAGGTCACAGGGCTGTCCAGAGGTCACTGCTGAGGAAGCTGGACAGGGTCTTCTGACTTAGGCCTCTGTTGTCCCCTCACCCACAATAACAACTCCTTTCACTCCTTGGACCAGACATCTGGCCACAGCCTAACAAGGGCCCAGCCATGGGGTGTCTGAGGTGCTGGCGTGGCCAAGGCCCAGACTGCTATTTCCCATGGGTTGGTCTGAAAGGGGGAAGGATAGGACAAGGGGTAAGTGGCAGCCTGTGTGGGCAGGGTGTGGAGGGGGCAACATGGGGTCCGTTCTGTTCCCCAGCTCAGTCCCACGGACCACATCTGGGCCTTGAGGGATAACACAGCAGGTGCTGCTTCCCAGAGGCAGGAGCAGAGCAGCTGAGGGGCTGGGGGAGACCAGGATCCCAGGACACTCCCCCAGGAGTCGTAGCGGGGGCGGGGGGGGTGGCGATGCACTGTGCCGGGACCTCAGGAGGAGCTGGGCATCCTGGGATGGGGAACCGACCAGGGTCAGTGTTCTCACCTGGACCAGCCTGGTGCCAGACCCTGCAGGACGACCCCTGGGGCGGGGTGGAGGGGCGGGTGGCAGCAACAGCCTGAGCACAGCGGACACCCAGGGGCTGCGGGAACTAAGTGGGAAGTTTGGGAGGACTCGGATCCTCCATCAGAAGAGGGGGAGGCCTGTCAGCCTCGCTTTGCTGTCAGCCTGATTGCATTTCCACTGCCTGGCTGGTTGGGCCTTGGGATCAGGTTACATTGTCAGCCAGATGCTCTGTGCTCCCAACAGGCAAGACAGACCATCAGAATAAGGGCCTTTCTTGCTGTCTTATTAACTGAGAGCATCTGAAAGTCACGTACAAACCCTTTCTGGGGGCAATCTTGGGAAAGAGGGTGAGCTGCTCATGCTCGGAAGAGGTGTGGCCAGGCTTCTCCGAGAGTTGTGGTCCCCACACGAGAGAGGAGAAGGAAATTCTCTCCCTCCTTTCCCGACCTCATTCCAAATTGGGATCCTCTGTAGCCCAGCTCCTGTGGGATTACGGCAACCCTAGGATTATACTTTTTTGTAGTTCATACTCTTTGCTTTGTTATGGGATATCATTTGAATAAACAGAAGGATCAGAAGGAGAGAAGCTTCAAAGGAAGCAGAGGCTCAGGGCCCTCTACAGAGATCACTTGCACGGTATAATTAGCATCCTAAGTGTCCGGTGGGGCCTTCCTTCCTGTTAGAGTCCAACTTTGTGTCCTGCTTCTTCATTTCACCTTCTTCACAACTCGCTGGTCTGTTCTCAGTCCCATGAAGGCCAGGGCGGGAATACAATATCAAGCTTTAGCTTGAGTTCACTGAAACCCAGACCCGGGCTGGATGAGGGAATACACATGGGAAGACACACTGAGAAGTGAGTCCTGAACTCACTGAAGGGTTACTAAAAGGATTTATTTTTATAAAATATGCAAGATATGCTGGATTTCCTTCTTTCTCCCCTCCCCCTCCCCCTTCCACCCTGTCTTTGCCCCCCAGCTCCTTCTTCCATCCCTTTCTCCTTGGGTGCCCTCATACCTGCACACACATCCCCACAGTTTCATGCGCACCCCCACGCCCGCACGTACACCCCCCACACCTGCACGTGCACCCCCACACCCGCACGCACACCCCCACTTTTGCACATGCATCCCCATGCCTGCATGCACACCCCCACACCCTCACGTGCACCTGCACACCTACACGTGCACCCCCAAGCCTGCATGTGCACCCCATGTCTGTACACGCACTCCCATGCCTGCAAGGACACCTTGGGAACTTTCTCCTGCTGAATGTTGGCCAGGTCCTAGGGCTCCTCAGTGGGTCAGTCACTGGGATGTAGCTCTACTTTTTGATATGGTGCTTATGAAGTGTGAAGTCTTATACATATTAACTCAATCCTTCATGGCCCCATTGGTAAACTCATTTTACAAATGAGGAAACTGAGGCACAGAAGGGTTCGATAATTTGTCAAAGGTTCCAGAGTTCAAACCCAGACAGTTTTGAGCTCTGACCACTTTGGTGTGAATGAAGTGATTTGAAGTATAGCCTGGCTTTTTGGGTCAGGCCCAATGAGAGAAGGTGAGTCTCCTGGAAGCCCTGCACTATCCTCTCACTGATAGATGCTCTGTTGGGTTCTCAGAGAAATTCAATGAGACCTTGGAAAATTTGCTCTTTGAAGTGTATTTTGGAGAGCTTGCTGATGGCGTGATTGAGAAGCCTGGCACCTTCATGAATGACACCTCACTGACTAGTGTCTGCAACTGTTGTGAAGATGTCCCAGGCTTGTGCACAGAGCTGAGTGTGTGAGGAACCTCACGGTAAGAGCCCCAATTTGATGGTTGGTCCAGAGCCTGCCTGGCTCAAGAGTATTGCAGACTGGGATGGGCCTCATCCATTCCCAAGAACAAGTGTTTGGGGGTTAAAAACCCAACCAAGGATGTGTCCTCTGTGTCTTAAGTTCTCCCAGACAGCTTCACTTCACTGCCCACCTAGTACATGGTGTCTCATACTTCCCTTCCCCAGTTCTCTTCTTTACCGAGCTTTGCACTACAATTTCTCATCCTCCATCTAAGGCTCCTACACCCATGGCCCATTAGGACCATGTCACTGGCTCCCTTCCACCTACCTTACTTGGCCTCTCAACAGAATGTGCCCCAATCTATTACCTCCTTCTTCTTGAAATGCTCTCCCCACTTGGCTGCTGTAACACTACACCTCTCTGTATGCTGCTACATATCACAAGATGTGGTTGCTATGGTGATGAGATGTTGAAACTGGGAGAGGATTTATGATACGGTGTGACCGAGGGGCACATTTTGGGTGGTTTTAAGCTACATGAGTTAGGATTCTTGGTTAGAAGCAAATGAAATGATCTCTGGATATTTTAAACAAAAAAGAACAATTCTTAGAAGGCTATAGAGGCTTATGGAACAAATGGGAGTCTTGAAGCCCTGGTGTGGGAAAGCAGGAGGAAACCAAAAACACTGGAGTATTCAGAAGTGAGTGAGAGGGAATAAAGGAAGGGAAAATCAAAGTTAGAGAATAATAGGTATGGCAAAGTAGGATCAAAGGATAGGTTTTTTATTAAGAATGGGTAAGGCATGAGCACATTTATTGTCAGAGAGAAAGAAATTGGCATGAAAAAGAAGAATTTCTCTGATCCTAATGTAATCAAGCTAGAAATAATAGCAAAAAGTATCCAGGAAAACCTCAAGTATTTGCAGATCAAACCAAAAGCATCTAAACAACCATGAGTCAAAATGGAAGTCATAAATTATATTAGGAAATATTTTGAATTGAATGAAAATGAAGACGCAAAGTTTCAACATTTATGGGATGCAGCTAAAGCTGTGCTTAGGGGAAAATTGATAGCTGTAAGAGCTTGTATTAGAAGAAAGCTCTCAAATGAATAATCCATGTTTCCACTTTAAGAAATGTAAGAAATCGGAAAATTAAGTAAATTAACCCCCAAAATACAGAAGGAAAGAGCTAATAAAAATACAAGCAGAATTGATAAAATAAAAAACAAAAAGATTATAAAGAAAGACCAATGGAACAAATTTAGGGTTCTTTACAAGAGACAGGGTAGAGAACAGGTGTGTTTGTGTGTACATATATGGGGGTAGGGGGATCTGTGACTAGCTGATGAAGGAATCTCTAACTTAGTATTTTGTGTGTGTGTAATAGTAGGTAGGGTGGTCCACTGAGAAGTACACAAAACTCTAGAGCTGGTGAAGAGAGAAGTGATGTTTTGGTGTATTTTCTGGAGGAATGGGAGGAATAAGTGTATTAGTTTCCTACTGTTGCTACAACAAATTACAATAAACTTAGTGGGTTTAACAACACAAATTTACTCTTACAGCTCTGGAGATGAGAAGTCTAAAACAGGTCTTGCTGGGCTAAAATCAAGGTGTCAGTGAGGTTCTGTTTCTTTTGGATGCTCTAGGGGAGAATCTGTATTCTAGAGTTTTCTAGCTTCTAGGGATCACCCCAGACCTTTGCTCAAGGCCCATGCCCCAACTTCCAAGCCAGCAGTGTAGTAGCATCTCCTAATTTCTCTCTCTCTGATCCTTGCTTCCATCATCACGTCTCCTTCTCTGCCTCTGACCCTCCAACCTCCCTCTCATTAGAACCATTATGATTACAACAGCACACAGATAATCCAGGATAATCTCACCATCTCTGATTCCTTAACTTCATCACATCTGCAAAGTCCCTTTTGCTATGTCAGAGAGTATATTCCTCGTTTTAGGGATTAGGACTGGACATCTTTGGGGGCTATCAGTTTGCTCACCACAGTACATAAGCAAGAACAAGCAAAAGAATTGAGAAGAGCACTCAGGTTCAGCCTCAGCTGGAGACCATGAACTGCTTGTGGCCTGAATCTCCAATTTAGGACATTTAGGAAATGAGATAAAGGTACTAAGTTGGCAGACTGTGGCTCTAGACTAGGATATGGATTTTGCTGGGAGTATGGCAGAAGGATGGGATACAGGCAATGGGAATTTTAATAAAATGGTAATATATCTGCTAAACAGTGGGATCCAGGCTGAGTAAGCAGGGAAGGGAGAATACTTACAGAGGGGGAGGAAATCAATATGTCACATCATGGTAAAATGCACAATCCACGGCTTCAGATATGAGAGACTGTATGATAAATGGATACTAATGACTCAAGAGAAACATTCTTAATATAGAGGACTTTCTCTCCCTCCATTCCAATAAATACCAAAAAAGCAGAATTTTCTGATATCCTACCTTTCTCCTAAAGGAATGCATTTAATCTACTCTTGTACTCTTCAGAGGTCTCAGAATAAAAAAGGAGTCTGTCTTCTAATGCAGTAATTTATCACAACCTATCCTTGCGCCTATTGTTTTCATCGATCAGATATGATTTTGTCACTCCAACATCTTAACAGAGATACTATTAGCCAATGATCAAACAGATCCATTTTGTTCTGTGTGTTATGAATAATAACTTAATCTGAAAAGGGATCTGTTTATTAATAGGCAACAGGATATTTTTCAGAACCAAAGATGAGGACTTGGTGACAGTTAGCCCCGAGGGCAGAGTTACATGTTTAAGGAGCATGCGGTGCAGAGAGAAGAAAGATACTGGAATGCCCATCAGAGAATGGTTCTTTGAAATTTATTTAAAAATAAGGACTTCTTTTTTTGTTATTGTCTTTTCTTTCTTCTCCATTTTAGATGTAGCAGAGTGGAGCTTGAGTTTGGATCCTGGCAATGCCACCTGATTGCTGCTAAACTTGGGTGGTTCTCTGCCTGGGTTTCCTCATCTACACTATGTAAATAGCAGAAGTACCTACCTTAACTTGTTAGTAAGAGGACAATTTAGATAGTACTCGTAAATCCCATACAATAGTATCTGGCCCAGATGCATTTGTTAAATAAAATAAGAACAGGCATCTTACAATGAGATTCACTGGACAAAACTTCATAAATACAATAGAAAATGCTTTGCATTGGTTCAGAACCAAGAGTAAATATGCTTTTCCACTTTATGTAGATGAGAGTTGATCCCTGGTCTTTAGTAGAGTGAAATGTTCTTGACCGTTTTCTCCGTCTTGTCAGTGATAGTGAATTTATTTCCCCTCCATTTGTCTTGGGTTGCAGAGAGTTGACCAATTTAAATAATCACCTTCTACTTTGCTAAAAATGGAAACTCCCAACCCAAAGGGCAAATAGCGAAGTTAATTAGGTTATTTAAATCTTCCAAGACTTGTAATCTAGATATTGTCAGGTCAAGATGAGGCATTTGGATGGGAGCAGAGCTGGCTGGTTGATGGGATGTGATAAGAACAAGGGAGCCCTAACACTCTGACACCCCAAGTGATCTTGCAGAGATGGGGCCGTCACCGAGCCAAACATCCATGACTCTCTGGCGACTATTGATTTGTGCGCCAAGAGTGGTTGTGATGGGTTACCAGAAATTTCTCTAGAGAACAGAAGGTCCTCAGTCACAGCTCTCAAAACAGGGCCTTGCCAAGTAATCAAGGCCAATGTGTCAGCTTGCTAGAACCACAGGGACAGCAGTAGGGTGGCCCCAGATGGTTTTGAAGACTCCAGAGTGGTGGGGTCTTCCTTCCATTATTTTTAAGTGACTCAAGCAAGTTATTCAACCTCTCTGAATCTCTATTCTCAAAAACTGACGCCCACCTGGAAGGTTTGCTGTGAAATGTCAGCGAGGGAGTACATCTTGCTTCGCCAAGCCTGCTTGGTATGTACTGGGCAGTCAGGAAATGTTCCCTTTTGGTCTTGTCCCCTTCCATTTCTGCCCTCGGCTTCTTGTCCTTGAAGCAGAAATAGGCCTAACTACTTCCCCCAAGAATTCAGGAGCCATTGTATTAGAGTGAGCCATTGTATTAAACTGAGCTGTTTCTTTTCTAAAAGGTCATTAACTATAAGAAATTAGTCCTTGGTAGTGAGAGCCATCCTTTGCATCTTTTGTCCTGTGTGAGGGGCAGGAGATCTGGTGGGATGTTTGGCGGCCATCACTGCGGGTTGGCGGTGCCTCAGGATCCAGCCACGGCATTGTCAGGCTTTCTTACAAGGTCAGGGGAGCTACTTCCTCAAGAAAGATCAGGTACATTTCCATAATTCCAGGCATATTTGCAAATTTCCGGGAACTGCAAGTCACTGTGTTCCCTCTCCCCTCAAGGGCACTGAAGGACTATCCATTCTCCTCCAGGGTGAGTCCATTGCAAGGTCAAAGTGTGTGCATGGAGGTCCCAGCATTGGGTGACATCTGCTCTTGTCCTTTCTCCCCATGACCCTGTTCCTCTCCAGCCCCTACTCACTATTCGTGTTCTCCTGCTCACTTACTGGACATCAGAGCCCAGTTTGGGTGCTTCTAGAGGGCATTTGCACACGTTCAAAGGAAGAGGAAGGGAGTCCCCTGCTATGCTTAGAAAGAACTCAGTGGCAGGCGTGGGGGCTTTACTGGCTTACTTCATGGCAGCTGTTTCACCCCATTGGTGCCCCATTTAGCAGCGAAAACCAAATGGGGAAGAGGATCCATTTAAGTAACTTCTGAGAATCTCCTAGGTTCTTCTTGACAGTCCCACTGTTCTGGGAACTCGAGTCTGGCGACAGATCCAGCTGCCAGCTGCCAGCTCCACTGGAGGTCACATGTGCATCTGAAACTGAACTGGCCAGAACCAACCACTCGGTTTTAACTGCATGCCCCACCCCAATTTCTTTCTTCTCTTCCAGCTCCCCTTTGCTCAAGCCAAATTTAAGAGATATGCTGGATTCGAGACCTGCCCTAACCCCTCCCTCCATAAGCAACCCCAATTCTGAAATACGCCCCCTGTCTGTGCACTTGTCTTTACCCCATTGTCATGCTATCTAAGCCCCACCCCACTCCCCCCGGATTACCCGGTAACCATCTCAATAGATATCCCTGATCCTGTTAATGCCCATCTATGCTCTGTTCTCCTTCATCAGCAGACGGTTTTTGGAAACACACCAGAGCGCATCACTCTCTTTCCTTAAAACCTACAGCCAATAATACCCTTGCACCTTGGTGGAAATCGAAGCCCTTTGCCTCTTGCTGGCTGCAAGAGCCCTGCAGCTTTTGTCCCCACCACCTCCTTCCCTTCTTCCTTTCCCACCCGGGCCTTTTGTCTGTTCCTCAGACACATCAAGCCCCTTCCTGCCTTGAATCTTTACAGTCTTCTCCCCTCGCCTAGAAAGCTCTCTCTCTCCTGATTTGTCAGTGGCTGGCTCCTTCTTGTGGATCGGACCTCAGCTTAAATGTCACTTCTGCAGGGGTCCACTGGAACTACCAGATGGAAATCAGACATCTCATTCCTCTCTATTACACTACTTTGTTGCAATTCTCTGATTAGCCCTTATCTGACTCTGGCATTTAAAAAATGTGTTTAGGGATGCCTGGGTGGCTCAGTCAGTTAAGCGTCTGCCTTCAGCTCAGGTCATGATCCCAGTGTCCTGGGATCGAGTCCCGCATCGGTCTCCCTGCTCAGCGGGGAGCCTGCTTCTTCCTCTGCCTGCCGCTCCCCCCTGCTTGTGCTCTCTCTCTCTGACAAATAAATAAATACAATCTAAAAAAAATGTGTTTATTAGTTTTGTTTCTGTCTTCCACTTCAGCCCACCTTTTTACTCTCTGCCTCAGGTGAGCAGGACCTTGTCTGTCTGGTTCATTACTAAATCCCCAGCAGTTAGACGAATGCTTGGCATATAGTTGGTACTCGGTTAACCCTGGTTAAATGAATGAATAATTAGTGAGAGCAGTCTGTGCTCTTCCTTAACCATGTTTTTGGCTAATTCAGGATACCAGCAGGGACTTTGTTCTGGAAAGATGTTTTAGGCCAGGTTTTTCAACCTCAGTGCAATGGGCATTTGGGGCTGGATAATTCTTTGCTCCAGGGGCTGTCCTGTGCATTGTAGAATATGTATCAGCATCTCTGAGCATTACCCACTAGATGCCAGGAGCAAACTCCCCCCACCTCAGGTTGTGACAACCCAAAATATCTCCACATTGCCAAGTGTCCCCTGGGGAGCAAAATCTCCCCTCTCTCCCCTGGGAGAACCATCCCCATTGTAGGGCCATCCAGCAGCTCCACATGATTAAAGACACCCATCTCAAAGTCGGGTTCCCAGATTAGGGGGTGATCCCTTTGGGAAGCTGCTCTACCAGGGGGGCCTGACATTGACCCCAGCTCCATCACTCACCAGCCGGTGAAGTGGCTTAGCTTCAAGGACGTGGGCTTCTTTATGTGGGAATGGAGTGTGCATCCACGGGATTGAGTGGATGCGAGCACGGAGTGGGCGCAGGGGCCACACGGGGTAGAAGCTAGGTGAGCAGCAGCATGTCTGTCGGGGAGCTCTGGGCTGTCGTCAAATTGTTGCTCCCTTTACGGAGGTGGTTCCCGTGATGCAGACGTGCAGGCTGGGCAGAGAATGGGGACTCGGCCGTCCCCCACTGAGGCCTCCACGCACACCCACTGACACACTGGCTCTAATCCCCTGCCCCTTTGACTCGCTTGTTCTCTGGTTTCCACAAAGGCTGACTGTGCTCTGAGCAGTTGTAGCCGGTCAGGGCCTCAGGGAGGCTGTGGGAAGGGTCGTGGTCCCCTTCAGCTGGCAGCTCTGGGAAGTGGCCAAGCGTGTCTCTCTCTCTCTCTAATCAGTGTTCGGGTTCCCAGCCAGCAGCTCAGCTCTTTTCAGACAGTTACATCTAAAGTCCTCTGTGAGGCCTAAAATACTTCTATCCAGCAAAGGACCTTCAGGAAACGTCCGCCTTGATTGGAGGGACGGGAATCTCGGGAGACTTTCAAGTGGGAGAAAGAAAAAAGCCTTG
This sequence comes from Leptonychotes weddellii, assembly GCF_054177405.1. Lineage (NCBI taxonomy): Eukaryota > Metazoa > Chordata > Mammalia > Carnivora > Phocidae > Leptonychotes > Leptonychotes weddellii. Next base: position 5,022,599 of record NC_138371.1, read on the forward strand.
TTCAGTCTTCTCTTAGCTTAAAAAAAAAATAAAAATAAAGTCATGGCCTACCTAATTAATTAACTGAATTCTAAGGAGATGAGCAGAATTATTGTTAATTAATTTTAAATTAATGTAAATGTATTATGCCTAAAGTATTTGTGGTTTCTGCGTTTCGTCAGTCCGGTGATGGAGGTGGTGGAGTGTGGTCGGGGGTGGGGGGGCATCCAGAGCAGAAGGCGGCCAGGACTTGGGCTGGGGCAGCGTCCCCCCTAGGGCCAGCTCCACCCGGGCAAGTCCCCTGGGCAGGAGCGACGAGCCAGGGATTCCATCAGAACTGATGTACAGATAGGTTTAGGGTCTCAGGGGTGAGAATGCGGCACCATGAGAGCAGACAGGCCTGAAGAACTAGTGGGGGTGGCAGTGAAGGGACCTCAGTTCTGCCTGGGCTGCTCACAGACGCTCTCGTCTCTGACCCCACATGTCCCTGCCTGGTTTCACCTGTTCTCACTGCAGAAGCATCTTCTCTTTGGGGCAGGAAGATGGTGAGAGCCCACTTCTCAGCCCTCCAGCCGGGCAACGCCAGGGGACAGCTACTGATGGTACTGACGATGTATTATACATCAATCCTGGACCCAGCGCTGGGGCCGGTCTCGTGATTGCTTCTGCGGTCCTAGGGCCGTGACCCCCTCTGGCACCCAGGGAGCTGGCTTCATTATGGGAAAAAACAAGTGAGGATAGAAATGTGTCTGCAGATCCACGTGGCGGCCCCCACCACCCTGCGTGACTGCATGCCAACCCACAGCTCGGCCTTCCACAGTGCGGTTCATTCAGAGGGAAGAGATTCAGCCAAACTTTTGAATTGGTTTTGTGTAAACTGGAGAGAGAACAAGAGTACTTGAGTGATGTTGTGCGGAGATTTATGTTGTATTGACTCATATTGAACTCCTCTTAGAGACCCAGAAGCGAGAGGCAGGAACGTAAGCCCTCCAATAGCTCCCAAGATGCTTCCAGGGACCATATCTAAGGATTTTCATGTCCTTGGCTTGCTCGGCTTCCCCTGTGAGTCTCCACTGCTGTTCCAATGAGTGGCTTGGGGCAGGAATAGGATGGCTCCTATGTCTGACCTGAGTGACGTTTGCTCTAATATTGACTTTACTATTGTCACTAAAAGGTTTAAAAAATGAGTGTACTGTCTGTTATGGTTTGAATCATCCAACCCATAGTCCGAGATATGTCCAAGTCCTAACTACCTGTCCCTTAGAATATGACCTGATTTGGAAGCAAGGTCACTGCAGGTATAATTAGTTAAGATGAGGTCATGCTGGAGCAGGATGGGCCCTTAATCCAAGTGTGTTAAACACACACACACAACCATGTGAAGACAAACACACAAAGAAGAAGGCCATATGAAGCAGGAGCGGGGCTTGGAATGACCTTGCCACAAGCCGAGGAATGCCTGGGGCCACCAGCAGCTAGGAGAAGCAAGGAAGGATCCTTCCCTGGAAACTTCAGAGAGAGTGGCAGCCTGCTGACCCCCTGATTTGGACTCCTGGCTTACCCGTCCAGTCCAAAGCCCCATCCAAAGACTTGCTCCTGCTGGAAGAAGAAAGGAGGTAGTCAGGGTAGGGGCAGAAAAACATTCCCTTCTTTTCTTCTGGGTTCTTTGTATGGTCTACTAATTAAGGATATAAGACAGATTGGCAGGGGAAACATGAACAAAAATTTAAGAACACGTTTGCCTCCTGTATCCATGGGAGGCCCCAGGAGAGCTGAGTGACTCCCCGAAGTGGCCCAAACCATCATCCCCTGAAATACCATCTTTAGCTCAAGACCAAAGAAGATATGGAGGTGACGGGGAAAAGCCCAGTAAACAAGGTTAAGGCTGTTGTGCAGATGTAAGTCCTTGCCTTCCCCACTGATAAGAGTTCCTAGAGAGTGAGGCACCCCCTCTTCCTGGTGTAGCCGGGAGACCCCCTTACGAGTGGAGATTTCCTTTATAAATATTGTCTCTTACAAAAGGGTAACCTTCCACTCAATTTTCAGAGCTTCATTTATGTCTGCAGTTTCTGAAAGATAACCAGCTTGAAGTAATCCCCATGCCAAAGAGATACATTTTGGGGTGGCCAGTTCTTGATTGGACTCAGGTACATGGCAAAAGGCTACTGCAGTCGTTCAGGAGGCATGGATCAAGGGCTGAGTGAAGGCAGTGGGGGCTCTAGCAGAGAGGTGGGGTGGTCAGAGGGCCAGCACCTCGGACGCGGTGGGTGATCGGGGTGAGTAGAGAAGAAGGCGTCTAGCATGGCTGGCTTGGGTGTGTGGTCGATGGTCTTCTGTTACTGAATTGGGGAGCACACAGGAGGAGGAAGAGGAAGTTGTTTGTTGGGAAAGCTGGTAAGGTGCATAAAATATATGCAGTTGATAGAAACACCCAGAATGGCTCTCTGCTTCGATATCTCTGAGAAGTATTTCTGCCTTTCTGCAGCTGTGTTCAAGCTAGGAACCACAGGGGCTGCCCTGACTCCTTCTCTGTTGACCCTCAGGGGGCCTGTGATGCCCTTCAGATCATCTGCAGACCTCACAGGGGCAGGAGGTCTGGCACCACTCAAGATGGGCTGTAAAAGTCAGCATGCAGGGGTTCTATGGATGGAGAGCAAGAATCTGCTGGGTCCCTGGGGCACTGAGCAGGGGCAGGGGCAGGAGGCACAGGGCACCCGAAGAGGGGTGGCAGCGGGGGCTTTTCCTCCCAGTTTCACTCACCAGGAGCCAAGCCCCAGGCCAAGAACTTCATCCAGATGGACAATTAAAAGATTGGGAATTTACCTGATTCACCTGCCAAACACTGACTTTGTGCCAATTGACATGTTCCACATTAATTAGTCTTCCTAATAACAACGTGTCCTACAGTGCTTGCAAGATAGCATGTCTGGGGTAAAGAATATTTCCTTGTTCTGGGTAAGAGGTATTTCCAAACTCATCACTTAGTGAACAAAGGGGGATCATCATAAACTTGTCAACAGGAGCCCTTGGAGCAGGAACCAGCAGCAAGGTAGTGCAATTATGCAATGAATTGAAAGTACATCCGAATCAATCAGACTCATTTAAATGGCTTCCAGCCCACATTTTCTAAAATCTGTAGCATACTCATAATCTCAATGATCTTCTCAAGTGCAATGGCCTCGTGGGTTGTTACAGTTGAATTGGGTTTTCCCCAAAGATGTGGAAGTCCTAACTCCCAGTTCCTGCAAATGTGACCTTATTTTGAAATAGGGTCTTTGCTGATGATCAAATTAAAATGAGGTCATTGTGCAGGAGAATGCTAATTCAATATGACTGGTGTCCTTAGTAAGAGGAAAATTTGGACACAGAGACCAAGAGGCATAGAAGGCAGAGGGCTGTCCATCACAAGCCAAGGAGAGAGGCTGGGAACAGCTTCCTCCTTCATGGACCTATGAAGGAACCAACCCTGCCTATATCTTGATTTCAGACTTGTAGCCTCCAGAACAGTGAGACAATCAATGCCTGTTGTGTATGTCACCCATCTTTTTTTGGTGGTGCTTTGCTGCAGCGCCCCTGGTGAACAGACACATGGCTTATCTCAAAATGTGAATTCCGAGAATTCATCATTCCAATATCTGTGCGGGAAAACTGTAATGGCTGTAAAACAGGAATATAGATGAGACGTGAGTGAAAGGAAGCATACTGGCCTGCTGGAGTCTGCAGCCAGGGGCGAAAGAACACACTTCTGTGCTGAGCAAAGGTGGGATTGGAAGGTGGGAGATGCAAGGAAAGTTGCATTTTGGTCACAATCCATTGGGGTATGGCCATGCCAGCCAGCCATGCTTGCTTCCCACAGCCTGGTGTCCTAAAGGGCGTCCTCCAAGGGGAGCCTGCTAACAGCGATTTCTTACTCTGGCTGAGGACCAGAATCACCAGAGTGCTTGTCCCAGATCCAGAGGGTGGGCTGGAGACGTGCATGCAAGCAGACACTCTGCAGGCAGTTGGCTCTCCCATGCAGGAACAGGGGCCAACGTTCTGCAGTGAATGAGGCGCAACCTTGCTTCTGTCAAAGAAACCACAGCTCTAAAGTAGTGAGCTCTGAGGAGGGCCTCCATCTGCTACAAGTTATTTCTGGAATCTTATGACTCTCTGTTAATTTATTTAATCATTAATTTCATATTTCATAAAACTGGCATGTTTCCCCTTTTTCTCCAATTATAAAACGGTGCTATTCTCTGTGCATTCCTAAATTCTTTGCAGAGACAATTAACATTATTTATTTAACATGAATCTAGATGGTGTTGGAATCAATCAAACCTGTAGGCCTGCTGTGTTTTACGAACTTGACTTCAGCGTAAAGTCGTGAGAAGCATCACGATGACACCTTGAGAATAGTCATTTAACGAAGGAATGATAGTCTCATGTCACATCTCGGTTTTCTCACTTTCTAAATAGAAGCCATGGTAATCAGGCTGCGTTGCTCTGAGCAAGATTAAACTGAATTTATTAAGCAATACCCCCAAACTGATGTACATGTTGCAACAAGTGGAGAGCAATTGTTAAAAGTTTAATAATGGGGCGCCTGGGTGGCTCAGATGGTTAAGCGTCTGCCTTCAGCTCAGGTCATGATCCCAGGGTCCTGGGATCGAGTCCCGCATCGGGCTCCCTGCTCCTTGGGAGTCTGCTTCTCCCTCTGCCTCTCTCTCTCTGTGTCTCTCATGAATAAATAAATAAAATCTTTAAAAAAAAATTTAATAATGAATACTTTGGAACAAAATAAAGCAAAAAATCAGGTCAAGATGACAAAGTCCAGAATAGGAAATTATGTGCAAGGTGCAGCATGATGCAGCAGAAGGAGACAGGAGTTTGGAGTAAAAAAATTCAGGTTTGCATCCCAATTCCAGCCCAAATGCAAATTTATCTGATAATCATCTTATCATTTATAAAAATGAGAATAGTATGGATTAAATGAGAAAGTGTGAGATTGTGTGACATAATACTAGCCTCAGAGATGTCTGTAGTGGATTTCAGTTTCTTTTATTATTAAAACTCTTCCAAGAGTAGCACCTATTTTGGGGACATACTGAGAGCGACCCTTCATCAGAACCATGTGTTGCTAATCTTCCAGAAATGTGGTGACAATTTGCTGACACTCAGACCTTCACTACCCTAGTTGTGGTCTGTGGACCACCAGTGTGACATGACCTGGGAGCTGGTAGGGTTGTGGAATCTCTGGTCCTCTCCCAGACACACTGGACCAGAACCGCACTGGATTTCTAGCTGGATTATATGCCCATTAGTGCTGAGAAGTGCTGCCCTTGATTTAGGGAAACAGAAGTGTCCCTGAGAATATAATGAATGCATGTGTATATATAAGAGAATGTAATATCATATAACATAACAACATAACATAACGTAACGTAACGTAACGTAACAACATAACATAACATAACATAACATAACATAACATAACGCATCCTACCATTTCTAATTTGGTGAAATGCTCATCTTTTTAAAAAGCAAATGGATTCTTGAAAGTTGGCAGAATAGTGACAGGGCAGTTTTTAGATCTTCTAAAACCCCACATATATAAACAGAGTATCGGGATAGTAAAGCCAAAGTGGATAGACAACATTTCCAACAAATAATTGAAATGTAGTCCTATAATCTCCAAATTTCAGTCAGAGGGTACATATTACCAGTAGCTACAAGATCTAGGTATTATCAGCATCTGGGGGCGATTAAGCAGAGTGAGGGAACAGGGTGCCCAATGGACTTTAGACAAGGAGAACCCATGGAATAGCTCACAGATATTCACTGGAAAGCATGGTGGGCCAATTTGAGAAGAGCAGATTAAATTAGAACATTTCCCCCCACTGTAATAGTGATAAATGCTTGAGCCTTGGTAGGGCTAGGCTAGTCTTTGTGAACACTTGGAACTGACCAGTGGGAGTTCCCTTTCAGGATAGGGTCTCCTATGTAGACTAGAAACAGCTGGAGAAGAACCAAACTGAGCAAGAGAAGGACACAGGCAAGAAGAAAAAAGATCATTTAGATAAAAACAGGGGGAGAAAACAAAGCCAGAAAGGAAATCCCTGTATATACTTTTAACACTCTATAATAACAATTCTGAAAACTGAGGATAAATAAATTTCCACAAAGGTGAGCAACGGAAAAGCATCAAGATCAAATTCCATACAAAGTTACCGTAAGAAAAAAAGATTACAAAGCAGAATACCATCCTCATACACTTAAAAGAAGAAACTGAAAATAGCAGATCAAAACTTTGACATGCTTTTTCAAAATGAGATCAAAGATATTAAGGAAATGATACAAGATATAAATGAGAAGAACTCAGAAGGAGGTAATATACTTTAAGAAAGAGTTAGAAATAAGAAGGAAAATTGTTTGGTTATGAAGATGGAGCTAGAAGAAAAATAAGAGCAAATGAAATGCGCAGCAAGGCCTTATGAGAAATGGAAAGTAAAGGGATATTTTTAAATAAAAAAGAAATGAGATGTTAACTAGACTTACAGTGGGGGTCACTTTTCAATATATACATATATGGAATGATCATGTTGTGTACCTGAAACTAATACAATGTTCTATGTCAGTTATATCTCTGTATGAAAAAAGAAAAAGAAATGAAGAAAGCAAAAGTGTTAGAGATAATGTGGCCAGCATTGAAGACAAGCAAGAAGGATCCAAACTATGGGTAACTGGAGTCCGCAAAAAAGATGCTACAGCTTAGTCCAATAACGAGACCTCAAGAAAAATGGCTTGAGGTTAAAAAACACATATTTGAAACTCTGTATTCAAAGGAATCCATGGATGTTGAGGCTATCAATAGAGAACAACCAACCCCAAGATATTCTAATACAATTATTGAACTTGAAAGAAAAAGAAAGAAACTCTTTGGACCAACCAGGCAGAGGGAAGACTTGATTTAACAGGGAAAGAAGAGTCTGCATTGTTAGACTTTTTTACCATATTGCTTTGTGTCCAAAGAGAATGGGAGTGGAGCGTGTCATATGCTTCAGGGAAAAAAATGAAAAGACAGGATTCTACATCCAATAAACTGGCATCAAGTACTAAGGGCCTGTTGCACTGTTATCAGCAGGAAAGGCTTCGGGGACAACTGTTCCTTTGAGCCCTTCCGAGGAAAGCCACTATAGAATGGTTTTCAGACGACCAGAATGCCAGGTCATGGCACTGGTGGTGGACATTAATCATCCACCTGCTCCAAGGACGAAGGCTCAGTGAAGATTTGAAAGGGAGAGTACGCTCTGTAACATCCTGAGTTCTGACCACTGAGATACAGCACAGCCTTTGGAAAGGGGGGATATTTTTTGCCGTTTTCAGCCATTCTTACTGGTGGTGTCATTGTTAATGTTCTCAACTGAATGGATGAGAAGGAATAAAGCCAATGGGTAATTATAGAATATTCTGACTCTCTCATCCCGTTTTGAGAATTTGGATTCTCGGGATGGAAGATGGGATATGCAAGCATCATACAAAAGAGATTAAGTAAAAACCCTTGAGTCCTGAATTTGAATTTAACATATCAGCATGGACTCAAGAGGTGTTTTTCATGTGTGTGTGTACTCACATGGGCACACGCGTGCTCCAGACTGTGGGACACTCTGCAGATTGAGAACTCTGAATTTTTCAGTAGATACACTTTAAGGGAGAGAGAATGGCAGAGAAAACTGTCGATTAAGAGATTTAGCCTTTATTTAAAAAAAAAAAGAAGATAGCAGGAAGGAAAGAATGAAGGGGGGAAATCGGAGGGGGAGACGAACCATGAGGGACGATGGACTCTGAAAAACAAACTGAGGGTTCTAGAGGGGAGGGGGGTGGGAGGATGGGTTAGCCTGGTGATGGGTATTGAGGAGGGCACGTTCTGCATGGAGCGCTGGGTGTTATGCACAAACAATGAATCATGGAACACCATCAAAAACTAATGATATAATGCATGGTGATTAACATAACATAATAATGTAAAATTAAAAAGAACACACAAACAAACGAAACAAGAGATTTACCAAGCTTCTAAAGATGGGTAAAACCTAAACTGTAGTGTCTAAGGGTACACACTGGATGGTAAACTGTAAAGAAATGTAAGAAAGATTTTACTACAGAAACGGGTGCGCCGCCCATGGGGACTTGGGGGGTGGCTGCCAAGCTCTATTTCTTGCCCTGGGCTGTGGTTTCAGGTTCATCACATAGTAAGTAGTTCACTAGATAGCACACTTGGGTGGTGTGGGTGCGTGCATCTGCACTATTCTATTGTGAAATGTAAAAATGTGAACCCAAGGAAATACAGCAAAAGTTCCCTGGATGGTTAATCTATTAATAGTCTCTCGTGTGTCAATCCCCTCAGAGAGGCAGGTGCACAGTGTGGGATAGTTTCGAAACCAGCATTTCCATTTCCCCGAGCCTCTGCACGTTAGGTGACCTTAGGCCTCTCCAAACATCAGTTTTATCATGGGCGGAGTGTGCACAATATTACTAATCCATAATTCACAGGGATGCAGAGGCTCAAATGAAATGAGCAGATGAGCGTGTATGTTCTTTGTAAACTGCAAGCAAACAATGAATGGAATGAATGAAACAAATGAAACAGAGTTTCACATTGTTGTTGTGAGATGGACGATGGTGAGTTCCCACAACAATGATTTTTTCTGGCTGGCGTTGCTCCCCCGGCCCTCTAATGAATACCTGATATATGGGCCAGGTACATTATCCCTCTTGCAAAAAGTCAGCTGAGCAGATATTTTATAATGAGACTCTGCCTTGTTACAAACTTTCGGGAGTAAAAGTTCATGGCAACTTACATTTCCTGGTCTGCCACAACTTCTATCTAAGAATCATGCGATATTTATCAACTCTCATCTTTGTTGTAGGCCCTGATCAAGTACCTGAGTCCATCAGGGGAAAATTTTTATTTCTCTGTTCTTGGGAGCTTATATGTTAGCAAGGGTGGAGAGACAGAGCACCTAGTAAGTAAGGAAAGTATATAGAATACTTGAAGGTGGTAAGGATGGGGGAAGACAGGAAAAGTGGTTTAGGGATAAAGGGGATTAGGAGTGTGAAGGTGGGGGCAGAAGCTGCAATTTTGTTTTGAATGAGCAGGTTGGCCTGGTTGAAAATGTGGCCTTTGAGTAAACACAAGAAGAAGGTGAGGGACTGAGCCCGGTGTCTATTTTGGAGAGCAGCATTCCAGTCAGGGGGAGGAACCAGGGCAAAGGCCCTGTGGCAGCTCCACGCCAGGCCTGTCAGAGGTAATATAGGGAGGCCAGGGTGGCTGGTTTGAAGTAAGTATGGGGGAAACAGAAGGAGATGGGGCCAAGCAGGGGACCAGATCACACAGGGCTGGTGAGGCTGTCAGAAAGATCTTAAAGACAAATTTCTGCTAAGGAAAATGTGGAGCCAAGCCAGATGAGAAGAGGAGGAATATGGTGGGATTTTGGTTAAAGGACCCCCTGGATGCTGTGAGGAGAGCACTGCGGGGGCCGGGGTAGAAGCAGGGAGACAGTTATGAAGATCTGGGTGGGGCTGAGCAAGAGACGAGGGCGGCTTGCGCTGGGATGGTCCTGGCTGAGCTGGGACAGAGTTGGCAGGGGTTCCCTCGTAAGCAAGTAAAGGCATCTGGGGAGGCTGGGTGTTGCTCCCTGGCCAGGGCGTGCAGCCTTCACTCCTGCAGGCTGTGGTATTCCTTGCTGGTCACTCCCAAGTGGGAGCTGGGGGTTGCAATCTCTGGTTCTGATGGGTGCTGGGCATTCGGGCATGCTCCTTTCTCTCCTGGTCTTTGGTCTGGTTAGTGTGCTGATTCCAAGACTTGAGGCACACACGCGTGTGCACATCTGTGATAAATTCCTGTGTTATCTTGCCCCTCTAATCGTTACAAGCCCCGGCAAGATTGTTAGCTAATTAGAGAAGATCTTAATCATATCCACAGACATTATAATTACACTGTAATCCTTCCCCAGTTATAAACCCTTCCAATGTGAAAGGCTAATACTTGTGGATTTACTTCAGATTTTATATCAAGGTAAATCCTAAGCCAGTATCTAAATAGCTAAACTGGTCCCCATTAGACCTTGGGCTCCTACCAAAGATGCTGCTTTGGCTTGTTATTTCCTCACATCATTTTCTACGTGCTCACTAAGTCTCAAAAGAATTCATCATTACTTTTCTTTTCGAGATGCACGGTAACATTTGGTGCTTACACTTCATCCTTTCCTTTCATTGCCTGCCAACTCAGTAATGTAATATTTTAAAAATTATACATTTACTCAAGTTTCGATAACGATGAAGTATGATTTCTAAACTCATGACTCAAATGAGTGGGTGGCGAAGGTGTGCTCCAAGCTGTCAGGATTCGAGTTTAGTTAAATGAAAACCTTGTCATTAAACATTAATTCGACTTATTTTTTTAAAAAGGTTGAGATTCATGGGGTACAGAGTTCCAAAGATGAGAAAGGTATAAGGTGAAAAGGGTATCCCCCTTCTGACCTGTCCTCAGCCCCCTGGCTTCTCTGCCCAGAGGCACCTGCCCGCATCACATTCCCCGACGACTCCCTGGGGTGCGCGGTGCGCGATGTGCGTGCGTAACAGGAAAGCCCCTCGGTCCATCTGCCCAAGGTGAGGGTAGCAGTGTTGCTGGACATTTATTTGATGCCAAATGAAGGCATAATTCATAAAATAAAGAGAAAAAAACCCAGGAACACACAAAGCCATTTCTATGAGTAATGTGACAAAATTCCATCGATATTTATTTTGTTCAGAACCCTGTTTTTTAAATTTTTTCTTACTGATAGCTTATTACACAGTAGACCAGGCTGAATGCGAACCTTAGCACTTTAGACATCTTTTCTCCCCCAGATGATGTGGGAGAAATAGCAATGTATCCGCACGAGTACATGAGAATAAAAACAGGTATAACTGACCGAGGGCTTTACCCCTGTTGCTGTGTTTGATCCCCACAGCTGATCTTTGAGGCCGCTAGTATTAACCCTACTTTCTAGAGGAGGGAGCCAACTGAGCAGCGTGTGACCTGGCCTTGGAACCTGGCATCTTTGCTCTCCACCACACCACGCTGTCTAGGAACTGGTGGGGATTCCCTTCTGTTGGAGAATTTTAGGACTATAACCAGTGTTTGGGAGGTTGCAGTGCACAAAGCTTACTTTCCTTTAAAGCAAGAAGGCTCATTTCGACCCAGACTGATGGCTGAGGGAAGAATATCCATTTCAGGCGTGGGGCGTTTTGCAAAGTGAGAGGCCTCAGTGGTTTTGTTCTAGGGGATCATTTCCATTGCAAGGTTTTCCACTGGCCTCTCTCACTTATTTCTAGTTTAGCACTTGTCACAATCGGTCCTGGATGTTTGGAAAGTCCAACTGAGCTCCCAGCTCTCCAGTGAGCATATTCATCGGCACTGGGAGGGGGGTCTGTTCATCGTGGTAATAGAATGGAGGAAGAAGAGAACGTCCAGCTACCATAGCTGAAGAATGGCAGAAAGGATTTTTCCCTGTCGATTGGCAGGGGCTGTACTGGGCGGAAGCTGATCAGCATCCTGCACACCTCGGTGTATTCCCTGCATGCGAGACACGCTTCCATTCGCAAAGTTCAGTGAATCAAAACCAGGACATCAGCATTGGTGCATTTCCAGCATCAAACCCTCCGGAGTGCATCTCCTGCCCCAACAGTGTCCTTCATGGATCGGGATCCAACCCAGGATCACACCCTGCATCCGGTGGCTCTACCTTCTCGGTTTCCTTCATCCCGTTCCTCCTCTTTCTCTGACCTTGACATTCTTGAAGGGTCCAAGCCTCTCACTTGTTCAGTGTCTCCCAGTTTATGTTTGCCTTACGTTTCCTCGCGGTTTGATTTGGGTGATGCAGTTCTAGCAGGAATGTCCCCGAAGTGACGCTGTGTCTTCCCCGAGCATCACATCAGGAGGTTTTGTGGGTGGTGGGTGCCAACGCTGGGATGTTAACCACTGGGTTAAGATGATGTTTGTCAGGTTTCTCCACTGTATTTTTAATTAATATGTATGATGAATTTCTTGATTAATAAGTAAGTAAGAGGGACACCTGTGGCTCAGTCAGTTGAGCGTCTGCCTTCGGCTCAGGTCGATTCCAGCATCCTGGGATCAAGTCCCACGTCGGGCTCCTTGCTCAGCAGGGAGCCTGCTTCTCCCTCTGCCTGCAGCTCCCCTGCTTGTGCTCGCTCTCTCTCTCTCAAATAAATAAATAAAATCTTTCAAAATATTTGAAAAATAAGTAAGTAATAAATATCCTGTGGGGAGATACTTTGAGCCAACGTAAATGTTTTATTCCTTATCAGACTCTACCTCTCCAGATTTAGCACCTGTTGATAATTTTTGCCTGAATCCATTATTATTATTTGGTTGCCAAACAGCAATTTTCCAATCCCATGATCTTTGGGATTTGTCAGTTGACATTCTACTGTAAGAGAGAGACTCTCTTCCTCTTTTACTGATTAATCAATTACTAATTAATATATATAATAGATTCATATTTTAGTCAAAGAGTTGTGATCCATTACCATCATTTTTAAATTTTTTTATTTTTTTGAGAGAGAGAGAGCACGTGCACGTGCGAACAAGCAGGGAGAGGGGCAGAGGGAGAGGGAGAAGCAGGCTCCCTGCTGAGCGGGGAACCCGATGTGGGACTGCATCCCAGGACCCCAGGATCATGACGCTTCACCGACTGACCCCACCCAGATGCCCCTTTTACTACCATTTTTTTCTTTTAATGCTCCAATTGTCCCAGATTTGGCCAATGGGAGCCCCTTCAAAGCAACCCAGTGTTCTTTTGACGTAACCCCAGCATTCCTTGAACGCCTCCATGTTTTTTGGCACAATGACTTATCTTGTATTTCCCCTGCCACTGTCCTGGAGCAACTTTTCTTAGTGGATGGCCAGTTAGTTACTGGAAGAAGCCTGTTAAAATATCCCTCTATGATAGTGAGTATTTTTGTTTCTTTCTGTAGTTCTGTCCATTTTTGTTCTTTTTGTAAGGTCTGTTAATAGGTATATCCTCGTACTTGTAGCTTTATATAGTAACCTTGTTTCCACTAACATTTTTTGCCTTAAGTTTTAGTTATCTGTTATCGAATAAATATCCTTGTTTATTTTTTGTTTAATATTTTCTTGATACATATTTTTCAACCTTTTACTTGCAACCTCTTTGTAGCCAGATAATTGAGTGTGTGTCTTATAAAAAGAGGTAGCTGGATTAAAAAAGAAAATCCAATTTGATCTAAAAATCCAATTTGATATATTTTTTCAAAACTGACATATCCAGGGGGCGCCTGGGTGGCTCAGTCGTTAAGCGTCTGCCTTTGGCTCAGGTCATGATCCCAGGGTCCTGGGATCGAGCCCCGCATCAGGCTCCCTGCTCGGCGGGAAGTCTGCTTCTCCCTCTCCCACTCCCCCTGCTTGTGTTCCCTCTCTCGCTGTGTCTCTCTCTGTCAAATAAATAAATAAAATCTTTAAAAAAAAAAAAACTGACATATCCAGTCCCTTTAAAAATTGTATTAATTGATATATCTGGATTTATTTCTAACATCTTCACTTGTGCTTTCTCTTTATTCTGATTTTTCTGTTTTCCCTCCTTCCTTGCTTGCTTTGAATTTACCATTATGTGCTTGTTCTAGTCCATTTTCCCCTATGCTAGTTTGCTGTACATCTTATTTCTGTTCTCTTTGTGTTTATTCTAGAAATTAATTTTAATATGAATACCTACTCTCTAAAAATCTTGCCCACTATAAGGGTGTCAGAACAGTTTAACCCTAATTATTCCCCTCCCCAATGACATATTATGCATTTTAGCTCTATCTTTTTAAAAACATTTAATCCCCCAAGAAATTATTATTATTCTTTCATTGTAGTCAATTTTGTTTAGATTCATCTCTGTCAGTGTCTTTGCCCATCGCTCTTCTTCATATCATGCCATCAGTGTGCAATTACTTGCCTTCTGCCTGAAGTATATCCATTCTATTTTCTTCTAGTGAAGTTCTGTTGGTAGTAAACTTTCTCAGTTTTTCATTATCTGCAAATGACCTTATTTTGTCCTCATTCCTGAAAGCCATTTTTTTCCCTCCCACAAGATATAAAATTTTATTGGACTGTTATTTTCTTTCAGTTTATTGAAGATATCATTCGACTGCCTTACAGCTTTTTTTTTAAAATTATTATTGCTGTTGAGAAATCAGCTGTCTCCCCAGTTTGTCATCCTTTTGAAGGCAATTGGCTTTTATTTCTTTGCCTGTGGTGTACTGAAAATTGCACTATTTATTAGGTGTGGATTTCTTTTTATCAAACCTGGTTTGGAATTCGTTCAGCTATTATCCTTTCAAATATTATAAATATCTCTTATTTTTTCCCTATGGAACTGTGATTACCTGCATGTCCAATCTTTTTACTGCATCCTCCACATTTCTTGACTTTTCTAATTCTTAGTATATCCACACTAGAGATTTCTTCCAGCCATTTTTTAGCTCAGTAATTCTCTCTTCACCTGTGTCTAATTGAATTTTTGATTTGAATTATTGTACTTTTATTTACATAGGTTTAATTTTGTTTTGTAAATCTCCTTGTTCATATTTATAGTCTCTTACACCTAATTCAGATCTTTAATTTTCTTTCATTACCTTACATTTATTAAACTACTGATTTCATCTGCTATGTCAGATGATTCTAAGGGCTGAAGTCTTTGCAGGTCTGACTCAGCTGGCTGAGGATTCTGCTTTGTCAGGGTCATGTTGCCTTGCTGCCTTTTGTGTTTTGTGATTTTGGGGGGTGAGCTGTATTTGTTTTGGGGGGTTCTTTGAGATGTGGCTGATGGTGGGTGCACCAGAACAAACTTATATTTGCTTCTACAGATGTTTAAGTTCACCCTAACCTTGATTCTCAGGTTAAGACCTTTCACACCATTCAGAGGGTGTGACTTCAGACTTCAAACTATGTGAGGACTGGTTTATTGCTGCAGATTTTCAGAGTAGAGGTTTCTCCCTCTTTACCTAGCACCATTTTTTGAAGACAATTTTCTGTCAGTGACATTTGGTGGAGGTAGCTTTATTGCTAGTCTCCCCATATACTTACTGCGTTCTACTTTTATGTATTGAGTGGAGATTCCTATTCAATTCTTCACCTTGAGTATTCCTGGGTTTTTTTCTCCTGTTCACCGCATCCTCTGAGCCCACGGGAACCAAGGCTCTAGTTTGCTTTGATTTAACCAATGCCCTCCAAGCAAATGTTGGTTTTCTCTTTCTGTTGTATTAGTTTTACAGGGCTGCTGTAACAAATGGTCACAAATGGAGTGGTTTAAGACAGTGAGAATTTATTCTCTCACAGTTCTGGAGGCTAGAGGTCTGAAATCAAGGTGTTGGCAGGGCCGCACTCCCTCCGAGAAGCCTAGGAGAGAATCCTTCCTTGCATCTCCCCAGCTTCTGGGAGTTGCTGACAATCTCTGGTGGTTCCCTGGTTGTGAAAACAGAACTCCAATCTCCACTTCCCTCTTCACACAGTCCATCCTCCCTCTGTGTCAGTGTTTCTCTGCATCCAAATGTCCCTCTTCTTATAAGGACATCTGTGCCTGGGTTAGGGCCCACTCTAATCCAGTACGATCTCATCTTAATTTATGTCTGCAAAGAACTTGCAGATATGTTCACATTCACAGGTTCTGTGTGGGCATGAAATTTGGGAGGACACTCTTCAACCTGGTTTATATGTCTGATACTTTTGCTGACCTATCAGTGCATTTTAAAAGATATTTAAATTATTTTATTCAGGACATTTTGCTCCCTCCTTATGATTGGATTGATGATGGAGCCAGTTCATCAACCTCCTACTATTGTGGATGAAGTCAGGTGATAAACTCTTACAGTAGCTTAAGATCCTTTCTCAAGAAAAAGCAGTCTTTGGGAGATCACTTTGGCCCCCATGACGGGGACAACTTCCAAACTGATGAGTCCATTAGGAGGTGCTGTCCCAGCCCTTCTCTAGATACCCTGTTTTCTGCCACCATTCACACCCATGATCATCCATTTTCACAAATCTTGTTGGTGACACTCACATGTAAGTTCTCCCAGGACATGCAATGTGCAGTGCAGAAATGACAAGATGGAATGAGAAGAGTGAAGGAATTCAAGAGTAAAGGTGAGAGAGAAAGTGCAAAGCAAACTGGCAAAGCAACCAGATAATAATCCTAACCGCAGAGCTAACAATTACTACGGATTTAACATGTGCCAAGCTCTGGTCTAGTAAACAGAGACAGAACAAAAAGCAAGTATCCAATCATTAAAAAGTGTTAAGCATCCCTGGAATAAACTGGAAATAGGGTGCAGTTAATTCAGGTCTTCTTATGCAACCCTTTACATGGTGAAGCATGCAAATAGGTGCTATTCCTGCAGAAGCAAGCATCAGCTTCCTAAGGCAGATAAAACAAAACATGGCAGAACAGTCCCTTTTAGGCCCAAATCTACTGTAGCTGAGAGCTTTGGGTGACAATAGGTCTTCCTTCTAACTTGAGTCTAACAATGAGAAATTTGCTCAAAGTGAGCTGTCTCTAGAAAGACTGGAACCAAATAGCAATTACTGTAGTCCCGTTATGTAGGAATGAACCATATGTGTTATTTTCCTCCATTAAAAGATGAGGCTTCTTTAGGATAATTATTTAAAAAATAGAAAAGAGAAAAAAAAATGGAAAAGAGAACAAGAGCTACATAACATTGGGAAACATTTTGCCAACACAAAAGACAGAAAAAAAGCATTTCTGAGCCTATTTTGAACATGACTTTGTTACTATATAGAATTATCTCTCATCTTAGTAAGTGACTAATGCAATCTAGTTATGACTAATGAAAAAACTGTCAGATGCAAGGTAATTTCAAAGAGCTAAAATGCTATGTTATATCCAGTGTGAAACAAATATCTAATTTAGAATATGAAGAGGTATAAAACTTTTAATTACCAAAAATCAGTTTTTGTTTATTCCACACAGCAGAGCTCCTATATTTTTTATACTATTCCTCAATCAGCCAGACCCATCATCCCTGAAGCCTTGTGCTCTCCTGGTTAAGGATTTGCAATAATATTAAATGGATCTGAGGTTATTGCTGATCCTGGCATCATTAATCCTCATGTGAGTGTCTTCTATCAGGAGAATGTGGAGATCACAGCCAATGATCAGGGAAACTGGACCATCCCAAGGTTTGTGGGTTTTACCAACTCAGAACAATTGGTTGAATGATCAGTAATGGTGTGGTGAATCAAACTGCTGCGAAACCCATCAAAACCATTTCATCACTAAGGATTTATCTGGATACTTTTAGGTTTACATAGTGGTGGTGATGGTAGCGGTGGTGGTAGTGATGATGATGATGATGATGGATGGAGGTGGTAATGATGGTGGTGATGGTGGTGATGGTGAAGATGGTGGTGATGGTGATGATGATGGTGGTGGTGGTGATGATGGTGGTGGTGATGATGGTGATGATGGATGGATGGAGGTGGTAATGATGATGGTGATGGTGATGGTGGTGGTGATGGTGGTGGTGGTGATGGTGATGATGATGGATGGAGGTGGTAATGATGGTGGTGATGGTGATGATGGTGGTGGTGATGGTGGTGATGGTGATGATGATGGTGGTGATGGTGGTGGTGATGATGGTGGTGGTGGTGATGATGGTGGTGATGATGATAGTGATGATGGATGGATGGAGGTGGTAATGATGATGGTGATGGTGATGATGGTGGTGGTGATGGTGGTGATGGTGATGATGATGGTGGTGATGGTGATGATGATGGTGGTGATGATGGTGGTGGTGGTGATGATGGTGGTGATGGTGATGATGATGGTGGTGGTGGTGATGATGGTGGTGGTGATGATAGTGATGATGGATGAATGGAGGTGGTAATGATGATGGTGATGGTGATAATGGTGGTGATGATGGTGGTGGTGGTGATGATGGATGAATGGAGGTGGTAATGATGATGGTGATGGTGATGATGATGGTGGTGATGATGGTGGTGGTGGTGATGATGGTGGTGGTGATGATGGTGGTGGTGATGGTGGTGGTGATGGTGATGATGGATGGATGGAGGTGGTAATGATGGTGGTGATGGTGATGATGATGGTGGTGGTGATGGTGATGATGGATGGATGGAGGTGGTGGTGATGGTGGTGATGGTGATGATGATGGTGGTGGTGGTGATGATGGTGATGGTGATGATGGTGGTGGTGATGATGGTGGTGATGGTGATGATGATGGTGATGGTGATGATGATGGTGGTGGTGATGGTGGTGATGGTAATGACGATGATGGTAATGGTGGTGATGGTGGTGATGGTGATGATGATGGTGGTGGTGGTGATGGTGGTGGTGATGATAGTGATGATGGATGAATGGAGGTGGTAATGATGATGGTGATGGTGATGATGATGGTGGTGGTGGTGATGATGGTGGTGGTGATGATGGTGATGATGGATGGATGGTGGTGGTAATGATGGTGGTGATGGTGATGATGATGGTGGTGGTGATGGTGATGATGATGGTGGTGGTGATGGTGATGATGATGGT
>NC_138371.1:5041285-5070517 GCF_054177405.1 Leptonychotes weddellii
TGGTAATGATGATGGTGATGGTGATGATGATGGTGGTGGTGATGGTGGTGGTAGTGATGATGGTGATGATGGATGGATGGAGGTGGTAATGATGGTGGTGATGGTGATGATGATGGTGGTGGTGGTGATGATGGTGATGGTGATGATGATGGTGGTGGTGGTGATGATGGTGGTGATGGTGATGATGATGGTGGTGATGATGGTGGTGGTGATGGTGATGATGATGATGCTGGTGGTGATGATGGTGATGATGGATGGATGGAGGTGGTAATGATGGTGGTGATGGTGATGTTGATGGTGGTGGTGGTGATGGCGGTGGTGGTGGTGGGAGCAGTGGTATATGTGAATGACACAAGAAAGCGGTAGTCCCGTGTGGAGTACAAGGGGGAGAACAAAGGCTTCCATCCTGAGAAGTTCTCTTCTACATTTCTGGAAAAGGTGAAGGAAATTGCAGGAGGATTATTTACAATTTGAGCTTACTTTAATAGCTCTTTGCTGAAACCAGGCATAACCTCTGCTCACAGCTTGGACAAAAAGATTGGTGATAAAAGAGTTATATTGATCTTGGATCTTGGAAAGGGCATTTTGATGTGTCTATCTTCCCTTCAGATGATAGAATCTGTTATATCAAATCTTAATCTGCAGAAATCCACTTGGGTGAAGAAGATTTTGACAACTCAGTAGTAATCATCTCATTGCCATGCTCAAGTGTTAGGAAGACAAGCAGCTGTTACCTCCACACTCTCACTGCAAACACCTATCATGGATAAAATTGAGTCCCTTCTGAAGAGACAGATTCTGCATACCCATCCTCAACTTGAAGAATTGAGCACTCTTTTTTTCCACTGGCCTCTGTTGACTAGGTCCTTCAAAATGTCAGTCTCGGTAGGTCTCAGATCCATGACATTATTCTGGCAGGCACTGTCTTTATATATCCAAAAATAAGAAATCTATGCAGGGCTTCTCATTGGCAAGATGAGGCTTCCACTTAGGTAAAGTTGTCTAGATCACCATTTTTTCTAGGACAGATCTGAAAATGTTTAGGATGTCTTTTTGCTTGAGGACCTGACCCTTGGAATGGAAGTCTCTGGTGAAATCATAACTGTCCTGATCTGATGTGCCCCCAAGCAGTGCAAATTTTCACTGCTTGTCAGACAACCTACTTTGTCCACTCACTCAGGTTTATGAAAGAGAGAGAGCAATGATCACTGACAACTGCTTGATAGTTCATAGCACTCCTCACATTAATGGACACCATGACAGTGAGGGCAATGGCAAGCCCAGTGTGTCTGCAGAGTAGAGCACAAAGAGAATAAGCTCATGGAAGATGAAAGATGTTGTTTGAGAAAGGAAGATACTGAGTTCATGGTGCAGGAGGCTAAGGGGCACAGACTGAAAATGAAAACACAGAGACAAGTGTCTTCCAACAATTCACTCAAATTCTGTGCTTCCAATGAGAAGCCACAGGGAAGATGAAAAACTTCAATACAGGTGCCATGAAATCATTAACTGGCAGGGCAAGAGTCAGTCTACTGAGGACAGGAGTTTCCAAAAGGAAAAATCTGGAGAGCATCTTGCCAACCCAACATCACAAGTCTGTCTGGATGGGATCCCAAGGGGGATGCCTTAGGACTTCTGAGGGTCCAGGCTCCTTGTGATGGTTCTGGATCCATCATCAAGATGAGTAAATGCATATTCTACCCAGCTAGTCAAACTTATGAAGAATGTAATTTATTGCCAATTCTGTACAGTGGCAGGATTTTAGTTATTGTATGAATTCCAGGGCTTCTGATATTTGGTTATCTATTCAGGGAAAGAAATGAAACCTTTTCTACTGTCAGGTCTGTAAAGAGAGGAAAATGCAATTCATGTTCTTAAGAATAAATATCTATTTAAAATCAACACCCAGAAAAAGAAGAAAATCAGTCCTTCTCCATGTCCTGAATATGCATTAAAAAAATTTAGAGTCTATCAAATTTAAGTTGCTCCTAGTTATTAAGCTAAAGTAGACCTGCAGCCCTAGGAGTTAAGGGAAAAGTGTGGTTACATAATTCTCATTGCTAGATACCATTTCACCAGAAGACTGGTGGGTTTTAAATTCAGAGAAAAATTTTCTTGTGGATCCTCCTGAAAGGAACATTAAGCAAGTTAATGACTAATGTCTTTGCAAACTTTTACAGAAAATTTAGAAATGTTTTTTTTGGAGATGGTTCTTAAAGGAACCTGAGAGAAAATCTGAGGAAAGTCGGACCCAAAGAGGGTCAGGTTACTTTAATTCAAGTCAACAAATACTCCTTGAGAAGCTGCTAGATGCTGGGCACTGTGCCAGGTACCAAGACACAGTATCGAGTAATACATATGCTTCATTTATGTAAAAACTTCAAATTTGTATTATGATGTCTCAGAATTTATATAAAAGGAGCAAAACAAATCAGTGGCAACAAAATCTATTCATTGAGAGAAAATAAGTTAGAGTAGAAAATTCTGTAGAATGTTAATGTCCCTGTTCTTACTGATTTAAACTTTTGTTGATGTTAACTCTCTTCTTTATTTTTATGAAATGGAAGGTTTTTTTTATTTGGGTGAAATTCATGATGATTTCCATCATGACTCCATATTATTTTAAATAATTTGTTATCAAAATAATATGTATACACAAATGTGTATGTCATTTAAGAGGTACTGTGAGGCTTATGATGAAAACAAAGTCCACTGTCCCCTCTTCCTCACCCCCATGTCCACTTCGGAGAGGTGATCAATTTCAGCAATTTTAGGTGTCTTATTTTTTCCTGATCTTCCATATTTTTAAATAACAAGGATATACTGCTCTTGCTTTTGATTAATATCTAATGACTTTCCTCCATGAAAAAGGAGGACTCCTTGGCTTTCTTATACCAGCCTCCTCTCTACATCCCTCACCATATCCTTTCAACATGTAGTACTACAATTTCTCAGGCTGGCATTCTGCATTTATATTATCTTGACTATATTTTGGTAATATTTACATGATTCACAGTTGAAACATATACATCCTATGATATCATTTCTTTTCTTATGCAACATCCCCCCCGCCCCCGGAATTAATAACTGCCTTGTTTTTTCTAGTTTCCTTGCCCCTGTCAATAGTTTGTCTTCTAGCTCTGTCAGAACTCTGTATGGAGAAACATACTGATAATCTCTCAGGTCCACGTTCTTATTGGTGGGTGCTCTCCACACCAGTCCTCATGCTTTTTATCTGCATTATTTATCTTCCCCCTTGATGTACTGTTGCCATTCTGGGACCTCTTTCTACCATCATCTTGGGAATATTTTCCTTTCTCTCCTATGATGGACTCCTGCTTTCTAGACTCTTCTCTTGTTCTGTGGTTTGCTCCTTTGTTTTGGTGGGACACAGCCTGCAGTGGGTTTCTAACAAAGAATCCTGGAAAATAAAACATGTTTGAAAAACTTGCACACCTGAAAAGGTCTTTATTCTCTCATCAAACCTGACTGGCTTGGTATGAAATAGGTTCCCCTTAAAGGTTTGAAGGCATCACTCCACTTTCTTTTCAATCCTAGAGCTGCTCTTTTGAAACTGAATGCTGTTTCAGTTCCTGACTCCTTGTTCATGGCCTGTATTTTCTCTCTGAAGATTTTAGGATCTTCTCTCTATTCCTGGGCTCTAAATTTCCCAGTGGTGGGCTTTGGCATGGATCTATTTTTACTCATTTGTGCTGAGAACTTGCAAAAAAAAAAAAAAGCCTTAAATCTGGAAACTCAGATCTGTTAGTCCTTAGAAAACTTATATCAGTTTTTAAAAAAATAATAATTTCCTTTCTTTCACTTTCTGTCTTTTTTTTTTTATCCCATACAACAACAACTGGACTTCTTAGGCTGTTGTACCTTTTAGAATGAATCTCTAATTTTCTTGTTTATTTTCTCTTATTTCCTCTGTCTTTCTTGCTATCTACTCTCTGGGAGATTGTTTCAACTTTATGGCAACTGGTGAATTGACTATCTGGTGAAAAAGGAAGAGGATCTCTAGTGGCTTTGATCATCGGGAGGAATGGGGCTGCTGTCTCCTGATATGGAGGCAACTCCAGCAGGAGCAGCTTGGAGGGCGAGTCCTCACCTCAGTTTAGGGCATGTCAAGTTGGCTGTGCTGACAGACACACACGTGGCCATACAGAGAGGATGGTCAGGTAGGTAAGTCTAAGTTTTCAGGGAAACTTTTTTTTTTTTTTTTTTTTTAGTTTTCAGGGAAACAATGTAACTGTAAAAATGGGTGTATTTAGAAAAATGGGATTGTAGAACACACTGTTTTACAACCTCCTTTTTTTCTAACTTAACAATATATTGTGTATTGTGAACTAATTTCTCCTCCTTATTGGTTCTTTGGATTAGTTTGGGAATTTTTTGTTGTCACCTGGGGAAATCTTGTATGTTTGTGTGACTGATGGTTCCTCCTCTCCCCACCTCTAACCAGGGACTATTTAATGCCATCTCTCTGTGCGTTTGGGAGCTTGGGTGATACTAAGATGGGACCAAAAAAAAAAAAAAAAAGGAAAAGAAAAGAAAAGCACAGGGTACTGGGCTTTAGACAGGTTTTGCTTACCAGGCCAAGGAGCATATGACAGGAACTTGGTAGGTGTTCCAGCAGATGGTGATTATCCCCAAGGGGGCTCCAATGCACCTGCTATTGATGGGACAGATTAGCTGGCCTCTGGTTAGCATTGTAAGACACCCAACTGCCGGAGAAAGCCCATGTGTGTTGTGTGTGTGTGTCCGTGTGTGTGCATGTGCGCATATGCCAGAAGGTGTCTCCACTCCCAGGCCCACCCCCACATCTGAGACTGTATCACTGTCGATTCAGGCCAGGAGAACTCCTTGCTAGAGCCCAGTGAAAGCCTGAGGGCAGTCTGACCCTTTAAGCCTCATCCACACTCAAGGGATGCCTTTCTGGATTCGCTGTGGTATGGCCTAGCCAGTCCTTTGCCCTTCTTTACCTCTCCTTTCAATTCCCACCACCTTCCTTTTGGCTGCAGAGAACCATCATGGGCTAAGGAGAGAGAGGATTCCAGTCCATAGAAGAGTATAAAAGGAAAAAATATATATATTCTTGGTTATGGGGGAACACATTGCACTGGGGTCTCTGTCTTTGGAACAAGGCAGAAGTCCACTTGCTAAGCAAACGAAGAGCCTGAAAGACTGGAGAGCAGAGGATCTTGGCCTTCCAAACTGAGCTTTGATCAGGGCAGGGCTGAGCAGGAGTGGGGAGGGGGCAGGGCGGCTGTGCCAAATCTTCCAAATGGGTCACCATGTGCAGTGATCTCTGCAAGGTGGCTCAGCTGAGAGTGAGCAGGCTGGAAAGACAGAAAGTTGTTTTCAGAAAATGAACCAGAGAAGAACAGATGCCCGTGTTTTGCTTTTGCCATCACTGTGCCTTCTCTGCATAACATATTCCCGAAAGATGTTTAAAATGCTTTAGGAACCATGTTTCATCAACATCTCTTGACGGTAGGTGGGTGGTAAGGAGGCGGCGAGGCAGCTTGTTCTGCGAAGATGCTTTATTTCAAGTGGAGAGTGAAATCTGGACCACAAGGGGAGGGGGTTTTGTAGACCAGGAGTTGTTCAAGTGGGTTCACCAGGAAGGAAAAACACCAAAATGAGGGTCACCACGATTCATTCTTTCACTCGGGAAGCATCCACTGCGGTGTCCCCCATGCCGACCTCTGTTTCAGGGGCTGTGAGAACAACACTGAGGAAGGCGGCAATTTGAGATTAAAAGAAAATGTTCTGAAGGAAAAGAAACAGGTTATATTAGTAACGTTGATACAGAAAAGAATCAAGGCAAAAGATACCATGAACATACACAGTAACTGTGACATAGGAAAGGTACAGATCTGAAAAATAATATTTGATTACCAAATGGGGAAGTAGGAGATTTTTTTCAAAATTTAATTTAGCTTTTTGAATAGACAACAAACTTGTGGTTTAAATATCCAAACGATATAAAAAATTATGGTCTGAAAAGTCTTGCTGCCCACCCTGCAGATACACCCATTTCTCCCTCACTTTGTGGGTACTTTGATTAATTTCCTGCTTATCTTTCTAGTGTTTCTTTATGAACATTTAAGGAAATGTGCATATACAGTATTACTTTCCCCCTTTCTTACATAAATGATGGCAGACTTTATACAGCAGGCATATTACTTTTCTAAGCTGTGTAACAAATTACTGCAACTTAGTAGCTTAACATAACACATGTTTATTATCTCAGTGTCTGTGGGTCAGGAACAAGGGTGTTGCTTAGCCGGTTCTCCACACAGGGTCTCCAAGGTGGCAACCAACATGCTGGCTGAGCTGTACTCTCATCACAGGCTCAACTAGAGAAAGATTTGCTTCCAACCACCCTCAAGTTGTTGGCTGACTTCTTCTTCTAGCAGCTATGAATCATGGCACTTTGCTTCTCCTAAGCCAGTAGAAGAATCTCTATTCACATAAAGGGCCTCTTATAAGGGTCTTCATTTGATTAGGTTAAGATCTCCCAGGATAAGCTCCCCCTTGATTAACTCAGAACCAATAGATTTGGATCTTAATTACACTTGCAAAACTCCTTCACCCTCTGCCATATTCTATTGGCTAAGAAGCAAGTCAGACTCTGTGCACGAGGGGACTGGATTATATAAGGTATACCTCATGGGAGATCACCTTGGGACATATCTGCTCTACTAGAAGTTGGCAAGCTATGGTTCCCAAACCAAATCCAACCTGCTACCTGTATTTTTGTAAATAAAGTTTTATTGAAACACAGCTACACCCATTAGTTTACATACTGTCCATGATGGCTTTCTTGCTAACATGGCTGAGTTGAGTGGTTATGACCAAGAGTATCTGTGGTCTACAAGCCTAAAATATTTACTGGCTGGCCCTTTACAGAAAAACACTATGCACTCTTCTGTACCATACTTTCGCTCCTTACCATTAAAAACTGGTGTTTTTTTCTGAGTCAGTGCACACTGATCTTCACCATGTTTTATAGCTTTGTCATCTCAGTGTTCCACTCATATGGACATGCCACAGTTTATGTGACCCGTCCATGACCTTAGCACACAGCGGCTTCCGGTCTTTTGCTAGACACCATCTTGGAAGTCGGAAACTTACAAATTCTGACTTAATGAAGTCAAATACATTCATTTCTCTTTTTATAATGCTTTCACTAAAGCTCTTTTTGGTATTAAAATATTTATTTTTTTTCTGACTAGAAATGTAATATAAAATCACACAAAGTTCAAAACTTTAGAATAAAAAGTGTGGGGCATTTATGGGAAGATAGTGGTGAAGAAACTTACCCTCAATACCTTTTTCTCAGTCTCTCAATTCAACTATCAACTGCCTTTCCTGAGCCCAGCAGAGGCCGAGGCCACAAGGTGTAAGGCAGTCCTAACTAAGGGCTGTGGGAGGCTGGAGGCTGGACTTCTCTGGGGAGAGACCTGGGTTGAGGCTTGGGCTCAACAGTGCCAGCCATAGAGACCCTTAAACCCATTTGGAAGGGTGGAACCAGCCAGTATGCCCCACCCTGGAGGACCCCTGATTTCTCTCCCTGGCCCTGAGTAACCTCAGGGAAGCTGATCAGGTGAGCCTAGTGGCCCACCTCTGAGACTGAATCAGGAGCTGGGAGCTAGTGCCCAGCTACAGGCAGGGACCTGAGCACCATAAACTGCGCTGTAGGCTCACAGGAGCAGAATCTACTGTGCCCCCCCACCATCAGGGGCTACCACCACTAAGGTGCCCCAACAGCAAGGCAGGACTTAAGGGTAAAAAGAGCTGCAAATAAACAAGGAAGAAAAACAAGGAATGCATGGATCCCAGCAGGCTGGGAGAGGAAGAAGAAAGCCATCATCCAGCCAGAAAAAGTCCTGCTACAGAAGACAGATGGCAGCTTGACTAAAAACCAGGAAGAACACTTAAGAGATTCAATTATAGCCTGGACCAGAACTGAAGAATTATTTTTGAATTAAAAAAAAAATTAAGTACCCATCTTCAAAGTGATGATGTCCTCCATTTAGACACAAATGAGTGGTCTGGAAGGTGAGGTAGAAGGCATATCTCAAAACCCAGAGAAACATGTAGGGATAAAAATCATAAGGGAAAATAAAATAAGAAACCTGTATGCTTGACCCGTGACAGTTGATACACAAATGAGAGAGTAACGAGAGGCCTTATTTGTACAGATGCTGGAAAAAAACTCCCCACGTTGTAGAGGGCTTGTGTCCATACATGGAAACGGTCAGCTGAGTCCAAGGAAGGACTCATGGAAAGACACGATCACAGACCTAGGTTGGTAAAATCGCTGCCCTCCAGGGGTGAGCAGAAAATTCCAGAAGCTTCCCACGGGGACTTGAAAGAAAATGGGGCTGCTGTCAGATTTTTCATTCAAACCGCTGGCAGAACAATATCTATGAAGGATTGAGAAGTGGGTGCCAAGCAAAGCCTGGCTGGATTAGCAGAGTTGTTTGTCAGCTTGAAAATCCGGGTAAGGACTGGATTAGGCTGGGCGGGTGAGGAAACCCTCCCAGCCTCAGAAGCGAAAGCAAATGGGGGTTTAGCCCCCCGGCTGATGTGTGTCTCAGTGATGGAGTTTGGAGCAATGATATATTTGGGGTGTACTTACACTAAAAAATTATTATTCTTTGTTCATCTAAAATTCCAATTTGCCTGGGCAGCCTGTATTTCTTTTAGTTAATAATTAATTGTTTTTTCTGGATCTGGCAACTCTATTCCTTGATACGGTAAGGGTTCATTCAACAGCATTGCCACAGTTAGGAGGAGAGATAGGGAAGTATTACCAGGAGTTTTCTGCATATGACTAACTGGCCAGCACCGTGCCCCATGGCCACACCCAGCTGCAAAAGAAGCTGGGACATCAGTTATAGCAGTTACGGCATCTATAAAAAAGACAGATGAGGGAGAAGAGGCTGGAAATGGGGTCCAAGCAGCTAACACACCTACACTGCTCTCCAGGGCACTGTGTCTAGAGTCCCAGTTTGCAGTAAACACTGGGGGCAGGGGGGAGGGATCATTTTTATTGTAGTGTATGTGAAAGCCTCCCTGGCAGGGGTGTTTATTCAGTTTCCTATTCCGGAGTATCAAACTTGCATTTGGTAGCTTAGAACAACGACATGAATTATTGCTCAGGAGTCTGTGGGTCAGATAGGTGGTCCTGGGTCTGCCTGGGCTCCCTCAGGCATCTGAGGTTGGCTGCAGTTCAGCCAAGGGGTTCTGGGGTGCTTTGGTCCTCCTGCTTGTGGCCTTTCCCCAGGGCTCCAATGGCGACCTCAGAAGCATGCAAGACCTCTTGAGGCCCAGAACTGGCCCAGCGTTGCTTGCTTCTGCCACTTCCTGCTGGCCAATGCAGAACACAGGCCAGCCCAGACTCTAGACGTGGCAAAATAGACTCCAGATTCTGAAGAGAACCATTGTAAAGAGAATTTCAACGGCAAGGGAAAGTATCTTTTTTTTTTTTTTTTCCCTTCTCATTCATCAAACATCTACTGACCTCTGGTCACCACATGTCAGTTACTGGTCTGGGATCTGTGAATAACACAAGGCTGGATGGAAAGACAACACTGCCTGCCCCCAGGATGAGACTAGAGATGGTGCTCTAGAGTCTTCTGAGCAGGTTCATGATGCTCCCCATCTAGGTAAAACTGACCCCTCGCTTTTTTGCACATAGAAAACTGCACCTATATCAGGAGAGGGCGGCCTGATACATTTCCACGAAGTGATCACACCGGTGAGGTTGGCAAACAGATAGGGCTATATGCAATGCCACCGCCCTGGGACCCTAGGGTCCCCTCCCGGGCATTCCGCTCCCAGCAGCCCCTCCTATTCTCGCTCTGCCACCACAGATTGGCTTTCCCTGTTTTTTGGATTTTGTGCAAATGGCTGCGTCTGATTGATTTCATTTCCTAGTTTCTGAGACTCATACATATTGTTGCATATTGCTCTAGTTCATTTGTATTACCATACTAGAATGTCATTCTGTGAACATGCCACACTTCCTGTATTCATTCTACTATTGACAAATATTTGGGTTGCTTCAGGTGTGGACCTACCATGAATAATATTATTATGAACATATCTGTACAAATCTTTTTTGGTCTGTATTTGTACAAAATCAGTTGGTTATATATCTTCAAGAAGAATGACTGTGTTATAAAGTATGCATATATTCGATTATAGTAGATACCTCTAAAGAGATTTCCAAAGACTGCACTCCCACCTGTGCCTAGTATAGACTTCCCCCCACCAGCAGTACATGAGAGTTCCAGTGACTTCCCCTTCTTGCCCGCAATTGTATTTGTCCATCTTTAATTTTTTTTCTTTTTTTTAAATATTTTATTTATTTATTTGAGAGAGAGAATGAGATACAGAGAGCATGAGAGGGAGGAGGGTCAGAGGGAGAAGCAGACTCCCTGCCAAGCAGGGAGCCCGATGCGGGACTCGATCCCGGGACTCCAGGATCATGACCTGAGCCGAAGGCAGTCGCTTAACCAACTGAGCCACCCAGGCGCCCTGCCCATCTTTAATTTTTGATAGAGTACAGTGCTATCTCTTAATTTCCATTTTTCTGATGACTGAGGGTGTTGGGCACATTTTCATATGCTTTTTGGGCACTTTATATATTCTATGAAGTTAAATTCAGTCTTCTGCCCAGTTTTCTGTTGGGTTGTCTGCTTTTTCCTTTTTTAAATTGTTTGGAAGTCTTCCCTAACTGTTCTAGACTTAAGTTCTCTGTCAGACACGTGTATTGCAAATGTTTTCTCCGTTCTGTGGCTTGACTTTCCTCTCCTTCACTGTTGTCTTTGTTGACCAGAAGTTCTTAATTTTCATGTAATCTAATTTGTATTATTTTTCCTTGTATGTTTAATACTAATTGTGTCCCACTAAAGAAGCTTGATGCTCAAGGACATGAAGATACTCATACATTCTCTTAAATTGTCTTCTAGAAACTTTTTAAACCTTTCACATTTATATCTATAATCTAACTGGACTTGATATTTGTCCAAGATGTAAATAGGAAGCAAGATCCATTTTTTAAAATATAGATACTTAACTGATCATTTATTGAAAAGATCATCCTTTCTCCATCGCTTTGAAATGTAACCTTTCTCACAAATAAAAAGGCTTAGTGTGGGCTGTTTTTGAATTCCTTATTCTATTCCATTCATCTATTAGTCTTTGTGTCTTATTTTCCATAACATTATAATAAGTCTTAATATCTGGTAATTTAATGTCAACTTTTTCTTTTTCTTTTTTTTTTTTTTAAGTAGGCTCCATGTGGAGCCCAATGCAGGGCTTGAACTCATGACAGTGAGATCAAGACCTGGGCTGAGATCAAGACTTGGACCCTTAACCTGAATAAACCACCCAGGCACCCCATCAATTTTGTTCTTTTAGATGGTCTTTTCTGTTCTCAGGCGCCTTTGCATGGCATAAAAATTATAGAAATAGTTTTTTCAGTTTTCATAGAAAAACACTTTCTGGGATTTTTAATCAGAATTATATTGAATGGATAGATACATTTGAAAAGAATGAACATTTCTCAATGTTGAGTCTTGCAATCTATGAAGGTGGTGTATTTTTCATTTACTTATATCTTTACTTTTTCTCAATGACGTTCTGTGATTTTCTATGTAGAGGGCTTGTGGTCTTTTGATTTATTCCTTAGGTATGTAATGTTTTTGATGCTGTCACAAATGGAATTGTTATTCCATGTAATATTTTACACCTTTTGTAATTGTCCCATAATTCTTGGATATTCTGTTCCATCTTTTTCATTCCTTTTTCTCTCTTCATTTTAGTTCTGGAAGTTTCCATTACGTATCGTCTGGCTCACTGATTCCTTCCTTCGTCATGTCTAGTCTAGTGATGAGCCCATCAAAAGCATTCTTCATTGTGTTTTGGATTTCTAGCATTTCCTTTTGGATTTATTATTAGAGTTGCCACTCTCTGCTCACATACCTATCTGCTCCTGCATGTTGTTCTCTGTTTCCATGAAAACTCTTAGCATCTTAATCATAGTTATTTTAAATTCCTGATCTGATAATTCCAAAATCTCTGCCATATCATAGTTTGGTTCTGACGCATGCTTTGTTTCTTCTGATGGTATGTTTTGCTTTTTAGCACACCTTGTAATTTTTTTTGTTGGAAGCCTAACATTACGTGTCAGGCAAAAGAAATACGGGCTTTCAGCGTGAGGTTTCTGTTTATCTGGCTAGGTGGCAGGCCATGTTTACGGTTTGCTGTAGCTATGATGTCAGAGGCTAGAATTTCTTCTAGTGTCCCCATTTGTGTCTCCCTCTTGTCTTTGGGTTTTCCTAGAGACTCCTCAAATGGCATCTAAGGTTGGCAGTACCTTTAGTTTTAACGCCCTCCCCCATTCTTACCCAGGAGCCCTATTGATGTGGAGGCGCAGTGGGGGGAGGAAGAGTGTTCTGTGGTGCTGAGATTAGGTCTCAGTTCTTTAGCAAGTCTGAGTTGGGCATCTACCCTCCGCCAGGCCGGTGAGGTCCTGGTAAAACCCAGGTTAGGCTCTGGTGAAACAGTGTTCCTTGAGGGCAGCAGTTAAGGAGAACAGAATGCTCTGGGCATTATTCCAAAATGGAGACTTTTTGCCTCTTCTTGCTGGAAGCAGGAGGGTGTCTTCCCAGGGAGAGTCTGGTACCGCTTCTGGAGGTAAGACTTGGAGGAGGAAGGGGGCCCTCTAAAAGTGCCCCACCCCCAGCCCCGGAGTTTTGAACTCTCAAACTTGTCCACATTGAGTCCTGCCAGTAAGTCATCCATGACAGTTTAAATCGATCCTATCACTAACGGCTTTGCCACCCGCCCCGTGTCTGCCCGCTGTGTCTCCGCTTTTTAGGGCAGCAGGTGGCCCTGTGACCTCGATTCTCCGCTGGATGTAAGAACTGTTGAATTCCAGTTTCTTCAGCATTTTTCTTGTTGTGAGGATGAGAGCGAAGACTTCCAAGCTCTTTATAATTTGGACCGGAAACTGGAGGCTCTCTAGGCAAAAGTGTAAGTGTGTGCGGTATGCATATTTCATCGATGTTTGAGTGGTCGACTGAGCTTGAATTGCCAAAATAACCTTGGCTCTGTCATGGTGTGTTGTCCTATTTTTATATGATAGAATTCGATCTGCTAATATTTCATTTAGGATTTTGGGTCTATGCGCCTAGGGGAAATGGGCTGGTAATTTTTCTTTCTTGTATTGTCCTTGTCAGATTTCCATATCAAACATATGGGTACTTTATGCTTTCTCCAGCTTTATTGATGAGCATTTTGAGGGTTTATGGTGTTTTAGTTTTTCAAATAAAAAATGTTTGTTTTATGTTGACGTGTCCATTGAATATTTGTGTTTTAAATCATTATTTCTGATTTTAATCATTCCCCTTCTCCTTATTTTGAGCTTAATTTGTTGTTCTTACTTCTTGAAATAGATATTTGGAACACTTATTTTTTTAGTATATGCATCTGGTGCTTCAGATGTCCCTGTAAGTATACCACAATGTAGATCCCATAAATTTTGACACCATATTTTTATTAAAATTTAGTTCAAGCTATTTTCTAAATTTCATTGAGATTTTCTCTCGACATATAGGATATTTAGACGTGAATGGATTGATTTCTGAATATTGGGGATTTCCTAGTTCTTTTTTTTTTTTAAAGAATTGATTTCTGACTTAATTCCACTGTGGTCAGAGAACATGCACTGAAGAATTCCAAAACTGAAATTCATCAAAGTTTGCCTACAGCCTAGCATATGGTCGATTTTGGTAAGTGTTTTAAATGGATGATTCTCAAAATATTTGGTCTCCAGATCCTTTTACATTCTTAAAAATTACTGAAGTCCCCAAAGAGTTTTTGTGAATATGGGTTGTATATATATTAATATTTACCATAATAGAACCAGTGAAACTTTTACATTTATTCATAATTTATTTAAAACACATTTTTATAAAAAATTTCTGTCTTCAAAACCAAAAATATTTACTGACAAAACTGACATTGTTTTACATTCTTCTTCAAACCTCTTTGATGTCTGCCTTAATGCAAAACAGCTAGACTCTTCTACCTGCTTCTGCATTCAGTCTGTGTCAATATGTTGTCGTGATTGAAGTGTGTGAAGAAAATTGATCTCCACATAAATATGCAATTGGAAAAGAGAGACGTGTTGTACTTAGCCTTTTCAGACCATTGTGGTTATTGAATTCTTCACCAAAGCTCAACAAATAGTCTTTCTGGGTATCTGGGCAAGTCTTCATGCCTCCAAACAGACACCCATTTACATTGATGTTGTCCTTCTCAGGGGATGGATTCGTGTGCTATAAGCTACTCCTTCGTCCTCCTTTTGGTTTTTCACACCTCCCCCCACCCAGCCTCCCCGCCTCCCTGTCCCCTTCCCCACACCAGTTGCATTTCTCAGGGCGCTGCTCACATACTGCTTCGTTTATTTGCCTGCACTTCTCACTTGGCACTTGGGTAGGCTACAAAGTCTTCAGGGCAGAGAGGGAGTCCTATTTGTCTTTATATTCTTATGACCCTGAACAGAATTTTAGCACATAGTAAACCTTCAACCAATGTTTCACGCGTGACGAAATATTGGAATAAACACAGTCGCGCATACGAATTGGCAGTGTGAGACCTGTATTGGGAACGGGTCTATTTTGCTTCGGGGTGAGGAAAGACGTGAACTACAGTTCATTGAGCACTTATTACATATCAGAACATCTTCCAGATACTCTCGCCTACAGGGATTTAATCTGATAAACAGAGAGGCTGGAGGCCGGGTAGGGCTGGGGAAGAAGGTGGCCAGGAGGGCTTGTAGTGATGGAACAGCGTCATTGGATAAAACTCAGCAACAGAGGGGCGCCCGGGTGGCTCAGCTGGTTAAGCGTCTGACTCTTGATCTCAGCTCAGATCTTGATCTCAGGGTCCTGAGTTCAGGCTCCACACTAGGTGTGGAGCCTACTTAAAAAAACAAACAACTCAGGGCAGCTGGAGGGCTCAGTTGGTTAAGCATCAGCCTTTGGCTCAGGTCATGATCTCTCTCTCAGTCTGCTTCTCCCTCTGCCCCTCATCTGCTCGTGCTCTCTCTCCCTCACTTTCTCTCTCTCAAATAAATAAAATCTTAAAAAAAAAAAAACCCCACAACTCAGCAATAGGATCCCATCATAGCTTTTTAACCTACAGCCCACTCTGCTCTTCTAGAAAACAGTGATTTTTTTTTCTAGCTGCAAACTTTGAGCACATAAAGAAAAAGAGGATTGACATGTGTCTACTCACCATAATAAAGCATTTAGACCTGTTATTTGAATCTCATTAGAACTACTGTATTCATCTCCTAGGGCTGCCAGAACAAAGTGCCACAAACCAGGCTGCTTAAACAACTACGTTATTGTCTCAGAGATCTGGAAGCCAGAAGTCCAAGATCAAGGTCAGCCACGCTGGTTCCTCTGGAGACTGTGAGGGACAACCTGTTTCTCTTACTTTTTTGGTGGTTTGCTGGAAATCCTTGGTATCATCCCAATTTCTGGTTCCTCTTCATATGGTGTGGTCCCTGTGCACTATCTTCAATGTTCCCCTTCTTATAAGGATACCAGTCCTATTGGATTAGGAGTCCACCCAGTTCCAGTGTGACCTCCTTTTAACTTAACTAATTACACCTGCCATAACCCTTGTTCCAAATAAATTCACATTCTGGGGGTACTGGGGGTTAGAACTTCAACATTTGAGTTTTGTGGGAGGGGATCACAATTCAACCATTAACACCTACCAGGTAATCCATCCCCCATCCTCACCTGCATGTGTGTGTGTGTGTGTGTGTGTGTGTATAAATTTCATTCATTTCCCTTTCATGCACATCTGGGGACACTAGAAATCTGGAAAGAACATTCCCCAACAGGTTCCCTGCCCTCAGATGCTTGCATTTTATCAGGGAAAGGTAGTCAATAAACCGCTAAGCAGATGAAAGATGATTTCATCTAGAAATTTATGTGTCATGAAGAGAATAGGATAAGCTAATTGGTATGAGTCTGAAGGGGGTGGTATTGTACTAATTTAGAGGGGTTGATCTGGGGGGCCCTCCAGGGACACAAGGAGATGAGGAAGTGAGGGTCCAAGGGAAGAGTGCTCCAGCAGAGGGCACTGCCCAGTCAAAGGCCCTGTGGCAGTATGAGGAGCAGGAGGAGGGGGAGGATGTGGTCAGATTCTCTAGGGTCCGAGGGGCCATGGCAGACTTTTGCAGTTTATTCTCACTGGAGTGGGCAGCCCTTGGAGGGTTTTAAACAGGGCATGCCGTGGTTTGCAATCAGGAATATTTTCTGAAGTGTCTTTGAGTGTCTTCTTACATAACCGAGGCAGAAGCCAGCACAGGAAGGTTGGAGGGCTTCTTTTAGGTCACACGCTTTTAGGGGCAGGCTTTGATTAAAATAGACATCTCTAAATCCTCCCGCTGTCAACCAGAAGGCAGAGATCTGCCTTCCTCCCCTCCTGGGGTTCTGGGAGGGAACTTGGTAATATACGCAAAGTCCTGTGTGCTTTCTGTATACAGAGAAGTAAGGCTGTATTATCTAAATTCATTTTCCATCAAAAGCTTTCTGACTGGAAGACAATGAATTTCCAACACAGACTCTCCTTCCCCACCCTGAATTGGCTTCCCACAGACAAATGGGTCACACGTAGAAAATGGGCTAGCATCAACTAGGGAAGCTCTTCGGATTCATCAGACGGCTGGTGCATTAAGAGTCTGCGGTGGCTTGCATCTGCAATCTGAAATCTTTGTGACACATAACATTGAAAACACATACCTTTTGCCCTGAATCACCTTTCAGCCTGCTCAACCCGAATCACGAGGTGACGTGAAGACTCGCTAGCTTATGGCTTATGAGCGCAAAGATTCAAAACTATGTGAGTTGGTTGTTGCTTTGTGTCTTCCTAAAGACATGGACACCCATTTCTGATATAATTCTCATGAGGGCATGGCTTGGGGACACCAAAGAGGGGACTCTGACTAGTGTAAAGAAAAAGCATTCACGTCCCAGAACCAAACACACTGAGACCCTGACAACATGCTTGTGTAGGAGGGAGAGTCCATTCCTGCCGTCCCTTCTATAACCCTACCATTTGCTCACGTCCTGAAGAAGAGGTCCAAAGTTCTTGATGGACCTTGATCAGAGGAGCCACCCCCAACTGAAAGAGAATAGGAGCCACATAGGTAATTTTAAATGTTCTAATAGCCACATTAAAAAAGTAAAAAAAAAAAAGGCAAAATTGATTTCAGTAATTACTTTATTTAACCTAATATAACCATAAGATGATCATTTCAACATGTGATCAATAGAAACCATTATTAATGAGATAGTTTACATTCCTTTTCAACCATGTCTTTGGAATAAAGTGTGTATTTTATATCCATGGCACGCCCCAAGCGCATTTCAAAGGTCAAGAACCATATGTGGCTGGTGGTTTCTGGACGGCCCTTGAGGGAGGGAACTGTCTTGGCTTCTGTTGCCCTTTGTGTCTGAGCTCCTAAAAGAAAGGCTGAATAGGAACTTACCAGCATGATGTTGCTCTGTTCTCAGAAGATCACCCTCGTCCTCGGGAGGCCCTCTCTTCCTACCACTCCAGTCGTGGGGTTCTGGTGAGGACTTCCCAGTTAGAGTACCCACACACCTGGTCTCGGGGATTGGTCCAGAAATGGGCGTATGACCTCAGCTGCCCAGGTAGAGTCCTTCCCTGTGGTTTTAAAAAACTGCAACCAGAGAGAAGCCTTTTGTCTTGGCTGATCAGGAGGTGGGAAGGCTGTAAGACTTCCATAGGATAGAGTGCACAGAGGTGTATGATTGATCTCTGTGTCCAGCCAACCAGAGAGAATGAGGCAGGCTCAGAGAAGAAACGGGTGTGTGTGTGTGTGAGAGAGAGAGAGACAGAGAGAGGGAGACAGAAAGAGGGAGAGACAGAGAGACTAGAGATAAGAGTTAGATGGAAAGAGAGAGGGAGAGATACAGAGAGAAATGAAAGAGAGAGACAGAGAGAGAGGGAGAGAGAGAAGGAGAGAGACAGAGAAAGAGAGATATATAAGAGAGAGAGACAGAAAGACAGAGAGACAGAGAGAGAGAATCACCTAAATATAGTGTAGCAATTCCTGGCCTCACTCTGTCCTTTGTATGGGCTTATGAGTTATTCATTTTCCTTTTCCACTTAAGTTATTTAGAGCTGGCTTTTGTCCCTTGCAAAATCTTGGCATATATATACTTATTTTTTTTAATTCTACAAGATTAGGCTGCTTGTGTGTCTATTTGTCAGGGTTCTGCATTTTGAGGAGCACAACACTCTCTCCAAAATCCCCAGCCTTCTGTCTAAAGCCGTGGGGCTCTGAGAAACAAACATAATTTTCACAGTAGATAAAACACAGAGTTGGTGCTGCCTGGTATTCAATTAATGTCTGCGTTAAGAGAAAACATACCTACTTAAAAATGACAAATGGAGCCTGGGATTTGTCTGCTCCATACCCTGTTTTCAGTGAGATGGAAGGTTCCTTATTACAACCCAACCCTTTCCTGAGCCACGGCTGTCTTTTTAACCAAATGGTAAGTGGTTTTGTGAAGTGTTTATTTGCTTAATCAAGCCCTCTCTAAACCCAATGGTTTTGTGCTTGAGAGAATTTTGGCTTCTAACTTTTATTAAAAAAGAAATAAACATGTCACTTTAAATATAATGGTTGGAGCAATAGGAGCAAATTACATTGTGCACATCCTTCTTTTTGGATCTTTTTAACTCAAATCTTTTTAAAAGAGCTTCAAGTCAGCCTCCTGTTGATGAGATATTTTTGCTATAGAATTCCTCTTACCAGGAGGCAGTAAATTTTAAGTCAATGCTATTTTATACCATCTAAGCAATGCTTAGCTACATAAACCCCCATTTTCCTTGTGCTATTTTGTCTAAGGATCCAGAAAATCGTATATGGCCGTGTTCGGAAGATTCTTACCCAGTCTGCTTTCTGGAACTTTCAAATCTTATTTAGCTGTTCAATTCTTCTTGCCTTGGATCATTTGAGAGCCTGGTTTCACCCTGAAGCCTGCTGCTTACATCACTTTATGAACTCAAGTGTTATATAACCCAGTTTGCTTGGCAGGGGGCCGGTGGGGGGATCAGGCAGAATAAAACCAAGAGTTTCACCAACACAAAAAATCAAAGCCATGGTTTTTAATGAGAGTCTTCAGTGACATTTTGAAATCCCTGTGCCAGAGTCTCTTTCTTCTTTGGCCCAGGATGAGAGTGCTTTCATGTTGATCACATCATGACCATGAACACTGAGACTCTGGGTTTCCTGCTCCCGGTCCCATGGTCACTGTATGGTGATGGGACACGGCCCTGTAGAGTCTCCCAGCATGGCGGCAGATGCCAACGCTCTCCTTGTAACTGCTGCTGACACAGTCTGAGGTCACTGATTCTGATGCCACCTTCCAGGGCCCTGGATGCCCTGGAGGCGAGGAGGATGACTTAGGGGTGCATTAGGGCTTTTTGCTTCGGAGCTGTCCCACCCAACCCTGTTGGCTCTCAGCACAGCCCCTTAACATGGGGACTTAGTCTGCACAGGGGACCACCCCATTTTCCCAGTTCTGTGACATCAAGTCAGTGACTTATGAAAGCAGTTGCTCTGGGAATCTCTCCCCCTAGGAAGAGCCCACTTGAGGAGGGTCTTTGGGAGACCTTGGTAAGAGTCTTTGTCTGCCTGTCCCCAAGTTCACTCCATGGCATCTGTTCATACTCTAGAAATGATCCCCAAAGTGTCCTGTCATTGCTGCTACAAGGAGCTGCCTCTGCCCTGCACAGAGCTCCATTTCCCATGGTGGGCACTGGGGGTTGGCACTCAAACTGGGATGCTCTGGAGAATTGGAATCATGGAATCCCATGGAAGCAACTCAGCTCGCTTCAGTGCAGAGGCTGCACCACGACTCCTTCCCCAGAGTTGGGCTCTGAATTCCTCTTCCTCTCCTCTCAGTGAGAGGAGTTTGTACCATTCACAGGAAGTCACGTTCATGTTCGGGCTTCTCAGATCACCAGGAACGTCTCCCTCATATTTGCGCCAAGTTATTTTTACTGTCACTTCTATCTTCGGCTCCAATTTTGCCCTCCAGAATCATAACAAATAAAAAGCACACTCCCCATCCCATCTTGGGGAAGACCATCTCATCCCTTTTTAGCTGTCTCTTTTTAGCCCAGATGTCCCAAATTCCTTCCATCAGTCCTCGTTGGCTGTGTTTCCACTCCCACTTGTTTCTGGGTAAATTATGGATAAGCCCAGGTTGCAAGTGCATCGGGCTCTTGCGAATACCCTGTGGGACTTGAGTGCTAAGGCTGGTCTGTCCTGCATGGAGTGGGGCAAGGTCATCTGTCACCTTCTGCACGGCTAACACGTCTGCCACTGGGGTGGTTTTGCATCATAGTAGCTTCCTGGAGCTTCCCCGCCAGGTCCACGGAGGAACCTGGTTGGCCTCTCAAGCCCTTGCCTCCAAGTGACCCTGTGGTTTCTGCACATCGGGTCTGAATTTGTTAGCCCTCTAACCCCCCACTCCACCTGGCACTTCCTTCCACCTCTGCTTCCTATCCTTTGTGCAAGTTCAGGCATGGAGCTCAGCTCTTTGTTCTTGATCAGTACAACCTTCTGTTGGGGTGCCTGGCTACCTGGGCACTGGGACTTCTGTTTGGAAAATGCCTGACCATTCTCACTGACCTGGGCTCCAGCCCTCCCTCTGGTTTTCTCTCTCACTTTCTCCTCTGCTGTTATTGTCCCTCACGGCAAACTCCAAACCCTTCCTCCCTTTTTTTTTTTTTAAAGATTTTATTTATTTATTTGACAGAGAGAGACACAGCGAGAGAGGGAACACAAGCAGGGGGAGTGGGAGAAGAAGAAGCAGGCTTCCCGCCGAGCAGGGAGCCCGATGCGGGGCTCGATCCCAGGACTCTGGGATCATGACCCGAGCCGAAGGCAGACGCCCAACCGACTGAGCCACCCAGGCGCCCCCCTTCCTCCCTTTTAATTTGCATAGCAGTTAGGCTTTTTCTGGCTTTGTCCACCCCCAGAACAGGCTCTGGGCCTGTCTTCACAGACCTGAGACTCATCAGTGCCCTCTGCTGCTCAGTGGGGTGTCCCTTTCAAATGAACGCAATGGGGTATCCTTTTCGGGAGTTGCTCCACTCCCTTCCACGCCAATGTCTTCAAGAAGAGGTGGTAGATTTAGTTCCACCATGGTGTGCCTTATGTGCTTGATTCCCAGCCTCTAAGAGCCAGAAAAGCCTGTGTTTACCAGGTTAGGTTTGGTTTCAGACAACAAGCTTTCCTTCCATTAGGATTGCTAATGCAATCAACATGGGAGGTCCTGGAGGCATTTCCTCTTCTCCAAGGAAGTCTTTGGAACATCTTAAGGAGCCTCATTGGTCCCCAGCACTGCTAAGGTGTCAGAGAGGGCCTTTTGGCTCTTGTCGCTTCATGGGAATGATCATTTTTCTAGGGCGCAACCTTTGCCACTTTTACCCATGACCAGGAATGAAGTCCAAGGGGCTTAATATTTATACTTTTTGTCGAGGCTCCGAGAACGCTATCTTGGGAGAATTAAATTCTCAGTTGCTTAAGGACCACTGTCATTTGAAATCATTCTTTTGGACTCTAGGGCTCAATCTTGGATTCTCCAGGTTCCTTTAAAACGATTTAGATTTGTGGTCCTCTCCATCTTCACTCGTGAATCCAACCAGTATTTATTGAGCACCTGCTATGAAGCAAGAAGTTGGAAATATACCAGAACACAAAAGGGAATGAAACAGGAAGTCTTTGGCATCACTGAGTTTATAGCATGGTGGGGAATACAGACACCAGAGCAAATTATTACAAGTGTAATGAGAGTTACAGCATGGAAATTTCAAACTACACTAACAGTTATTCCATTTTAAGGAACATGATATACCCTCTCTCTGCAAGTAAATTTTCAGGTGTTCATCTAGGACTTCAACACACCTCATGATAGTTGTTTCTGGGTATTTCACATTTATTGTTAGGATTGTGTATGGAATTTTCCTCAAGTTACATTTTCTGCCGGGTTATTATTGGTGTAAAACAAAGCTATTGATTTTTATAGATTTATTTTGTCAACTGGACACTTTGTTAAACTCTTTTATTGTGTTTTAAAATTTGGTAATAGCTTTTCCACCAAAAGCAATTTTCGCTGACGTCTGGATGATGTTCTTTCCAGAATTGCCTTCCAATCATGTTAAGAGTAAAAAAAAATGTGTATTAAAAAACATTTTGGAGATAATTCTGTCTAACTCCTTGGAGCAAGCTCACTTCTTAGGGGACGTTTGTTCTAGTTCATCAGAATCATGCCCTTCTCTTGATGCTTCATCCTTTTGTACATCTGGCCATCTCTCTCCTTTGCACTGTCACCCAGGGAGAATTTTGTTTGCTCAAGACAGGTCTTCAAGGTAGCTGCTTAAAGAGATTGTGTGTGTATGTGTTTACATCTTTGGTATCCAGTAAAATGGAAGCTGGAGATTGGGGGGTTTGATGAACATGGGGGTTAGCCTTGCGGCACTTGTCTGACCGTGGTTCCCGCCCCTTCTACGTAAGCAGCAACCATGCTCATCTTCTCCTTAACTCTCCATCTCTTTCCTGCTTCTCTGTACTTCCTGATCCATCACCACCTGACTCAGGAGGTAGTTATCTGTTTGTGGCCTCTGATAAAATGTAAGCCTCTCGGGGCGCCTGGGTGGCTCAGTCGTTAGGCGTCTGCCTTCGGCTCGGGTTGTGATCCCCGGGGTCCTGGGATCTGGCCCCACATCGGGCTCCTTGCTCGGTGGGAAGCCTGCTTCTCCCTCTCCCACTCCCCCTGCTTGTGTTCCCTCTCTCGCTGTCTCTCTGTCAAAAAATAAATAAAATCTTTAAAAAAAATGTAAGCCTCATGATGAGGGAGTCTGACAGTCTGTTCACTCCTGTTTTCCCAGTGATTCAACCACTCCTGCCTCTTTCTGGGCTGTCAGTGAATATGTGTGAGATGAATGAATTCAACACTCCTGAGGACCAGCTCTGAGCCAGTTACCGAGAGGGTCCTGGAGATAGACCAGTGGGCAATCGGAGGTGGGTTTCCCTCTCAAGATGTAGAGTTGGTGCTGCAGGTTCTGGGCCAGGAAGTGTAGTGCGGGGAGGTGGGGGGCACAGAAATTTCATTCCCTATGTGGGTGGGGCATCCCTGCCTCAGCCTCAGGGATTGTTAGGAGCC
Organism: Leptonychotes weddellii; assembly: GCF_054177405.1. Classification (NCBI taxonomy): domain Eukaryota; kingdom Metazoa; phylum Chordata; class Mammalia; order Carnivora; family Phocidae; genus Leptonychotes; species Leptonychotes weddellii. Next base: position 5,064,601 of record NC_138371.1, read on the forward strand.
AGCATGGAGCCTGCTGGGGTGAGGACCCCGGGGCCCTTGCTGTGCTCAGAATGTCTGTCCCCGAATTATGTCCCTTATAGGATAAACATCGACTTCTCAATAAGTCTAAAAGAGTTCTTTCAATAAAATAAGATTTCTGAGATAGTAGAAAGCATTGTGTCATAGTGTGGCATCTTGTTTCCTTTCTTCTTAGTGGCACATGAAGTAACAGTTCATCCTATAACTTATAGTATCTTAGATTGGATGGAATACATAACACATCACCATATGATAAATTCACAGATTTTAATGATCTCTTCCCCGGTTTTCTCTTCACATGCCCCTCTACTCCACTCTAGAACGTTTATCTAAGAAATAAGAGCGCCATCCTTGGTCAAATGCAAATAAAGAGATCCATCCTTGGTCAAACTGCAAAAACGTGGATGTCCTCATTTCACACCACATGTTTTTATATCTTGACTTATTTATTTGTCCTGATAGAAAACACAGGGTTTCTGGATCAGAGACAGACTTCTGTTTATTGGCCTGGCCATCTTCCTGCACGTCCTGTGGGACGGTGTGGTGGGGTCCAGCTGTGCTGTGCATGGACAGGGTCTGCGCTGCACGCCAGGGACCCCGGGGTTCGGAGTCTTGGAGTTCAAAGGAACCGCTGGTGCAGCTGCTTCTTCCCCAACCCAGAGAGAAAGAGAGCTTCTGCTCTGGGATGTGAACAAATGCTCTCTGTGGAGACAAGAAGAAGATCTCTAGGCTTCAATATCCTTTCGAATGTGAACACCTCTCTGCAGGAAAGAGAGCCCCAAGCGTCTGTAGCTTCCAATTGCTGCTTGCTATTCAGACATCCCTCCACCCAGGCTGCCACCCCTCTGACCTCCGAGAAACCTGAAAAGAGTGGTTGTTTGCCAGCATTCATACTATTTTCACTTCCACCAGTTTCCAAATAAGAGTCCTGCAGACTGGGGGAGGGGAACAGTTAAACTCTACTGCGTATTTGAGGCAGTGGAATGAAGAAAGTCAAGGTCACCCAAGGTCCATAATGGGCGGGAGCTCTTTATTTGTTCAGAGAATTTTATTACCATGCTGCCTGGGGGTAGGAGCGAACACCTTGAAGGGACTGAGCCTAGACTAAATTATGGGGCCAGAATCAGGTGCAGAATATCTCGGCCGCACCAGGAGGAGGAAGAGAGAAGGTAGAAGCAGGAAGCAGTACGAAAACAAACAAGATGGTGAGAGTCTCTGTGAGGGTGTGTGACTGTTCCTTGGACGTTAAAATCTTCAGCACAGGTTGAATGAAGATCACAGGACATGTGGTATGAATGGATTTCCTGTGCAAAACTGCTGAAGAGGCAAGGTTCGGTGTCCCCTATCCTTCAGGGTTGTAATGCCAGCCCACGAGGCCACAGGAGCCCAGAGGAGAGGGAAGTGTACGTTGTGGGCACACTCAGACCTCATGGTGAGGGCTCCAGCAGCCACTGGTTATGGATCTGGGGTCTGAGTTAAGTGTAGCGAAATCTCCCTGAAGCAGAGGGCCCAAGCAATGTGTGGTTTACATTTAATAAGTCAACCACTGGTCTTTCCCTTCATGGACGCAGGTGATAGCTCTGCATCCAGCCATCCTGCATATTGATTCTATTCCTAAGGCAGGGCAAGGGTCAGGCAAGAGTCTCCTATTGGAAAAACAACTCAAAGCCTATTTTCTATTAATAATGTCTCAGGAATGCTTCTTCTGGGGCTGAACTGTGTATGCATCCGATTTGCCTTTATTTATTCACTCATTCAGTCCCCCAGTAGGCACGAGGCATAAATGACCCGTGTCCCAGTCCCCAATTAGCTCACGCCTGGAGAAGGAGCATACAATACTGTAATACAATGGACCCACATAAGATGCCAGTCCCCCCACGTTGATGCAGTAACATCATCATAGAGACACACACAAAGCACCACAGGAGTGCCGAAGAGAGGGCAGTCGTTTCTGCCTGGATCTCGGCAAGGCTCCACATGAAAGTGTTGTAGGTAGACCTCGAAGAGTGGGCTGTGTGATGTCTGCCGGCAGAAAAGGTGCAGGTTAGCATTTCAGACTGGAGAAAAGCATGAGGCAGGACAGCAGTGCAAGCAAGGGCAAGGTGAAAGTTCACCTGGGGGGGGCGCAGGGGGGGAGGTGGGGAGGGAGAGAACTTGAGTGGCCATGTCGGAAAACAAGACTGCTCTCACTATGATTTCTGCAGGAATTTTATTATAGTCATAGCAGTGGTCTTAGGGAGCCTGGGTGGCTCAGTTGATGAACATCTGCCTTTGGCTCAGGGGTCCTGGCATCGAGCCCTGTGTCGGGCTCCCTGCTCAGCAAGGAGTCTGCTTCTCCCTCTCCCTCTGCCCCTCCCTGTTCATGCTTGTTCTCTCTCTCTCTCAAATAAATAAATAAAATCTTAAAAAAAAAAAAAAAGATTAAGAGCAGTGGTCTTTATGCTTAGGACCAAGGAGTGCAAAATCACACTGTTGACAAAGTGCCCTCGTGTATGTGGTGGGGGCAGGGACCCCATTGCCCTTCCCCCACTGCATCTCTTGCATCCGGCACAGGGCAGGACATGGACTCAGTGTTCAATGAATATTTACTGAAGGAAAACAATGACTCCTCGAGTAATCTGATTTCATGTATTCAGCATTTCTAACATGTATGCCAGCCAAGGCAGTACCCTGGTACTATTTATGTTCTTGACTATGATATAAGGATTCATTATTGAGTCCCCTGGTGCATATAAGGTAGATTTCTGACTCTGGAGGTCACGTAATAATTTTACACATCTCAGTGAATAGGCCAATGTGAGAAGAATCAATGAAACGTGCTGAGCACAGACAACTTGAACATTGTACAATTATTCGATGGTTTTGTCGTTTGCATCTGTTTTATAAGGACAAAGTCTTTTCCTGAAGCCTTACCTAAAAGCTGGCATGTGAAATTTCTCGCAGTTGAATGCATCCTTGAGCTGAATTTGAGATTCAGTACATAATGGATCAGCGGTCAGCTGTGGGCTGTTGCAATCCTGGGCATTTACCCAGGTGCCCCGAAGGGCTGCTCTCGGGACAGTTGATGACTGGCATTATTGGAGGCTGTCTCCTTTAATGGCAGTCCATTGAATCTGTCCCCACCTCTCATTAGAACAATCTCTGGGGAGAAGGGAAGGAGCTGAGGGATGAATCCAGACATATCTGCATATAAAGATATATATATATGTAAAATACATAAAAAATATATATGAGCATATCATGGATAAGTGTAGTAGATAGCTACCCAGCTCCTATGATTCCAGGGGGACTGTCCCCTACCCCCCCAAAAAATTATATTTACTTTGCTTGGCAATTCTCTCCCGTGCTTAAGCATTTTATTCTATAACCAGAGTTATGGCTTAAAATGTAAATGCCTTCTGACCCAGTCATTTTACCCCAAGGCAAACGACAACAGTTGATATGGAAAGACATTCCTTGTGAGGTTATTTAAAGTAGAAAAACATGTGAAGTATCTACATACCCAGTAAGGAGAAACAAATCATGGTGTCTCAACACACTGGAATATAGGCAGCAATTTTAAGATGTTCTGAATAACTGAACATGTAGGAATATTCATAACATAATCTCACATGATATAAAGTAGCAAATAACATGACATTGTGCTTATGGAAAGATTGAAAATGATGTTAATGTGTGTACACACACACAGCTTGCTTCTTTTTTTTTTTCTAAGATTTTATATATTTATTTGACAGAGAGAGAGAGAACACGAGCAGGGGGAGTGGGAGAGGGAGAAGCAGGCTCCCCACGGAGCAGGGAGCCCGATGTGAGGCTTGATCCCAGGACCCTGGGATCATGACCTGAGCCGAAGGCAGATGCTTAATGTCTGAGCCACCCAGGTGCCCCTAGCTTGCTTCTAAGCCCACATCAAGATTGACCGTGAGACTGGTGGTGTCCTGCCCCGCAACTCCTTTGTGTCGGCTTGCCTGAGTAATTGGCAAGGCCGATGGGGCGGGGGGATTTGGGGAGGGGGCAGAGCAAGCTAAAATGTATGAGGTTACGTTCCCAAAGAGATGACAAAGTACAAAAGAAATTGGGAAAAGGGACACTTCTCCCCGTCCTCAAGGACTATGGCTTGAGGTCCTTGGCTGAGTCCAGCCTCAGAACACAGTTCCACGTGGCTTTTGGAGGGTTTGGGGTATTTTAGGGGCTCTGTGGTAAGGGAAGTAGTGTCCTCCTAGGTGGCAGTGGCCATAGGGCTGAGGAATGTCCTCAATGCCCTTGATATCACAAGAAGGCCAGAGTGAAAGAGCAGGGCTCTTCTCACGTGCGAGAACCCAAAATTAATTGGGGTGAATGGGAGAGTGTAAGGCTAATAAGCCATTAGTGATTGAATGTTTGTGTCCCCCAAAATCCGTATGTGGAAGCCCTCATCCCCCACGTGAGGATGCCTGGAGCTGGGGACTTTAGGAGGTACTTCGGTGGAGATGAGGCCATGAGGATGGGTCCCCATGTTGGGATTCGTGGTCCTATAGGAAGAGACATAAGATCTGCCTCTTTCTATGAGGGCACTCACCAAGGAAAGGCCATGTAAGGACACAGCCAGGAAGAGGGCTCTCGCCAAAAACCTGACCACGCTGGCCCCTGACCTCAGACTTGCCAGCCTCCTGAGTCTTGGTGTTCTGTCACAACAGCACAAGTAAACTGAGGCATGAACTTGGAGGAGTCATCTGAGCTCCTGAGTGCTCACATAGAAGAGGGACCTAGATATTCGACACACCTTCTTAGAAAAATGGCTGGAAGGAAATGCATCAATGTGTAAAGAATGATTATCTCTTCAGTGTGGGGCTACTGCTTCTTATTCTCCTCCCTATACTTTTTGATGTTTTGTATGTTTTTGAAAGTAAGCACATGTTCCTTTCAAAACAGAAGGACAAAGACCCACATGGATTCCTACCTTAAGGGGCTGACGCCTGGTAGAAGTGTCCTTCTTGAAAGCCCGGGGATCCGTGCAGACAGACGGGCGAGGCCAGAATTCTGCATATAGGATTCAGCAGGTGCTCAATAAATGCTTGTCAGATTGAATTAAAGTGAAGCTACAGAAGGTGAGGCCAGGGAGAGTAAAAGCAAACTGCTTCATAATTTGGGGAAGAATCGACTTACCTTCTTGCCCTCGAACTGCTCTCCTATGGCTGCTGGAACAAATTACACAAATTTAGTGGCTTAAAACAACACAGATTTACTCTTGCACTTCTGGAGGTGGGAAATATATAATGGGTTGGCAGGGCTGTACTCTTTCTGGAGGCTCTAGAGGAGAATTTATTTCCTTGTCTTTCCAACTTCTAAGGCCACCTGCTTTCCTTGGCTCATGGACCCTTGCTCCATGGTCAAGGCCAGCGGTGGAGCATCTTCTTCAAATCTCCCTCTCTTTCTGTCTCTCTCCATCTGTCACCTCTGTTTCTGTCCTCATCCTGCTTTCTCTGACTCTCTTGCCTCCCTCTTATAAGGACCCTTGTGATGGCGTTGAGATAATCTCCCAATCCAAGAATCATCTCCCCATTTCAAGGTCCTTAACCTAATCACATCTGCAGAGTCCCCGTTGCCATGTGAGGCACCTAGCCACAGGGTTCTGGGGATCAGGATGTTGACGTCCTGCCCACCACGTCCCCTCATGTTGACCATAGAATGCTGCTACCCAGTTTGAAAAAATAATGTGATTATAGACAAAAATGTTTGTAGATGGTCTTGTCTTACCAGCTGCAGAAACAGGCAATGATGACCATTCAAATATGTCAACAGCCTTGGAGAGAGATCTATCGGAGAGGTGGAGGAAACCCACCCGTGATGAACGCAATAAGCAAAATAATTAATTCTACTAGAAGATTGAATTTTTTGAGAGCCTTTGTTAGGGGAAAAA
>NC_138371.1:5070617-5093628 GCF_054177405.1 Leptonychotes weddellii
CTAATTGACCAGGAACCGTGTCCCTTGCCGTGGTTGCTAGAGATGAGGACACAGATGAGAGGTGGGGACTGAGCCCTGTCCCAGGCACACTTCTATTGCTCACAGCGGGTATATTTGATGACTGTCTCACAGTTAGCGCGTTCCCAGGGGCTGTACATCTTCCCCTCCAATCTCCCCCAGTTTTTCCCACTGAAACCTAATTGTGGCCAAAGCAATATGAGACTAAGCAGAAAACCTTTTTTTTTTCCTCTACAGAAACTAGATTCTCAGTGACATATTCTCTCAAAAGGAAGCTCAGTCTTTCTTGAATGTGAATAAAAGTTATATGATGATATTTATGAAGCCTGTGCCTACAGCTTATATCAAAGTGGTAGAGACATCATACTTTTCAGGGGGAAAGAGATCATGATGTTCTAAGCATTAGTCCCTCTTTCAAAGAACTCATACTTTTAGCTCTCATTGGATTGAACAGGAAAAACAATTTGAGTTATTCAAAGTTCTAAAGGAGCACTTACGAAACATTCATGTAAGCATGGGCACGCTCTTGATTGGGGTTTCTAACCTCGTTTCTCTGCTGTTATCAAACCAAATTCTTGGGTGCACCCCTGTCCACTTTAAAGGTTGCGGCATTTGGTTTTTAAAGTCTCCAAAGTTCCTGGACTAAAACACTGACGAACCCCAGACATTTGGTCTTCCCTTGTGACGATGTAGAGGGGGTGGTCTGTGTGTTTTCTAGAAGCTTGTTCTCAGCAGAAGTGTTTGGGCACCTAAACAACCCTTAAGGTTCCGGCTGAAATGGCCTTGGTGTCGACAGCAAGCAGTGGTGGTTCTTGGCCCCCGATATACGTTCGAAGCACCTGCGAATGTTTTAAAAGCACAGCTGGCCCAGCCCAGAGGAACTGATCCCACTTCCCCGGGAATCCCAGGCACCTGCAGGCTGTGCAAACTCCCGCAGGGTTCTGCGCGCACCGGGAGGCTGGAGGACCACCCGAGGAGAAGAGGCAACTTTTCAGCTAGATGACTGATGGTCGTTTGTAAAATCAAAACAAGCTAGTGCTAGAGAATCTAGGGGAAAAGGAAAAAAATATTGGTATATTAATAAGAAAGTTAAATAAATAAACAAATACATAAATAAATAAAAATTCTGATGCCAACTTTCTTGTGGATTGAACTTTTTTGGGGGGGCTGGCTCACCAAATCTGCCACTACTACTGATCTCCATAAGCTTTTGTGAACGTATTACTTGGTGTTTGTGTCCTCAGAAGGTCTGCCCTGCTGTCCGGGTCTCTGTGCAGAAGCGCAAATGTGGCTCTGTAACATCAGTCCCAAGGTGAAACTGAGGCCCTTCTTTCTCTCTCCTGCTCTCCAGCCCTCTCCCCCGCCAAGATGAGGTCGGCTGGTCATTGGGCAGTGAGAGGAGGGGGCTTTCCTGGGAGGGCTTGCAGGGCAGGTGGGCAGAGAGTAGGAGACAGGTGCTCTGAGCTCCCGGGGAGCCTGCTCTGCACGGTCCTCTGTCCCTGCCCCACTGCTCCTTCCCCTGTTCGGTCCCCTCCCTCCTGCCGCCTCCCCCTTGCTCTCCCGCCCTCCCTCTCAGGGGGGCAACTCCCTCCTCTGAAGCAGGGTGCCACCCACATGCAGCCCTCAGGGGAGACCCACCGCCCACCCACTCCCAGGATCCTGAACAAAGAGCGTCTGGGCCAGATCTTCAGATAATAAACATTTCCCCTCTTCACACACACACACCCCCCCACCCCCATTTCTGCGTCATCGCTTCTGCCTCTGGCCGTTCTCTCTCTCCCGACCTTGTCTGGCTCCATCCACTCACCCACTCATCAAGTGTTTATGGAGCAGCATGCCGGGCACTGGGCCTGTTTGCCCGCAGCACATCTCAGCTCAGAGCACAGGTCACAGACTCCCCCGGGATCCCATGAACAAAGGCCAAACTGTGTGACGTGAGAAGGGCTTAAAGAAGAAGTATGGGTGGTCTGGGGACTTCCACGGGGAAGGGGGCTAATGGCGTGGGTGGGGGAAGGCTTCCTCCAGCAGAGCCCCGAGCAGTGGGCATTTCCCACAGTGGGGGCCTGGCCCGAGGACCGCTCTGACTGCAGGTAGATGGAGTACTGGTGTGTGTGCGTGTGTGTGTGTGTGTGTGAAAGGGAGTGTGAGCCAGAGCGGGCATGGGTGTGCATGTGGGTGTGCAAGTATGCAAGTGGTGGGAGCTCACGTGAGTGCAAATGTGTGAGGACTGTGCAGATGTGAGAGTATGCACAGGCAAGAGCATGTGAGTACTTGTGGGTACACGAGAGCGTATTTGAGGCGGTCTGAAAGTGTGTGTGCATGTGAGTACATGTGTGTGAGAGTTTTGAGGGTATGGGTGTGCACGTGTGAGCGTAAGTGTGCAAGCACGTGCTATTGTCAATGTGCCCCACGAGTGTGTGTGCATGAATGTGAGTGGGTATGTGAGCGCATGTGTGGTTGTGAGGGAGTGTGGGTGCGTGTAAGTGTGCACATGTAAGAATGTGAGTGTTTGAGAGTGTGTGGGTGTGAGTGTGCAGGTGTGGGTGTGTGAGAGCACTGTGAGGGCACATGTGGGTGTGAGGGAGAGTGGACACACGTGAGTGTGCACACATGGGAGTCTGAGTGAGTGTGAGTGAGTATGAGTGAGTGTGTGAGAGCACTGTGAGTATGTATCTGGGAGCGCTCGCTGGCGGGGTGCGGGGGCGGCAGCAGGTGGCCAGGAGGTGGGGCCAGGTGGAAGTTGGGCTTGGGTGTGCAGGGTGGTGGGGGCTCTGGGGGGGATCCATCCACCAGGGACTTAGCAGAGCCCGCCTTCCACACCCCTCACTTCCTGCCATCAGGGCCAAAGTGCAGACGGAACGAACCTGGTCCTTGGCATCATGTGACCCCAGTCCTGATCCTGTCCCTTTGGGCTGTGTGAGCCCCTTTCTCTGGCTTCACTTTCTCGGGTCAAGAAATGAATTCCAGGTGGGCTCATGTGGGTGGACTCCAAGTGCTAGCCAGTGTCCCCTTCCCTGGCCCCACTGAGTCTCACAGAGGCAATTCTGGCCGCCCAGGGCACCTGCTATCTGGCCCTCACTCAGGCCCTTGAGCTTGGCTCTTACCTACTGGGGAACGTGAGCTTGAAGGTCCCTTCACCTGCACGTGACCATACTTTCTCTTCTCCTTCCCCACCTCTGTGGCCACGCCTCATCTCAACCTCCAGCATTCCCTCTTCCCACTTCCATGTCCATCCTGGTCCCTGCTCCTCACCTGCCCCAGCCTGGCACCAGCAAACTCACAGCTCCCTATGGTTGGGGCACCTCATGGGTCCTGACCCAAAGACCCCACCTGCTTTGGGTCACAGGGATCTCTGCCTGGCCCCCTGGCCCTCTGACTACTGGTTAGGTTGGCCACACAGTGGCCCTGGAGGAAGATGAGAGGGAATAAGGAGGGGAGATGTCACCAGCCTGCTCAGCCCCCCACCCCAGCTCAGCTCCCTTCCCCTCTGCCTGCTCAGCCCCTCTCACCCTACTCAGCCCCCCACCTGCTCAAACCCCTGACCCCTGCTCAGCCCCACACCTGCTCAGTCCCCCTGCTCTGCTCAGCTCCCACGGGGCCGCTCCGCCATGCTCCCTCCTGAGAGCCCAGTTTCAGGGCTCTGGCCTCGGATGGCAGTGACTGCCCATGGGACTGTGCTGACCCCTAGCTGAGTCACCTTCCCTTCTGGGGCCTTCCCCTCTCCCCCACCTCTGTATTCTCTCTGTTTGGAAGCCCTGCTGTGGTTTTGTTCCCCGCATGGCCCTGAGGGAAATGCCCACAGACCTTGCCCTTGCCCCACCTCACCCTCCGACTACACCCCATCTCTCCCTCCCGTTACAAAACTTCTTGAGCCTGTCAACACCACTCACTTACCCCCTGGGGCTCTCTTCCACAGTGTGATCAGTTACTGTCACCCCCTCTTCTTCCTCCTTTCTCTTCCTTCATGCTTCCCAAACCACCCTACTGGCCCTCTGAGTTGTTAGGGCATTTTCCTCGTGGCCCCAGAAGGGAAGAATGACGCCATTGGAACCTCACAGAGTCCCCGACTTTTATGAGACTCTAGACTCAGATGTAGTTTGCTAGCTTTCCCGAGTGTGGGGAGCATGGTGACCATATGCACAAGGGTCATCGTCTGCCCTTGTGCACAGTGTGTATTCGCTCTGTGTGCATGACGCGTATTAACCACTGACACTGAATCTACGTCTTTATCCTACTTGCGGGCACCAGGCTTACCCTCATCCCTTTAAAGGAGGGAACTGAGGCCAAGAGGGTTCAAAGATCAGAGAACCCACTGCTATCTACCTCTGCTTTATTTCAACTTCTCCCTCAGCTTGGCTCCTTCTCCCCAGCACGGTCACTCCTTTTTGTTTTTTTAAGATTTTATTTATTTACTTGACAGAGAGAGAGAAAGGCAGAGAGAGAGCACAAGCATGGGGAGCGGCAGAGGGAGAGGGAGAAGCAGGCTCCCCGTGGAGCAGGGAGCCCGATGCGGGGCTCGATCCCAGGACCCCGGGATCATGACCTGAGCTGAAGGCAGATGCTTAACCCACTGAGCCACCCAGGCGCCCCTCCTGGAAGAATCCTTAACCGGGTGACAGCACGGTCACTCCTACCCGGTGTCCTGTGATGTTGTCTCTGACAGTGAGCAGGAGCAGAGTGGGGCCTGGGGCCTAGGAGGGCATCGGGTGACCGTTTCTACCCAGGGTTATAGCAGGTGGAGTCACTGGGTAATTACTTTTAATTACTCAGAGGAATCCGAGGTGTGAGCCAGGTCGGCAAGCCAAAGGGAGACTCTTTGGGAGTGGTAAGCAAGGCTGGACGCGGAGCAAGGCAGACCGCTCCGGGGGCAGCTGAGGGACGCCACCAGGGGCCTGAGGTCAGGCCCAGCTGCTGCAGCGTGTCGTCTGTGGTTCCCATGGGGCCTGCCGATGGGGGGCTGGCCAGGGGGCCCCGCTGCGGGCAAAGTACGTGGCTGTGGGTGTCGTGGTCCTTGTATCTGTGTGTCAGCTGTGCCAAATTCTGGAATACACGGCACCCTCCCGTGTGCCTCACGGTCTGTCCACAGCCACGTCCCTGACCTCACCTCCTCCGTGTCCGCCCTCCCTGAGTTCCACCTGGCCCGGCCTGGCGCTCATTCCCTTCCGGGTGTGCTCTGCTTTGCTTGTGTTTTGCGTTCCCTCTTCCAGAGTGCCCTTCCCCACGCACACCTTTGCCCCGTTTCTGCTCAGCTGCCATGCTGTCCGTGAGGCCTTATCTCAGGTGAGGCAGAGACCAGGAGCCGCCTGGCCCCCGTCACTCTCTCGCCCCCTTTTACCCGGCCTACGTTTCCTCATGGTCTTTACCATCGCTCGGTAGGTTCTGTAGTGATCTGTGGTTCTTCTTGCCCATCCCCGGGGGAATGTCAGCTCCCCGAGGGCAAGGACTTGGGTTTTTCCTGGCCCCACTCTGCTCTGCTATATCAATATGGTCTGGAATGTACTCAACAAATCCATGCTGCTAGCAAACGTAGGAGAAAACAGATGAGCAAGATGATTTACGGCAACCCTTTTCGTAATGAAAGGAAACCAGAAACCACAAATTTCATGAGTAGGTGACAAGTGGAATCAATGGTGGTGCATCCAGGTCATGGAACAGTACACGCTGTAGACGACAAGGTGTCTGTTGGTGGTGATGGACTAACATCGCTAGCAGCTTTGAACGAGGAGGAGAATTGTGTGCATAGTACGCACCCATATATCCATGAAAGGGCAGCATGAGGGTGTACACACATGCATGTAGAAACAATGGAAGTGTATATCTCAAAATTAAAAGAGAGAAGGCACCTCTAAGGGGAGGGAAGGGATAGGGTGGAGGAAAGAAGTGGCAGGTAGAGAAGCTAAAGTTCTTTGACTAGGCCTTGTCTTGTCATTGGACTTTCAAACCACATAAACATTTTACATGACTAAAACAAAATCGCAGGTAAAACCATTCATAGGGCGCCTGGGTGGCTCAGTCAGTTGAGCGTCTGCCTTTGGCTCAGGTCATGATCTCGGGGTCCTGGGATCGAGCCCCGCATCCAGCTCCCTGCTCAGCGGGGAGTCTGCTTCTCCCTCTGCCTTTCCCCCCTGCTCGTGATCTCTGTCTCACGCTGTCTCTCTTTCAAATGAATACATAAAATCTTAAAAAAAAAACAAAAACATTCATAAAAGTAGAAAGGAAAATGAAACAAATTCCGCAATGTATGCATGGGCTTTCTTAGCCACACAAAGAGAAATTATTCCAAGTTATTTTGACAGTAATTTGGTTATAGGTCCTTAGTATGCTATGCTGTCAGGACAGAAAGAACCGCCAAAGATATTAAACAGTTTCCGGAATTATATTTCTGGTGATGGTGTTGGCATTCTTATTCTGGGGCTGCTGTGTGTATAAGGGAAATGAGGAATGGTGTGTGGCACTGAAAACCAGAGTGCCCAGGATGGGAAAAAGGAAAGACACGGGTGAGTTAACATGCTTGAGTAAAAAGTTCGTATCCTGAATCTGGATTGGAAGTTGGTAGTGTGAATCAAGATATGGCTTTATATTTTAAAACTTCCCTAGCTTTATAAAAAGGCCTGGCAATGATGACTAAGCTAGCATTAAGTCGTACCCTTGGAACCCTGATTGTGGTCTCTAAATACCATTCCCCACTGAAAGGAGCCAGGGCTCCTTGGAGAGGATGAATATGGACTCTGAGGCAGGGTCAATGCAGAATGAGTCTGGAACTTGTCATAACGCGGATGCATCCAAGGTTACCATGGTCACATCAGAAGAACCGAGGAATAGAAGAGGCAACAGCTAAGCTGCAGTGATGGAAAGAAAGTCTATGGTTGCCTGGGGCCCCAGATTTGGGGGAGAGTGACTGATTGTAAGGGGACATGAGATCAAGAACTTGCTAGTTTTCTTCTTGGAGAATTCTAGGTCCCACTATGGGAGAAGAGGGTCCTGGGGAACCAGGATCACAGACTAAGGTTGACATGTTTGGACAGCTTTGTGATAGATGGAGCAGGTGACTGCCTGTGGGCTTCCTGGAATGGCCCAGCTGGGGCAGAGCCTGGCAAAGGAAGCAAAGATGGAAGACTGCCCCGAATCTGCAGCCACCTCCTCTTGCCCTCCTACCAGACGATCCCTTTCTTTCTTCAGCTCCTAACCCGTATTTTGGATTATCTACTTGAACTGTCCCCTGATGTCTCATAGGCTTTTGGCTTTCCCAAATCCCAGGCTAACTCCTTGACCTCTTTCCCCTGCCCCCTGAAAATTAAAATTGCTCTAGGCTTTTCCGTCTTCTAGGTAAACAGTACCACCTTCCTCTTGGTGGCTCCGTGCAGGACATGGAGTCAATCTTGACATTATCTCCTTCAGCTCCCAACCCCCGCTCCACCCATCAATGAGGGTTGTCAGTTCCACCTTTGGAGAAGGTCCCAAATTGTCCTTTTTCTGCTGTTCTGCCAGCACTGTCCACACACCTGTTTTGGACCGTGACACTGGCTTTCAAACTTGTCCTTCTCAAAACCACTCTCCACACAGCATCCCGAATGCCCTTATAAAACAAACCAGACCCCTCTGGAGTCACCGAGCACTACTCTCTTTTCTTTTGATTTCTTAAAAATCCAAACCTCTTCATTTACCTGAGGTTCTTCACGCCCAGTCTTTCTGCACGTGGGATGTTCCCGTCTGGTGCCACAGGCTGACCCCAACACAGACCTCGTCCCCACCTCCCGTTGACCCCTAAGGACGCAGCATGAAAGTCGGGTCTTCCCAGTGCCTTCCCTCCCTCCCCACCCCAGGATAAGTCAGGGCTCCCTTCTATCCTTGGACCCTGCCCCATATTGACTCACCTAGTGTCCCATCTGCTTGTAACTGTACATGTGCTTATGGGTTATTTGTCACCCTACAAGACTGTAAGGTCCCCAGGGCCAGGGTCCTATCAGTTTTGTTACCCACCACTGCATCCCTCATCGAAGGTTGCAGTAAATATTTGTAAAGTGAATGAATGGATGAATGAATGAATGAATCTTCACACCACTGATGTATCAACCCGCTCGTTCAATGCCTTTAAAAGCCTCCAGTTTCCTGTAAGGCTCCAACTTGCGTCTGGAGCCCAAGCTGTTTCTGTACACGCTCCCAGCCTATTCTTTAAGCCTCATATCACACACTCCCACCCCACACCCTGTTGTTTCTCACCAGCCTAGCCACAGTTTTCTTGGCCTCTGCAGCTCCATTTTTCCTATTAAATCCTTTATCGCTCTTGAAAGGTCAGCTCCAACTCCGCCTTGTGTGTTGACGTCTTTCCTGCCTCTGGCAGTCTTGAACGTTTGCTTGTTAACACCCTCCCTGATTCGGACTTCTTGCTGCCTTACCATAAATTAGGTGCTTTCAAATCTTCCTTCTCCACTAGATTGAGAGAAGAAAAATGCTTTATTTGTGCTTATCTTTGCTGTGTTGATAGTCTTCTAAGTTTGTGGCTCACAGGCATTGCTCTAGATGTGTTTGCTGAATGAAGGAAAGCATTATTTAATTAAAACATCGTCCTCTGCAGTTAACAAGATTCCGTCTTATGGATCTTTTAGAGTGCAGATATTTCTCAGTATAAGGCTTCTGCAAAGGAATGCGCTTAGAACATGGCTATAGACTGTTTCCCCTGGGGTGGTTTCTATTAATCATTTAGTGGTGGGGACCCGGTGACAAGAGCTACAGGGGAAAAGCAATGAGCCGAGAGAAGCAAAATCCTGTGGCAGGCACACAATGGCCTTTGCCCACAGCCTGGTCTTCCAGTTGCCTTTGCAGATGGAACCCAAGGCACAGCGTCAACACTGAAGAGATAGACCATTTCCACTTATTTTACATTATACTTTAGGACCTAAATATAAATATCCCAGCTATTCATCTCAGTATGATTTGGTTACGGAAACATAATCAGAATTGTTTAAGAGACAGAGGCCGTTTCTATTTTGGTCCCGGCAGAGGAAATTCAGCCTTTGTCCATTTTTACAGGTTTGATTTATGTGAGGTTAAAAATTCATAACGTAGGAACTAACCTCGAGCAAATATTGTTCTTTGCATGAGCCAATTCAAATGTTCTCGCATCTTGGGTTTCCTGTTCAAAAGGTTTAGGAGGGTGAGGTTGAGCTGCGGTTGAGCTGTTTGATGGGCTGAGAGCTCCGGGCGGCCTCTGCTGTGGTCTGGGGCCCACGGGGGCTCAGTCTGGGTTGCAAAGAGAAGGGATGGGGAGCCACCCCCCTTTCAGGAGCATTTTCCATGACAGATGTCTTCTGTTTGTTATCGTACTTACTCCTCTGGTGACCCCAGGACAAGCGATAGGCCTGATTCTCTTTCCTTTCTAGAAGCAGGAACCGAGGCAGTTTGCATAACCTGCCTGGGCTTGCCCTGCACATGAATGGTCAAACTGCTTGGCAGGATCATCACGCAGTGTGCTGGGCTCTGGGCTGCAGACGGGATGATGGTGGAGATGTCGCCGCTCATGAAGAAGCAGCCCTGCTGCCCGGAGGCCGAGATGCAGAGAACTTAGGTTCACGTTTCACACCAACCTGAAGACTCCTTATGCGGGGGGGGCTTCATTTTCTTCCTGACACCCGTGCACCGGGGCCCCGAGCTTTGTGGACTGTGGACGCGTGAGAGCATCTGACCTTGAAGGACAGCCTGTGGCCTGAGCATCTTCCTGTGGCCTGAGCAGGTCAGCCCCCTTCCCTGTGCGCACGGCTCACGGTGCTTCACGTTTCCTTCAACCCACCTGGCTCCCGCTGGTTCTGGACACGGCCCTGGCCCACAGAACCCTCTGGCTATCTGGTGGCAGCATTAGCACTTGAAGACTCCCCGGTCGGTGCTTTGACCCCTTTGTTCGTTCAGCTTCTGCCAACCCGGCTCCCCTCCCACATTCTGGCCACAGGGAGCCCAGTGACACGGCACACCTGCTCCAGGGTCCTCTGAGTGTGGGTGCGGGCCCTGCAGACCAAAGAACTACCACACTCAGTCAAAACCCTGTCCTAACTCTGGACTACAGAAGCCGTGAGATAAAGAAGCAATGACCAAGAGAAACACCCATGCAAACAGACATGGAGCCCACAATGGAGGCGGCTGGCCGGGGCAGGGCGGGGTGGGGGTGGGGGGGAAGTATGTGGCAGAAAGGCAGGTGTGAGGCTCTCTATGGTCATGCCAGCCTGACTCAGGAGGGGCCAGCTCTCCCCCTGGTGCTGCCACCACCTCAGAATCTGAGAGCCCTCTCCGGCTTCCTCTTCCCCCACAATAAACAACGATGCAGATTCCACAGTTCATGTAGCGCCACCTGACCATGCCTGATAAGGTCTCGTTCACATTCCATGAATATATTTTGAAAATAAAAGCATCTGCCCACTTTGAAAATGAGGGCCCCCATTGGAGTTTGGGGTGACCATATGCATATTTCACAGGGACTGGGTTTGATTCAGGAACAACATGGAGGGCTATGCCCAGTCCGTTGTCTGCATGAGAACAGCAGGGTAGGTCCTGGAGAAGATGGGGAAGACTTGACTCTCTTTTGTGTTCTTTGATTGAATCCAACATTAATCAGAAAACAGAGCAGACATCCCCACACTACATGAAAACGATTTTTTTTTTAAAGATTTTATTTATTTATTTGAGAGAGAGAATGAGAGAGAGCATGAGAGAGAGGAAGGTCAGAGGGAGAAGCAGACTCCCCGCCGAGCAGGGAGCCCGATGCGGGACTCGATCCCGGGACTCCAGGATCATGACCTGAGCCGAAGGCAGTCGCTTAACCGACTGAGCCACCCAGGCGCCCATGAAAACGATTTTTTGAGGCCATCAGTGATATTCCCTTTCCTGTCCATCTTTATTATTTCTCTGTTTCTTCAACTTCTAGTCTTGAACATAGCTGGAAGCAGAAGAATAAAGACAATATAGCTCATGGTGTCGTTGGCTGTGCTTGGAGCCCTGGAGACATGGGCAATTCTGGGGGAGGTTGTAATTGATGCAAATGTCTCTGGATGAAACAGGGTTTAATCCACAGGAGGAAAGAGTGCACCATATACCAGGGAGAAATGAATGAAAACAGACCAACAATAGACATATTGAGTTTTTTTTTTTTAAGAAAAGATAAAAGTCTCTCTCTATGCTTATTTATTTATTTATTTATTTTTAGATTTTATTTGACAGAGAGAGAGTTAGCGAGAGCAGGAACAGAAGCAGGGGGAGTGGGAGAGGGAGAAGCAGGCTTCCCGCTGAGCAAGGAGCCTGATGTGGGGCTCGATCCCAGGACCCTGGGATCATGACCTGAGCCAAAGGCAGACGCTTAATGACTGAGCCACCCAGGCGCCCCTATTTATTTATTTTTAAAGATTATTTATTTTAGAGAGGGAAGGGACAGAGGCAGAAGGAGAGAGAGAGAGAGAGAGAATCCCAAGCAGGGCTCGATCTCACAACCCTGAGATCATGATCTGAGCCTAAACCAAGAGTTGGATGCTCAACTGACTGAGCCACCCAGGCACCCCCTCTCTTTATATTTAGATGAAGGAGGAAATAGGGGAACATTACTTAAAAAGAAACAAAAATTAGTCTGGCATCAGACATTTTCTCTGCAACACTAAAAGCCAAAAGGCAATGCTCCAAAATCTGTACACTTGTGAGAGGCCAAAAAAACCAAGAGCAAAGACTTTTGTACCCAGTCAAGTTCTTACAGTACAAGGTCATCCTCAGTGACACAGTGGAATCCAAAACCACCACTCACGTTCTCTTCCTGAAATAATCAGTTAGAGCTATATTCCAGCCAACAGAAAAACAATCAGTATCTAAAATTATTTTTTTAAAAAGAATACTTTATTCACTCCGTTAGCTCATAAGCATTTAATGAATAGCTACAAGGTGCCAAGCACTGTGCTAATAGGTAAAATGCTGGACAAAAGGAGATCCATGTCCCTGTGAAGCCCACAGCCCAGAGAGACGGTGAAATAAACAGGCAAACACCTACTATCTGGACAAGTGGCCTGTCAGGACAGGTGGAATGGCATCGTGGTGAGCGAAGTGTAGGCTTCTGTGGAAACCCTAAGTAGGAGGCCTGGCCCAGGTTTGGGTTGTCGAGGGCTGACTTCTTGGAAAAAGTCTAGTCTGAAACTGGAGGGATGAGGATGATTGAGGCTAAAGAAGAGCTGGAAGAAGGAAAGGTGCATCCCAGGGAAGAACAAACCCAAGAACATGGACCCAGAGAGGACACGTAGCCTTGCCAAGAACAAAACCAAGCTCAGGGTGGCCCAAGAATTATCATTGAACATGACAGCCACGCAGCAGTGTGGTCCATGAGCAGTGGGCAGAGGCACGCAGGTCCCGGCCACTGTCCTGTCACAGTCCTTGACTCAGTGCCCTGCTCGCTGTAGGTCCTCAACAGATATTTGTTGAACGAAAAAATGAGTTATGTCAAGATGGCCCCCAAAGAGAAAAACCCATAAGTTTTAAATGTAAATTACTAAAACCAGCAATGATAATATATCAATCTAGGACTATAATGTAAAATTAATTTAACAAAGACTAGGAAATAATTGAGGGCATAGGAAAAGATACGGTGCAGTAAATTTTGTTTTATGTAAGAAGGAGCCATAGTCATTGCTCTGATCTTGACTTAAATGATTAGAAGATTATGTTTAAATAGATATTTGAAAAAATTAAAAGGATCCACTGGTATAATTTTTTTAAAAAGCAGTGCACATAACACAAATGAAAAAAGGAAACTATAGTAAAGCATAAACCAGAAAGCAGAACAAAGCAAGGTGAGAGACATGGGTGAACCATTTGGGTTATGATAATAAATGTCGAGAATTTAAATTCTATTACGTCAAAGCAAAGTTGTATGACAGGAAGCAAAAATTGAACTACATGGTACAAGAGATAGACATGAAGGAAAGCTCTTTTATCATTTAAAATAAGGGACTGGGAAAAGATAGAGCAGAAGCTCATACATGCAGAGAAGAAGGATGATAATGTCAATATCAAGAAAATATAGACATTGGATCAAGAAGTCTTAGAGTTGCAATAAGAGTCATGTTTTGCTGTGAAAGGTCATAATACTGAAAACGGTCTTTAGCCTTCATGCCCTAATAAACGTAGTACTGGCCTTTCTAAATTTATACTTTATAAGTCAAGATCAAAAATACAATTGGTAGGGAGAATTATCAATGCCAACACTCTGTGATAGATCAAAAGCAGGGGAAGGGAGATAAGGCTTTACAGTTGTATTTTTTGCCTGTGGCTGCTGTAGCAAATTTCCAGTAACCTGACAGTTTAAAAGAACACACCTTCACGCTCTTACAGTTGTGGAGGTCAGAATCAGTAATTGGTTTCACCGGGCTGAAACCAAGGTGTCAGCAGAGCGCACTCCCTCTGGAGGCTCGGGGAGACCCTGTTTCCTTGCTTCTTCCAGCTCTGGGGCTGCACTCCTTGGCTGGTGGCCCCTTCCTTCTTCTTCAAAGCTTGCAAGGCAGCTTCCTTGAGTCCTCTCATTGTCTTCTTCCATATCGGATCTCTCTCTCTCTCTCTCCTCCTTCTTATAAGGATGCTTGTGACTTCATCGAAGGCATATCTGGATAATCCGGGACCCTCTCCCCATCTCAAGATATTTGACTTAATCGCATCTGCAAAAACCCTTTTGTTGTATAAAGTAATATTCTCAGTTTCCAGGGATTAGGATTTGGGAGCCGTTACTCACTGACAGAGCTCACGCTCGCACTGATGGGACTACTTATTTTCAGGTGTCCATGGGACATTTACAAAAGTAGCATAAATTTGACTTTAGAATTACCCCCAAGGCAAAAATAATTTGCTGTCACAATCTTCTAAAATTCAAAATTTATAGTAAACATTTAGAAAGAATAACCCAATTATGTGGATATTACAAATAAAATAAAATGAGTCCCAAATAATGAGTAAGCCACCAAATATTATCCCAGATGATATAGAAAATCATAAAAATGAGGACACTACTAAGGCTGTCAGACAGATCTAAACAGGCTGATTCTTAACCCTAAATTCTTTCATTACCAAATGGAAAAGAAAAGAAATATATAAACAATCATTCGAGGCAGAGAATTAATTAGAAAGAACATGGAATAGATAAAAGCAGAAATTAATCAGCTGGAAAAGAGGTAGAGTCAGTAAGTGAAATGAGAAGTGATTTATTTGCAGAGATAATAAACACGTCTGCCAAGTGTAACCAAAGAATAAATGGAGAAACCACGGCAAAACAAAATGAGAAACGAGAACTCCCATCACCACCATTATATTGCAGTGTTATTTTGGGGGCTCCAAACACAGGACAGTAATAGAGAATACGCACTTGATATGAAGATGAAAGTATTATTATTCCCAGCCAAGATAAATATACATAAACACTCTGTGATTATCAATCAAAATATCACATAGATTGTTGGTAGATTCAGCGGCTGAAAATGAAAGTAATCAATAAAAATCAAGTTTTTATATCTTCTATACCCACTTAGAAAATATCATAATTATTAATACAAATATTATTATACTTACCAAGAAATGTGCAGTAACAATTTGTTAACTCATGCGTTCTAGATGGTGAGACTATTTTTCATGACAAAATTTCCCAGTTCACATGATTTAAATAATTGCAAATGAGATCTCTATAACATTTTTTGAGAGACTTGTCAGAATGATATCAAAGTTCATTTGGAAGAATGACGTGATGAGCATAAATTTTAAATATTTTGAAAAGGAAGTATTTGAGGGGAAGTGGCTTTTCCAAATATTGAAAATGCTCTAAAGCGGTGTTAACTGTTAGTCCATTTAGCCCTATTATTAGAGAGGGAGTTTTTTTTAATTTTTTTTTAAAGATTTTATTTATTTATTTGAGAGAGAGCACATGAGAGGGGGGAGGGTCAGAGGGATAAGCAGACTCCCCGCCGAGCAGGGAGCCCGATGCGGGACTCGATCCCGGGACTCCAGGATCATGACCTGAGCCGAAGGCAGTGGCTTAACCAACTGAGCCACCCAGGCACCTGAGAGGGAGTTTGAATATACCATCACCACCACCACCACCATCTCCATCACGGCCATATATGTCTGAGGCTGCAAACTACATTTCCCAGAATCCCTTTCTTTTACAGTTTTGGTTGAGTTTGTCCATGAGAAGAACTTATGCAAGATTTGGAAAGTACAAGTGGTAATTGACAGTTATGAACCTAAGCTTAAGAGACCTTGTGCATTTCCATTTCCCTTCCTGTGTTTCTGGCATCATAAGGAGAATTTGCACCAACTGGCCCCGGGTCCCAGAAAGAGGATAAGAGACATGTGGATCAGAGACACCAGAATCTGAAATAAGAGTTACCTGTGGCTGGTTCACAAACTGAGCAAGAACGATGTTTATACTTGCATGCCACTGAGATTTTGTCATTGTTCATTATATAGCACTTTTGCGATATTGGTTGACTAATGTAGGTGCACAGACTTTGTTTCATTTTTATCCTTGTTTTCCATTATTCTCACTGTTTTCTTCCCTTACTTTAAAAATATATATATATTTCATTATATGTGTAATACTGAGATATCTCAAACCCTTTCTGGAAAAAGATGAAGTATAAATAAGAATACTAATGCAGTATTTTGGAGAATGCTACTTTATCCTTTTAGATTTCCATGAGTGGTTCCAATCTTTTTTAGAATGGCATTGTGTGACAGTTTTTAATACAGTTTGGAAGGTAGCCATTAAGGAGAAGTCTAGGATAAAGAAGTCAAATGAGAATAATGTCAAATCACTTCATCCTTGGAGAGCAGAAGAATTCTGGAGCAAGAAGCCATGTGGAATATTACAAGCAGGTGATGTATCATAAAGTCATGCAAATGAGTTAATGACCAAGTTGGAAGTAATCACTGGAGCATAGACTTATCCTATTCCTTTTTTTTTTTTTTTTTCCTTTCTTGAAGGATCCCAGGTTATGTAATTTTTATATCAAGGATTTTCTTCTGCTTTTATTCTCTGGTTCCTTTTATTGTTTTAGGATTCATTTCATTTAGAAATTCTGGAAGAGGGAATCTCAAAGTCATAGCATAATGAAATCTTAAGCAGAATTATGTTATAAATTATTACAATTATCTTTATTTTTTTAGGTAAAAGAGCTTACATGCTTTAGAATGCTTTTTATGTATTGTCCTTAATTCTCCAAATTTAACTTGTTACAGCTTTCTGTAAACGGGATTGGGACACAGCTAATGCTCAGTGATCTGAGAACATAGCATCAGTTGATAACAATAAATGAAGAAAATCAATCACCGGCAATATAAAACCCTGGGGAAATCAGCTGAAGTGGAAAACTAAATATTTTTGTGCAGAGGCTTAAAAGAAGGGAAAATTATGTCTTTATTGGATCTTCCTTCCATTCTGCAAGCACACAGCAGGTCTGTGTAATTTATTTTTTGAGGCTACTCTGAGCCTACACTGAGATGCGGTGAGTTCGTACTGCAAAATGGGTCATTAATTCTCCTCCTATTTTGCTGCATTGAAGGAGATGATGATTATTAACCTAACAACATGGGGAAACTACGAAGGCAATGTTAGCCCTTGGAATGGGGAGGCACCGCTAATTGTGTGTGGACGATCCAATTTTTCTTCCTCTTTTATAAAGGTGACTTTGTTCCCTTCATGTGCCTAAGTCCTGCACTTGGTGCAGTCCAACGATAGGGATGTTAGTGCACTATGTATAATGTGTTAGGACCACTGATGTGTATAGTAATAGTAAAGTGTAAGTGTATAATGTGTACAATGTGTAATGAAAAAGGATCATTCCAAGTTCCCTTTTTCATAATATTTGGAATACATGAAACTATATATATATATATGTATTGTCCTTCATTCTCCAAATTTAACTTATTTCAGCTTCATTTGTCTAAGTCCTATGCCACTTATATATTTTTTAATTAGAATTTTAATCTAGTATTTATAAATATTTAGTATTTATAAAATATAATTTAATATTATATATTATATATAATTTTTTCTTTGTGGACAAGCTGGATTTGAGGAGATTGAGTGAGGAAGGAACAGATGAGGAGGGCAAAAGGATGGCACATATATGGAGAGTTAGACGGGGGTCTCGGAGACAAAGCTGAATGGAGAATAAAAGAGAAAGCACATTACACTCAGCCTCCCTGATCCTCTGTAGGAGCCTTAGGAGAAGGATTGGCTGTATGCGTGTGAGTCAACCAAACCAGCCAAGTTACTGGAGAGAGAGCTGAGGCTGAGCTGTGGGGTCGTGGCATCTGGGGCCCTTGAGCTGCAGTTCTGCAGAACAAGGCAGGCACGTCTGGCCTGCCAGGTATTCTAGGCTGTGTCCAGTGGCAGGTGTATCAGCACTGAGGGACGAGATGAGGGAGAAGAGAGGCCCTGTGTCAGTCTTATTGAGGTGTAAATCCAACTTGCTGCAAATGTATGGTAAGGGGCAGAGGGGATGGGGCTAATGGGCCAGGGGTTTAGGAGCTATGCAGCAGGGCAGTGACCACAAACACAGCATCAGAGGCTTGGGCTGGCCAGAATAGGACAGCTTTCCTGATTATCTCTCTACCCTGGTGAACGTGACAGGTGCATGGATGCATCATGATGAGTGGTGCCCTTGGATTCTTTGACTATTGGGGAAAGGAGATAGGATTCCTGGAAAAGAAAGAAAAAGAAGGAGGAGGAGGAGGAGAAGAAGAAGAAGAGGAAGAAGTTCTTACAGGATAAGCAGGAGGCTTGAACCATTGGACTTTAAGAGCAAAGATTTGACCTAATGCTTAAGCCAGGCCGAGCGAATGAGTCGTGTCTGTTACAGAGACCATATATTAAGACAACAAAGGCTTCCAACGCCTCATACATCTATAAAGCTGGGAAGTTCTGGGAGTGTTCCCTCACACACACAAATAACTGACAGTGTATAGCAGAAGAACAAAATGTATTTCATGCCCTCACAGGTACGGAACAACAGTCCCATCTGGGGCAAGGTGACTGGGAAAGGCCGTCAGGGATGTGGAAGAGCACGTTCATGGGCGTAACTGAAGTTAAGAGGTTGCATTAACTGGATATTGTTGCATGATGAATTACCACAAACTTAGCAGCTTCAAACCTACAGTCTAGCCTCATCATCTGCAGATTCTCTATTGGCTACAATTAATCTGCAACCTCAAAAAAATCAGTACTCACAGGGCTTTCACGGTCATTTGCAAATACGTGTAGAGTGGCAAAATATGTCACCCAGTGTGCATGTCTCCAGCAGCAGCGGAACAAGACAACACTCTGCCTTCTTGTTTCAGCGCTCACACTGCAAACAAGAGTCCTCTTGTAGTCTGTGTAGTGCCGGGTTTTTTGCAATCTTACGATTTTTGTCGGTAATCTCGCTGTTTAAAGTGGCCCCCAAGCATAGGGCTGAAGTGCTGTCTGGTGCTGCTAAGCCCAAGGCTGCGATGTGCCTCCTGGAGGTCCTCTGCGTGCCACGCAAGCTTCATTCGGGCATGCGTTCTCGTGCTGTTGGCCACGAGTGCAATGTTAATGAATCCACAGTAGATTAAATAAGGTGTCTTTAAACAGAAACACACATAAAACAAGGTTATGTGTTGATCAACTGATGAAAATGTTGTCACCACAAAGCATAAGAGACTCTTAGTCCTAGGGAACAAACTGAGGGTTGCTGGAGGGGTGGGCGGGGGGATGGAGTACCTGGGGGATGGGTATCAAGAAGGGCACGTGATGGAATGAGCACTGGGTGTTTCAGGCAACTGATGAATCACTGAACTCTACCTCTGGAACTAATGATACATTATATGTTAATTAATTGAATTTAAATTAAAAAAGAAGTCACATCTAGAAAAAAAAATAAAATTTGAATTTAAATTTAAAAAAAGAAAGAAAATGCTGTCACCAGAGAAGCTGGCAGGACCCTAACTCTATATTTCACCTAGGAGCAATGGCATGAATTCATTTTTCACACCAACATCATAGAATGTAACTGCTGTGAAAAGCGAGAATCGACTGTACGTTTATTACATTTATTCTCTCACACAGTTTCTGTAAGTCGGGAGTCTAGGGGTGGCTTAACGGCATCCTCTGCTTAGGGGCTCAAAGGCTGAAGGCAGAGGTCAGCCAAACCATGTTCCTCTGAGGAGCCTGGGTCTTCTCCAGACATGTGTGATTGTTGGCAGAGTTCAGTCCCTGGTAGCTGTGGGACTGAGGTCCTGTTTTCTAGCTGGCTGTTGGCTGGGCTGCTCCCAGCATCAAGAGGTCACCAGCAGATCTTTGCCACTTGGGCTGCACACAGCATGGAACTCACTTCTTCAGGCCAGCAGGCGAATCTTTTACTCTAGTTGTCTATGAGGGAGTTTCATATAGCAGAATAATCTTGGGAGTGCCTATCCTGTATAACAAAACCTACTCCTGGAAGAGATATCCCATCCCTTCTGACCTGCCACTTACACTCAAGGGGGAGGGATTATACAGGGCGTGACTCACTGGGGGTCACATGAAGGTGTGTTTGCTATAGAGGTACACCAAAATCTTCTAGAAGGTGCCATACAGACATGGGGACCATGACTAGATGTCACTGTTTACTCAAGAAAGAACTAACAATTATGAAATTAATTTGGAAGATCTGCACATTGATGTGGCAGGTGTGTGTGTTGGGACACCTGGGTCTTATTCAGCTCTGTCACTGACCCCAAGAGGGCAAATAACTGGGCCTCCATTTTGTCAACTCTATAGAGTGGGCCACATGGTTAGAAATCCATGGGTAAGTAAACTGCAGACATTTTTTAAAAGATTGAAGTGGTGAACTCAGGGTATGACAGTCGGTCTACAAATCCTTCAGACTGTGGGGCAAGGGCCCAGGGAGGCTCTGCTCCGTCCTATTCCACTCGGTTAAGAATTCTTCAAGAGGCCCCTGTTTCATGGTGCATTTTCAGTGGAAAGGAGATGGAAAGGCCCAGAATTACAGAACTGATTATAGCTAAGTCTCTGTCGGCCCACACTGAGCCCACAATCTGCACATCGATTACCGCCAGGCCCGCGGGTGAGACGCTCAGAAAGGTCTGTTCTGCTTCCAGATCCTATGGTTCAAGAATTGGGTTGCAGGGTGGACACGGTGCACCCAAGTTGTTTGGTTATGGGTTTACATGTCATTATGGGTAACTCCAAGGGCACCATCCATGTAGAGCTCCCGAGGCAGCCTTAAGTCACATAGGCTTCCTCCTTGGTCTAGCAATAAAGAAGGGAATTGGGTTTGCAGGGTCTCTCCTAAGCGCCTTAGTGTGTGTGTGTGGCCTAATTAAGCTCCATTTAGGTGGAATACACATCAATACGGCTCTTTCTCCTTCAGAATTTCTTTCAGACTGTAGTCCTTTTATTTAAGAACCGCTTTGTTTCTCTTTTATTTGGAGTCCAAAAGCCATTAGGCATCAGAGCTCCTGCTTCTTCAATGGGCATTCAGACGGGGACTGCAGATGGCTGGACAAGGGTGGTCCTTGTGCTCTGGGCCGGATTTGCCCTGGGGCCTTCCTCTGATGGAGCATCTTTCACTAACATTTGCTTTTTCAAAGCCATCTTTCCCTAACAAAGGCTTCTTTCTCTATAGATGACTTCTAATAACCTTTTTTATCCCTGTAAGGACATTTGGTTCTAACCCTTTCCAGAAACCCATTCCTAACTTCTAAATCGGGTGAGAGCAAAAGATTCTCTGCAGACACTGAGTGTTAAACAATGTCACAGCCCTGCCTGATCAAACCAGGTCTTCTAGCTCAGATTCAATGCTGTTTCTCTATAAAACAAAGAGGTTGAGTTGGATGATCTCCAGGTCTCTTTTTTTCTCCTTTAAAAATGCTGTTGTGGGGTCTGAGACTGTAGATAAACCATGCTATACCTGGATTCCAGCACCCCAAGCTGCAAGGTGTGCTTGCTCAACATTCAGATTTCCGGGCCCCAGACAGACCTACTGGATCAGGATCCTGGGGGAGTGGGGGAGTGGAGTCTGAGAATGTGTATTTATAGCAAGCTCCCCAGGTGTTTCCAATGTGCAGTCAGATTTAGGAACAACTGGGTGGCATTTGTTTAGAAAGCAAGCTAGGGCAGCATGTTTCTGCTTGCAAGAATAAGCAATGCGTTCAGAACAGCGGGTTCTGCTCGTTGAATAGTCTCTGATTTTCTGTCACAGGTGTGTCGGTCTTTGGCCCAGGAAGAAAACACAGCAAATAGCTATGGAAAACAATGAGCTCCCACTTGAACAACTGGCCTCCCCTCCGGCCAGCTTTTATCAGGCTTCACCCTCAGTGATGAGCAGATACATGTGCAGAAGGTGCCCACCACCTGAATTATGACAACTGCAAAATGTAGACCAACTTATAAACTCATGTTGTCTGTTTGCATTTTGACAACTTCATCCTTCCTTGTCAATCTGCCTGAAGGAGACTGAACTCGCTGTTATTTAGTCTTATTTTATTTGAGGACTGGAAGGCAGACTTCCTCTTCATTTACCCAGTTTTCACCCATGAGGACACAAATCAAGACTCTATCAGGAAAGTACTTGGCGTCACTTATCCCTGTTTTGAGGACTGATGAGGCTCAGTGATCATCTTACTAAGGAGAGTTGAAGGAAGTTGATCTCTGTTGCATTTCTCTAAAGGTATTTCTCACTGAAGGAGCACTGTTTTTTTTTTTACCCACTTCAATTAATGAAAGAAACTTCTGGTTCTGGTACTCCTTCTTATGGAGGAGAAATAAATAGTGAAGGGTGCACCTACAGCCCACCTCTGTGATGAGATGGTGTGTGGTCAGTGCTGGGATGTTTTGGAGAGCAGGTGCTTCTTCTTATCTTAGGTCATCCAAGTGTAGAAGCCTCACCTCCAGGAGGACTCAGGTGTTCACGAGCATACGTCTAGCTTTCGTGATAGGCTCATGGAGAGATCTCAGTGTGCTGGGGTGTCATTCTGAGGTTGTCAGCTACCCCTGGGGAACAACTGGGTGGCAGTTGCTCTGCATTGTCCCCAATGTGCGGTAGAGATGAACGCTGCCTTGTGTGGTACGCCATGTTTGATTTGCTTCCTAGCAGTGTCTGTCTGTTTTGTTTTGTTGTCCTCATGAATATTGCTAAGAATGGTGATGAGTAAACAGAAAATCTAGCCATCAGGATTCAATGAACTCAATGACATGGAGAGCTCCTGGGAAGCTTCTCAGAAAGGGTTTTACAGACTCAGAAAATGAGCTTGAAATGTATTTTGGTCTCTCTTAAATGAAATCCTCAATTCTGCATCTCTTTTAATGACAAAATCTTTGAGTTGATAGAGAGAATACCCTCCCAGCTTCAGAATAGGACATTCCTCGATGACTCCTTGCCCTCATGCCTAGAAAGAAGTGGACGGTGAGTTGGGATCAGTGGTGGGCTACTCTGGGCTCTGGGTGGAGCATTCTTGTCTGGGGTAATGACCAGGGCTGATATTTGTGCAGAAGAAGGTGAGATTATGAGATAACATTGGGCCAATGGACCCAGAAGCACCCTAATTCTGCCTCAGCCCATCTCCCCTCCCTGGGAAGTCTCTGAGGGAGGCGTATGCTCAGAGGACAATCTCAGGGGTCAGTGTATCACTAGCTGGAGCTCTGATCCCATGCACTAAACTCCAGCATATTCTTTGGAGCTGAGAAAGTTTGGATCAATGGTGAACCTACCTTGACCCTAAAAGATTAGGCCAGAGAAACCACTTCATCTTGAGGATGAGATGTAGTTGGCCCTGGATGTCCATCCCAGGCCACCCTGAGGTCAGGGACACACACATGAAGGAGAAGACAAAGGCAGCTCAGAAAATCTACAGAGAGGTGGTGTAGGAATCTAGCCAAGCTACTAAGAAGAAAGATCCTCCAGAGAGGAGCTCTATACCCTTTGTGTGACCTTTAGCTTCTTGACTTTAGGGCTTTAATGGGGGGGGG
>NC_138371.1:5094128-5152431 GCF_054177405.1 Leptonychotes weddellii
AGCCTGGTGATGGGTATTGAGGAGGGCACGTTCTGCATGGAGCACTGGGTGTTATGCACAAACAATGAATCATGGAACACTACATCTAAAACTAATGATGTAAGGTATGGGGATTAACAGAACAATAAAAAAAGTAAAAAGCAAAAATGTGCCATTCCAGTGAATGATGTTGATAATGGGGGAGCCTTTACATGTGTGGTACAGGGAAATATGGGAAATTTCTGTACCTTCGTCTCAATTTTGCTGTGAACCTGAAACTTCCCTAAAAAAATAGTCTTAAAAAAAGACACAAATTTGCTATCACATAAAACTTACTATTTCCCCATTATTCCTCATACAAAATCAGATAGAAATGCATTTTGCCCCATAACCTCCATTTTCTCATACTTCACTGGAACTGGCATGTTTCCCTGAGAGTCTCAAAGGCTGCATTATTCCAACACTGGGTCTTTCCTGCATTGCACTTTTTCAGAGACCCAGAGGGTCCCAGATATTCAAGAAAATAGCCACGCTGGTTCCACATAAACAAATTCAGCCCAAGTCACAAAGTAGCCATTTTATTTCTTCACAGGATAGTTCTAAACAGCAAGCAGGAGAATGGCTGTCTCCTTGTGAATTTGTTCCAGCCCTGAGGAACATCCACTGGACTCTCTTCTGGGATATCTTAACCTTTAGCCAAAGGCCAGCAAGCTTTATCTGTTAAGGGCCAGATAGTAAATATTTTAGGCTTTCCTGGCTGTAAAGTCTTGGTCACAACTATTCAACTCCGCTGTTGTGGTGTCAAAGCAGGGAGTGTGGCTGTGTTCCAATAAAACTTTATGTGCAGAAACAGACAGCCAGATTTAGCCTGGGGGCCATCCTATGCCAATCCCTGCTGTAGCAAGGAAGGGATGAGCCCAGGATCTGGGACCCCCGCCTCCTCTCCCACCATCTGGTCTGCCCAGACCATACCCCCTTCTCCTGTGGTGGCTCTCCCATGTATATGAGCCTTTAACACTTGGCCTCAACCGTTTGGGCCTAACCCAAGCCTGGATACTAGGGTTTCTCTCCAGGAGTGGTTTGAAATGGACATGGGAAAAGCTGGTTGCTCTTTGGTGGTAGAAGCCATGGGATTTGAATATCAGGCCATGTTGGCATCCATACTCTCTACCACGTGGAGGAAGCTTGTCTGTGCTGACTAGAGGGGATGCTGATGCTCAGAGCACAGTGGAAGCATGAGAGGGAGAGTAGGGTCCTGTGGGCAGTCATTTGCCTGGTTGTAATTGTTCCTGAAGCCCATCTTTACTTCATTATATGAGACAACTCAATTTCCTTCTCATAAATTCCCCTTCTTACTCCACCTACTAAAACCTAAATTTCTGTTGGTTTTAACCAACAGAATCTTCATGGATTCTCCAGGTCATATCTTGGAGGACACAGTTATTCCCAATAATTAGACAATGTTGCTCCTAGGCGCCTGGGTATGTGTTTGGTACTCAATCTTGCTTCCTTACAAATACCTAGTTCCTAAAAAAGCCGGCTGGGTACC
This sequence comes from Leptonychotes weddellii, assembly GCF_054177405.1. Taxonomy (NCBI): domain Eukaryota; kingdom Metazoa; phylum Chordata; class Mammalia; order Carnivora; family Phocidae; genus Leptonychotes; species Leptonychotes weddellii. The sequence goes on from NC_138371.1 coordinate 5,095,657, forward strand.
CTCTGTGTTGATGACAAGAACACAGTTTCACTTCAGAGATGGATCTGCACACAGTGACCGGCCAATTCCAGATGGTGGGCATAGCTTTTTCTGCTCCCAACCGAAACACTCACTAATGATGACCTCCCTGGCTCCAGAGCAGTCAGCTGGCTTGAGGAGATCAAGCATTCTGGGGATTTAAAACATCAGAACAAACTCTTGGGACAGCCTTCTCCCAGATAGGCAGGTGCTGCGTCACTCACCAGTTTCCTGGACGAGGCTGCCACAGAGGGATTTGTCAAAGGTCAGGCTTCCGTCTGTAACCTGGAGCAAGAAGACAGCCAGCACTGGTTTGCCAGAGTGGAGTTACCCCAGCTCTGTCACAAATTTGCCCCTCACTGTAGGCCTTCACTGCCGAACTATTGCCCTGCCCTGGGCCAAGGGAGACGTGAGAGGGAGTAGCGGAGCTTCCTGGGCCCCTCCTAGGATTTGAGTTTGTCACCTCTAACACCGGACAATCCGCACAGAACCTCCAGGCCTTCCCACACTCAACTGCTGCCTGTGTTTGGAAACGCAAAGGCCCAGGGGAGGGGTGCCTCCCACATTGCTGGACATCTTGTATTTCAGGACGCTGCAGGGTGGCGGGTCATGCACCTCAGATGATCATGGCCGGCGTGGGCAGGGTGGGGCTGAAAAGCCGTCTGGTCTCCCAGATCTTCAGCCTTGGAGTTTTGATAAAAATGATGTCACTAGCCTTCCACAGAGCTGTTTTGTTTGTGGGGAGGGCCCCGGGGTGGAGGCCCGATAAGCAGCCTTCCCACATGTCTTTATGACGTGGGTTTGCTTATCAGTGCTCTGAGAGGGATGGCCTCTTTGATTGGTCCCTAACCTTCCAGAGAACCATCAGGAGTGTCAGCCTCTGCTAAGTTTTCACAGATGTCCCAGAACCTGTGGCTTCTTAGGTCCCCAGACCAGAGAGAGAAGGCCAGCCTTGAAGGCCAGGCCTGATGTGAGCTGGATGACTTAACAGCAGGGATGACCCAGGTGTATTGATGACTGACATAGGCTTTGTTATGCCAACCAGGGCTTTGAGTATGTGAGCACTAGAGCCTCCATTTAAAGGGAACCATGTAAGAAACTTCAGGGTGGGAGAGCTCTCGATGCAGCGAGAGGCTTGAGGCTGAGCAGGTGTGGGTGCTGGGTCCTCGCCTCCTGGGAGCTCCTTTCCCCAAGGCAGGTCTGTGGGGGCTTGGCAGGGCAGCGTTTGAGATCTTCTGATGTCCATTAACATACACAGGGTAAGTTAAAACACACCTGCTTATGTAATGAATGCTCAAGACAAAACTGGTTTCCCACTCAAAAAGCCACTGTGCCCTCACAGCTAAAGACAACTGGAAGAAGTCCGTAATTTGGAAGGCTCCTGATTGGGAAGAGTTATGAGTTGGGGGCATCCCTGGCTCCCCACACTTGCCTCCGCTTGCCACCCACCCACACGATCCATCCCACCCCAGGACTGGAGCGGAAAGGGGATGTGGACATCAGCTCGTTACCAAGGCATCTTGTTGCGTATCCTCCTTTCTTAGAAGGTGCTTGCCTTGCAGCTTGTGATTAAGTGTGAAGGGAATTGATCCCTCAGAAAACAAGCACAAGGTATCCAGATGGACCCCCCTTTAATTCCAAGCGCAAGACTCTCAGGGATAGATGTGCGCCCAGCTGGGCAGTTGCCCGCTCCACGAGTTGATGAGGATGACCACGTCCTCCGTGTCACAGCTTCCTGTGAGCCAGCCACTGTGCTCAGGAAGCCGTCTACATTTTGTGTATGTAGTCTTCTCTGAGAAAATTCTCTCTGGGCTTCTGGTCAGCTAAGCCCTGGATGAGACCTGTGCCTCATTTCCAGAAAGCAGCTCCTTCTAGAGCATCAGACATTGGGTCTGAACCTTGCTCTTCCGCGTCTCAACCCTTGCCTTAAAGTTCACTTGGGAACCCCAGAACCTCTGGGGCTGGAGTCCATGCCATGTCAGCCGTCTTCTGGGGTCTGGAGTCCAGTGACATTCCTGCTGCCCAACCACCTGCCCCTGAACCCTTGTCCTCTAAGGCTCTCTCTCACACGGCCCTCCCTCGACGGTGGAATGTTCTCCTTAGAGTGTTTGCTTTATATCCACCGAGTTTTCATGTCCAGCCTCCTAGGGCCTAATCTTTCCTGCTGTTAATAACAGAACAATAATGAACCTTTACTTAGGGATTATAGCTCACTACACACAGGGTGACTGATCTCGCACATGAAGACGAAGGATCTCACAAACCATTCCTCCTACCTTAACAGAGGAAGACCCCGAGGCGTCCCTTGTTTTGGTGGCCGAGGTCCCCCCGCTCCCAAGTGGTTGAGCTGGGCTTTGAATCCAGCTCCGCTGCCCCAGAGTCTGAGTGTTTCTCCACGGAGACTCTGCTCCAGCAGTCACATCAAACAAGACCGTGTTTCTGCTCTCTCTCTCTCTCTTTTTAAAATGTTTTGAGGGTCACATACTTCAGTGAGTTGTCTTAATGACACAGCAGGGTACACTGGGCCACAATAGTCCGCTCTCTCGGTGAGGGCTCCTGTTTATGCAGTCCATCTGTGGGAGCCTTGTTCTCCACAACATGTCTGTGTTCTCCACAACACATGTCAAGCTCAGGCAAGAAGTGGACGGTCCAGGAAGAGGTTCACACCTCTCTTGTGACTCTGTCTACCTGCTGGACGCTCTCTCTGCTCCTACATAAGGAACAAGAAAATACCTCATCAGGAATCCTCCACGGTCAGAACCAGCTAGAACCGAAGTTAAAAGTCCTCCTGTCAGTTGGAGCCATCCACTTAGCAACTGAGTACAAGTCCTTGGGTTCCCCTTGAGTGAATTTTGTGCACTGAGTCAGCCAGTGTCTTTTAGTACGTTGTGCGATAGCGAGTAGTAAAAAGATGAACAAGACATAAATAATTCCCTTCCAGGACTTTATAAGCTTATAATCAAACAGTAGCAAAGAATAGGTGCTTTTACTTTGCATACAGCTTCATTGCCCAGACCCAAAGGGAAGGATAATAATGACAGGCCCATGTAGGTATTGGGAAGCTTCCAGAAGGGGCACAACATATGACCAACCAAGATGCCCAGCAGTGCCGAAAGGAACACACACGTCCATCTCTCAGAAGCATCCACACCCCAGAGGTGCTGAGGGTCCTGCTGTCCCCTGCAAGCAAGCCAGCACGTCCCATTGTAAGCCTGGGGTCCTATCCCCGACCTCTCATCTGCCTGGCAAATTCCTGACGAGCTCCAATTGCTCTGACTTGGTCACTAGTGGCCATTGGGATGTTGGTTCTGCTCCCCTTGGAGTGGGGACAAGGTGTGCTCCCAGGCTTTTTGGTACCGTGTGTCCCCCAGTTTGGGTCCTGATAGTGCATGCCTAGCGCTGGAATGTCTATAATTTTTACCTATGGAGAGGGCCGAAGTCACGGTTGCTCTTCCTGGGTGTGAATGGGTGGTTCAAACAGGAACAGACAGGCTTTGAGGAACAGACAGGCTTATCGGAGACCCACGATTAGTGACACCCCAGAAGACCCCCCGAGCTGCAGGTGGCCTTTGTGGTTCATGGGAGATAAGGCGACAGTGTGGAAACAATGAAGGAGAAAGATGAGGAATGGATTTCCACACGGCACCCATGTGTCTCCTTCACTGATTGCCAGTGGTTAACCTTGCTGTTACCCCGCGGGCCAGTCTGGGCACAGGCCGCAGCGCAAGGCAATCCCTATTCTCACAGACTCAGTGTATGGAAGCAGAAAAGGGAAAAAATCTGATAAAAAAAATCAATCTAGTACTAATTTGAATTATAACTTTCTATCGTTGTATTTTCTCTTATTTTCAAGTGTATTTCCCACAGATTTTTGTGTATAGATGGGATTCTGTGTTCACTGCATTCGATTTCCTTCTTCATTGCAAAGTCTGTGGATACTGGGGGAGCACGGAGGAGCAGCAAGGGACTCGGGTTTGAAGTTATCTCCTTCTGCAAACGTTTTCTAAAATGATGTGTTTTATGCACGCTTAATCTGGATGATGTTGGCAACGTCTCTGCCGCTCCAAGAACCAATACAGCCTGACTCATACCCGCAACTGCATGGTCTGAAGAGGCTCACATAAATTCCTTATCTTGCTTCCCTAATCAGCTGGGGCCAAATACTCCATCTTTTTATTTCAAAGAAACCCATTCCCCCGCAATGTCTTTGGAACTGGAATTTCTTTGGTGAGAGACCTGGTGCCAAGGACTCGCTGGGTAGGTAGTGCTGGGCTAAGTGCTTGAAATGGCACCAAGCAGACAAACCACAGACGGGCTGGACAATGCATCCAATTTCCTCATTTCCTTGCCTGATAAAGAAGGTTCTTGTTGGCTGGGTACTCTGCTCAGTGGAGAGTTTCAGCCTGCCCAGCCCACTGAAAGATGGCTCACCATTCTCCATTTCAGAAGGCACTCAGTACTTGGTAGTGCAAGGCCAGTAGGCTTTTCCCCGCTGGCATGCAGGTATGAGTGCTGGTTCACGGGAAGATATTTAAAGATCATCTAGATGTGAGAGCTGGAAAGGAATTTGGAGTCAGCATTTTCTCAGTGTTTCTTAAAATACAGCTTTATGTATTTATTTTGTAATTTATTTATTTGAGAGAGAGAGAGAGGAGATAGCAAGAGAGAGCATGAGCTGGGGAGAGAGGGAGAAGCAGGCTCCCCACTGAGCAGGGAGCCCAACGTGGGGCTCGATCCCAGGACCCTGGGATCATGACCTGAGCCAAAGGCAGACGCTTAACTGACTGAGCCACCCAGGTACCCCAAAATACAGGTTTAAATTCAAGTTGTCTGAGGGTTTCCTAAGTCCACTTCAGTCCTCAACCCAAATTTGATTCAGTTGGTTTGGAGTGGACCCTGGTTACTATGTTTTAAAAAGAATTTTTTTAAATTCAAATACAATGAACATACAGTGTTATATTAATTTGAAGTGTACAATACAGTGATTCCACAATTCTGTACATTACTCAGTGCTCATCACAATGAAAGTAGTCTCAATCCCCTTCACCGGTTCACCCATCCCCCCCCACCTCCCCTCTGGTAACTACCAATTTGTTCTCTATAGTTAAAGAGTCTGGTTTTGGTTTTTCGTCTCTTTTGTTTTCTTTTCTCCTTTGTTTGATTTCTTAAATTCCACATATGAGTGAAGTCATATGGAATTTGTCTTTCTCTGACTGACTTAATTCATTTAGCATTATACTCTCCAGCTACATTCATGTTGTTGGAAAAGGCAAGATTTCATTCTTTTCTTATAGCTGAATAATATTCTATTGTATATATGTACCACATCTTCTTTATCCATATATAAGTCGATGGACACTTGGGCTGCTTTCATATCATGGCTATTGTAGATAATGCTGTAGTAAACACAGGGGCATGTATCTTTTTGAATTAGCATTTCATTAGCATTAGCATTTTCACTATTTATTCATTATTTCATTATTTCTAACAGGTTTGTTAGGTGGGGAGCCGGGTGGCTCAGTTGGTTAAGCGTCCGACTCTTGATTTCAGCTCAGGTCATGATCTTAGGATCATGAGATTAAGCCCCACATCAGGCTCCACACTCCCCGCTCGTACTCTCCCTCCCTCTCTCTCTCAAAAAAAAAAAAAAAAGCTTTGTTAGGTGATTTTGTTTTATTGTATGGTCTTAGTTCCAAACCACATAATAGTTAAAAATTTCTCACTCTGCTGGAACTGGATACCTAAGAATGAAACAGCTTTGCTGAAGTCACACTAGCTGATACAATGAAAGGTTGCTTGCAAGAGGCCCCTGAGGTGGGGACAGTCTGTCTGGCTCTCAGTCCCATCTCCAGCAGTGTCCAGCTCACAGCAGGTGCTGAGTAACTGAGAGGAGCTTGGGGGTCACACAGCTAATATGTGGCTGAGCATGGCTGAGCCTCGCTGAGAATGTTGGGACAGGTAACACCTAGTGGCAAACCACCTGTTTTCAGAGATCCCTGCCTCAGAACCTAGCTTTGCCAGATACTGGCTGTGTAATCTTAAGCAAGGAGCTTAACCTTAGAGGTTCATATTCTTTGTTTATAGCAACAGAGCTCTTGAGACGATGAAATGACACTTAAAATGTTTAGGGCACAGCCAGATACATTGTATACACTTAACATCAGCTGTTTTTATTTTTGTTACAATCCCTTGCTCTTTTTGCTACTATATTTTGCCTGAATTTTTTTTTTCATCTTTATGTCCTAAGCGTTTGAAGACTCTATTGAGATAACACGAAGGCAATGTGAATCCTCTCACCGATGTCTGGAATTTCTTATTATTTAGGACACAGACTGATGCTTTTCAATTCATGAGCCAATTTCTCATCCCATCTAATTTTAGTTCCCTTCATTACTTCAAAAAACTTCCCCTAGAATTGCCAAAGTGAGGATCAGACCCATTTATTTTTCCATTTTCTGTCTGCAGAGCGCATTGCACTTCAATTTTCTCCACCTTTACGGTTCTGACCATTTTTCCTACCATCTTAATCACCATCTTGCTCTGTCAACATACATTTGACAGTTACAGATGCACATGTATCCAGATTCGGAAATGCTGACTTTTCAACATCGTGACTCGTTTGCAAGATTTCTAAAGACTTTAACTCTCTTAGGAATTAAAATACAGCATTGCGGAATGGTACTATTGGACCCAGTTCAAGATTTGTTGTCTGAATGACAGCAATGGAATGGTGTTGATCCCAGTGAGTTAGGAGCTTCCCTCTCTTTGGCCAAGTCCTCCCTGAATCCTGAGCTTAATCACAGAGGAGAGTCTGGCTTGGCCTGCAGTACCACTAGAGCTTTATTGACCTTGTGGTACCTTCAATAGCAGGAAAGCAGACTGTCCCTATCGAAAATCTGATTTGGAGGGATGTCTGCGTGGCTCAGTCAGTGAAGCGTCTGCCTTTGGCTCAGGTCATGATCTCAGGGCCCTGGGATCGAGTCCCGCGTCGGGTTCCTTGCTCAGCGGGGAGTCTGCTTCTCCCTCTGCCTTGTGCTCTCTCTGTCTCTTTCTCTCTCTGTCACACATACACAAATAAATAGATAAAATCTTTAAAAAAAAAAAAAGAAAATCTGATTTGGAGAAGGTGATCCATGTGCATGATTTGTTAAGTGAGCTATTGCCCATTTATTAAAATAGCTTCTCCGACCTCCTCTCCTATCTGCCCCCTTTCTGCTCAGATAAAAACCTAAGTCCTCATACATGAGTTTGGTTATTGCTGCCTTCTTTGTGGCGACTCACGATAAACCATGATATCACACCCTAACACGCCTATATTTGCCCTCCGGAATTTTAATATTATACATTTTCAAAAGGCCAGAATTCTGAAAACACATTCTTTAGATTCTCCTTTTCTCTGGCTCTCATGGGAATAAATGCTGCTCAGTCACTATCACGGGACCCATGTTGGAGATCCTGGGTGAATGTGACAAGTGTCTGCTCCATTTTCACTCGGCCTCTTAATATAGTGGGGATGGTGTTGTCCAGGGTCTGGTGACACTTTCCCACATCTGTCACCCTGCCACCAGCTCTCCATGACTGGAATTCCTAAAATCAAGAACCAAATCTCTCCATCATGATTAAACAATAACAAGATGAAATCAACAGCAAATAGATCATTAAAGCAATGGGAGCGTAAAGGGAAATGACAATGAAAACAAGCAGGACTCCAGAGAGAGAGGAGGTGGAGAGAGAAATGAAACCATACACAAAGGGTCAAACTCGTTCATTTTAGAGATGAGAGCTCACGGCCAAAATATCAGAGCCATAAGATAAAGGCAAAATAGAAAAGCCATGAACCAGTCGAGAAACCAAAAACTGCTTCAAACACTTCACTCTAAACAAAATAAAACGCTAACACCAGAAGCTTACAGAGCAGACCAGGTGAAATAAGAAAATTGAATTACAACTTCGCAAAAGGAAAAGACAGAGGTGAAGCAGTCCACCCTGGCTGTGCCCCTTCCCAGGGCCGAGCTCTGTAAAGACTTTGGAGGTCCCCCTTGTGCCAGGGTGTCAGCACAGTAACCACCCCAAAACAACCTTACAGATAGGACTTGGAGGTGACCTGTTTTTTTTTTTTTTAAAGATTTTATTTATTTATTAGAGAGAGCAAGAGAGCACAAGCAGGGAGAGGGACAGAGGCAGAGGGAGAAGCAGGCTCCCGGCTGAGCAAGGAGCCTGATACAGGACTCGATCCCAGAACCCTGGGATGGTAACCTGAGCTGAAGTCAGATGCTTAGCCGACTGAGCCACCCAGGTGCCCCTGGCCTGCTTTTAAAAAAAAAAAAAATCATAGAGTTGTCAAAACTGTGTGTCCATCGGACAGACAATTCCCCAAACACTGTTTAAAATTTAAAAATCCATCCATAAGGGATAACACCAGAGATGTGCAAAGAGGTGCCCAGGCCCATGGTGGTATTAGCCCATCTGGAAATGAATCTGACAGTGGGAAGGTCAGGACTCCAGTGGGCACTTAGGGAAAGCAGTGTGAGAAACAGAAGTCCCCAATGGGGACAGTCCCCTTACTGCAGTGGGAAAGTGAAATGATGGTCCTTTTCCTGTCATCACTACTAACCCACCACTGGAGAGTTTCCCACCTACAGCTCCCATTTCATGCAAAGTCAGACTTGAGGTCATGGTTTGTGGGACCAAGCTCTTCTCTAACGGACTCTCCACACCCATTCTCCCTGCCCCCCAAATTTCCCAGGCAGCCAGGCCCTAGCTCTGCTATGTTGTGACTCTTGCCCTGTGACCATGAGAGGCAAAGGCTGGTGAAGCCCTAATGCCTTGCACTTGGCCTAAGTGATGGGTTGATCTTGGGCAGGTTTGGCATCATGGCTCCTCTCCAATGGCACAGAGGTGGCTTGGTGAACAAATGGCCCAGGAAAGACGCCCAGCTCCTTACTCAGACACCATACAGAATTCACTTGGGACTCTCCCACCCTTCCCCAGAGGAACTATAGGGTGGAGATGCTACGGTCCTCCTGGAAGGACCACCTCCCACTCCCTCTCTACTCTTGGATAGAAGTGGAGAGAAGGTGATGGGGAGGCTGAAGAATTACCCCCTCTCCCTCCCCCATTGGTCGGGACACTTCCTCTCTGCAGCCCCGCACCACTCTCCAGAGCCATGCCCACCACGATGGGGGAGGAGGCTCCACAGGCAGAGAGAAGGAGAGAGGCCAGCCCCTCACCACACAGTCGCCAAAGTAACGTCATGTCATGAGACGTTTTGTTGGACTTCTCCTGGCAACACCCGTGAACCAACCCAGTTCAACACTGCCTAATGTCTTCAGGGTTTGCATGTTGAGGAACACAGAGAAGCAAGCCATGTGCCAACACCTCTCCACAGCCTCTCAGAACTCACTCCCTTGTTCATGGACCGGGCTGCATCTTTGCACAAGCTAAGCCCATTGGTGCACGTGGTTACTTGGTACCATTTCCCCTCCCTTTTCCCAGGCCCTGTGGAAGTGGCTGTTTCTGGTCATTGTCACTGCAGTGCACCTGTCCCTCCCCCACGAGCATCTCCTCTGAGCATCTTACCTGAGGCACATCACCTGTGTCACCCCTGCCAAATGTCCTCTGTGGCGATCATCGTGTCACCACTGAGCTTTTCCTCACTCGTTTAATCATGATTACCTGCCTTCTCTGGCCAGAATGCAAGCTCCACAAGCAGAGACCTCCAGAGTCCTAGTCTCTGCATCTCCAGTGCCTGAAACATTGCCTGGTACACGGGGGCTGCCACTGGGTATTTGCTAACTGAAGGAATGGTTTTGAACTCTTTGAGGACCAGGGCTCAAAACCAGATGAGATCATGATTTCACGGCGGGCAGGCACGGACAAGAAGAGAAGCTTTGTGGGATGTGCGCACCTGTGTGAGCAAAGCGAGGGGCAGCTTCTTCCCACCTTCTGCTCGCTGAGCCCTCTATGCTCCTGGAGTCTGGGCTGTAGTAGCTGCAGGGGCTCAAAAAAGGACATGGGGTGACATAGGGGCTCAATCCCAGGCCCAGGGTTGTTGGACACATTGTGATGGAAAGGCTCCAACAGGAATGGTGCAGCGATGCTGTTACTGATTTGGAGAATATTTGCAATCTTCTTTCAGGATGCACTGGAGTCATCATGAATACATTGATATAAGGACTTTAAAAAAATCATGATAAATCCTGGGATTAGGATATATTCATGTAACTCTCCCTAATTCTCCCTGGCCTGGCTGTGTGATGAAAGATGTGTATTTAGCGGCAAACCACAAGCACGAGTCATTGCAAGACCTAATTCCTCAACAATAAAGGGCTCTGGGGGAGCTGTGTTGGGGGGAAAAAGCAGGGATGATTTCTTTGTCAACCTGAGTGAAAACAAAAGATTTTTCTATGAACTCTCAGTTGGGCAGAAACATATCTTAACTTCATACATTTACTTCTTGAGTTTTCCCATTAAGCAAGATTTTAGTATATGAGAGATATGTCCCCAAATGAAAAAAAAAAAGTCCAGTTTTTTATTTCAATAAGACAGGACATTGCATAGCATTTTTCTTAGGACCAGAATGAGGATTTGGCATCACTGCTCAACGTTTAGGACTGCTCAGGAATTATAAGCCGCTGGAACCTGCTTTTCCATTCCCAGGTGAGGTGTGCGAGGGGCTCACTGCCCAAGCCCCTGGCCACACCTCTCCATCCCAACCCGAAGGCTGAGGACCAACCTTCTGTTAGTGCTTAAAATCCTTCTGAAGGTCAAATACGTGTAAGTCGATACATTTCCAGGCCTCCACTCTTCACTCTGTGATTTGGCTTCAGTGGCCCAAATACTTCCCAAAAACCTGTCCATGGGGCCCTCGATCTTTGATTGACAGGGATGCCAGGGAAGGAGACTTGGTTTTGAAACGATGATATTCTGAGATTTCTGCGGTGGTGAGCACCCCCTGTGCGGCCATCTGTTCAGTCTGAGCTCCTGCTCTTTTTTTCTCCTAGACAAGGTGAACTGCAAGTGCAAAGAGGAGTTCTTAAAATATCTTTCAATGGACATGTGATCTCCAGGGCATCTGTGGCCATGGTTATTCCGGTGCCCCAGGAGCGGGTGGGCGTACAACATGGGGATATAGTGAGGTGTGCTTTTTTTTAACTAATGCATGTTTGCCAGAGAATATCTGGCGAATAAAATAACATGACTCATAATAATCACATTAACCAGAGAAGGTCTTCACATACTTTGATGCGGTGTTGTCCAGAGCACGTATGTTTGCCCTTTCCAGCATGGAACGCCCTTCTCCGCCCCCCATGATTGACCTGGTTCTCAAGTCAACTTCATCGGAAATGAATATAGCTACCCCAGCTTTCATCTGATGAGTGCTCATAGAGTATGGCTTTTCTCCTCCATCCCTTTACTTTTAACCTGAGTTTTAATATTTAAAGCAGGTATCTTGTAGACGGCCTGGAGTCAAGTCTACTTTTATCATCCTGTCTGACTTTATTGCTATATTTAGATCATTCACATTCCAAGTGATTATTGATACAGTGAGATCCCTATCTGCCATGTGGGTAGCTGTTTTCTACTTGCTGGTTTTCTGTCTTTCTCTCCTTTTTGTCTCGTCTCCTGACCTTGGGCTTCCCTGAGCACTCCTCCTCAGCTGGAGAATGTGTCCCGAAGCTCTGTCCAGTCATCCACTGTTCTTCCCGGGGCGCTGTGCGTGTGGGGAGGGAGGCATTCTGTGATTCTAGGATTAAATCTCAATCTCTGGGTGGGCCTTTGACCTTCCCAAGTGCCACTCCCCTGGAGACCCCACCCCCGCCCTCCACCCCCTTCCTTGGCTGGAGTATCTGCAGTCTATGTCCCTGAAACCGGGAGCCCTCCTGCCTATGTTGTCTCTGCCCCTCAGACCTGAGACAAGAAAGTTAAGAGCACTTTTGTGACAGAGATCCATTTCCCCCACCTGGGATGTTCCAGAAGCTCTGACAAGGTCTTTTCCCTGCAGAGTAGACCTCTGCTGTGCAGAAGGGTCTGGGCATATTTTATAATGATTACTCTTCCCTTCTGCCTACCAGAGCCAAGAAAGGGTCTTTCTCAGATCTTCACTGTAAGAACCTGGTGAGGCCCCCGCAGATAAAACCCACCGACCGTGTGCGAGCCCCGAAGACCACAGCTTCCAGAGGCTTCTTGCTCAGGGTAGGACACACTCAGCCTCCAGCAATCCGTCATAATTCCCACCGAAGTGTCCTGCCAGTTGATGACTCTCCTGCTCTAGGAGAGCTGATTTGGGGCTTGTCCCCCCAGATTCTCATGTTTCTCCAGATTTGGGGGTGGCATTTTCCCTGCACCCTCGGTTCTCAGGAGGGTCTAAGAACAGTCATCCCTTCTCCGTTTGTCCAGCTTTTCCTGGCTCTAAGGACAGGAATGATGATTTATTTCTAAGCCCTCGTCAAGAACTGACTCCCCAAGTCCCCAGATAAGCCATGTTTACTTTTTGTCAAACCTCTTTCCCCTTTGACATGTTTATCTCTGGACAAGATGTATAGATGTCAGGAAGAACTTAGTGACTGAGGATGGGAGCCAGGTGCTGCCCCGAGGGCTTTATGTATATGTTCTTTTTTACATTGTTCCTCTGTCCCATACCATTCCCCTTTTACAACTGAAGACACACACCTTTTAGCTTATAAGACTTGTGTCCAAAGTCATGGGTTAGTAAGGAGCAGAACTTAGAAGGGAATGAGCAATGGCTTAATAAGACCCAAGAGCCACACTTCAGATTCTGCCTTCTTTCCTGCACAGTTATGAATGGGCAGATGGATGGACAGATGGATGCAGAATTGGAGACATAGATGGATAAATATATCTCAACAGAAGAGAGATTATATTCAGCTCTATGGATAGATTTATGAATTAATATTATATTTTATGCATTTTCACAAATGAAAACAAATCCTTAATCAAGGGTAATTCTTAAGTTGTTAAAAATTGTAATTCTCATAAACATAAAGAGCAACCACATGGGAGAGTTGTTTTTAACTCATGGATGAAGGAGCAGGAATAAGGGACCTGCTTCAAAGGGTCTATGTGGGCATGAGACACAGAGTCCGTAAAGAAAGGAACGCAGGATCAGACGTGGTGATTTAGGTACGAGACTGGTTAACCTTCCTGCAGGGCAATTAATCTGTAACTTCCAGGCCAACCTCGTCTCACGGGTCTGTCTTTCTATCTGCAGGCACCCCAGCCTTGATCAATTGCTATTCAGACCAGCATGTTTCCTGAGATTCAGATGACCTTCAGACACGCTCATTAGAAAATCATTTAGCCTAAAACTCAAAGGTAATGAGATAATCTTTTCTGACTTATTTCTGAGTGTTGAAAACTTGTCCTGAGTATCTGTGACTATGATTTTAATGGCCTTCGTAGTGATGCATAATAGAGGCATTAACCACGACAGAACCATTTTGAAGACCGCTCGCACAGTGCAGGGTCTCGGGGTGAATCGCAGACCCCCTGGAGCCTGGCGTACGCCCTCTTCCTGCTGTGGGGAGGAGAGGGTGTGGCCCTCGTCTTCATACTGCAAGGGGCTCTGGTTAGGGGACTTTCTTGGATGGGGGCTCTCTCTGCTTCCTATTGGAATTCAGCAGGGAGGGACTAAACCCGAAATTGCCCGTCCATCATGTACAGGCTGCAGGCTTCCAGAAGCCCCTCCGGACTGTGGAGAGCCCAGGGCATCCTGGATCCTCTGCCTTCAGCTGCTGGGGATTCCTGTGGCGGATACACTGCTTTCCCTTCTGAGACTTTTTTAGCACCCATAAACAGGACCTTTCCCCCCAGTGCCTGGCTCTGAAAATCTGCAGTGGTCTTCAGTCTTCCCCCAACCCCCTCAGAGGCAGATGTGTTAATCTGATGGTTCATTTTACTCTGGGGTGTGTCCAATGAGAGACCAGCTCCTCTTGCAGGTTCTTGTGCTTTAAGGTCTGGCTGGGGCCTTCTCTTCGGTGAGCAGACCTCCAAGGCCTGCCCCAGAGAGATCCCAGCCTCTGTTCCCTGGGTTCTTCCTGGGACCTAGGTGGGACAGCAGGGCCTGGCTCGGGGGCCACAGTTCAAGGGCCAGGAGTCAGACCCTCCATCCTGGACCTGGACAAAGGGTTTATAAGAGAGCTGGCTGGCATTTGCCCCATTTCAGGCTCTACTCAGCAGCTATAAAGCTATGCTTGGATCCCAGCTGGTTCCCGATGTCTGCTCTCAGTTGGCTGACAGTTGGAGAAGGAAGGTGGTAAGAAACAGTGCCCCAAACATCCCGAAAGTTTCCATGATTTTTCCGAAGCCAGGGCCCCAAAGAGCAAGTCTGTCTGAGGGGAAGTAAAATGGTGATTCTTGAGTCATTGGCACGGCAAATCATCCACAGCTTAAGGCTGGGCCCCCATCATCACATCTTCTCTTACTCTTGGAGGGAAGATGGGACTTATGGAGCATAAACAACCGGATGTGCATGAAGTAAACTCATGCGTCTGTGGAATCAGGTAGAATCAGAAAAGGCAGTGGGGCTGGGATGACCTCTAAGGTGATGTAGCCCGTGTTCGGTGCAGCATATACCCCCGGCTGTGGGCCTCCGTGGCAGACGTGGGTGCAGACCGAGGTCCTGTCCTCCTGAGGCCACACGCAGCTCCCCACTCTTGATTCAAGCAGCTCCCACCCACTGTCCAGAGCTGATGCAGGAATCGAAACCTCTTTGCCATCCCTATGCAGTATAGTCAATTCTTTCACAGAAGATAAACGTGGAGGTCCTTTTTTTTTTTTAAAGAATTCCTTTTTTCTTTTTTGATGTTTTATTTATTTATTTTTTAAGATTTTACTTATTTATTTTTGAGAGAGAGAGAGCACGAGCAGGGAGGAGAGGCAGAGGGAGAAGCAGACCCACTGCTAAACAGGGAACACGATGTGGGACTCGATCCCAGGACCCTGAGCCGAAGGCAGATGCTTAACTGACTGAGCCACCCAGGCGCCCTAAACTTGGAGGTCTTATGCACAACACACAGCCAGGGTCCTCTGTCCCAGTGCAGAGACTGACTTCCTAACACTCTTGCATATACTTTTATCATGACCAGGGAATTCATGAGAATGATCAGTGTGTCTCTAGGAAAGGACATTGTAGTATCTTTCTCTCTTTCATGAAAATTGCTCTCTATCAAATATGACCTTTGTCTCGACTTTCTCAAAAGAACTTGCCTCTAAAACGGACAGAGCCCTGGAGTCGTTGGGAAGGAGGAAGTCAAGGAGATAATCTCGCTGGAATTTGGATGTGACTCAAGATGGAGTTTCCTCCAAGGTACACGCAGACTCCGCAAGTCTTTTCTCCCTTGGAATGAAGTTGGTGCTGCCTAAAGGTCTGGGCTGGTGTCAAGGGGATGTCTAGAAAGAGCCACGGGTTCTATGTTCTTCTGCAAACAGGGGATGAACTGCTTTCCTTTCCCAGAATCAATGCATTGGCTACGTGGCTAAGCCTTAGCCTGAGAGGACAGGTCTAGGCTTGATAGTTGTACAGAGTAACTTTGAAATGGATTCCTTCACAGCCAGGAAGAGCTGGGAGAATAGGAAGTCTTCTTGTGGTTGTTTCTAGAAATCTCACCAGCATTAAACCACTCCTCTGAAGTTCCCAATGAAAACTAAATCTCAGAAGTGGCAGGAACGAAAGGAAATTCCTTCTAGGAAATCCTCCAACCACAGGATCATCATCAGCTCCTCCTCTGTCAGCTTTCTTCTCCTCTGTGAGGCCCCAGCGGGCTCCCTTTGCAGGGCAGGAGGGACGGGCATTGCGAGCCCTGGGCTCTCAATCTCTCTTAGTTTTGCACATTGGGTCTTTCTGACTTTGATTGGCTGCCTGTGGTCACATGCCCTTTCTCCACCAGTCACTGAGGCCAGGAAAATGGGCTGCTGATTGGTCAGGCCTGGGTCATGTCACCTTTGTGATGGATAAGAACGGCATCAACGTCATGATTCCTAAGGCATGGGCTCCCCACAGTGGGCTTCTTTCACCAATGGAATGGGGAGGGGTGCTGGACCACCCTTTCTGAAAAAAGGCGTTTCCAAATGTTAATGCCGGTAAGTGCAGACAGATGTGACTTACCAGTTTCTTCTGAGCACAGGCCTTCCTTAATCCCTTGTTCCTTATAAAGATGAACTCAATCCACTGACCCCATGGAAACTAGCGCAAAATGTAACCCAGCTCAAGACTGGCTTCAAACGCTTTGACATTTTTGTGGTTGTTACATTACATAGATGCCTTGGAGCTCCTCAGAATCCAAGGTATGTAAGAAGATGTAGGGATAGATATTTTAATTTAAGGAAATCAAGTCAAAAGCCCCTGAGGGCCCAGGGCACACGGCTGCTTGGTGGCAGTGAGGACGTTGATGGAAGGGCTGCTGGCATCCATTCTGGGGTCCCGTCCTGGCCCTCTTTTAAGACAAGAGCCTCACAGCTCACTCCCCTGATGTGATGGATGGTGCAGTAACAAATTGAGTTTGAACCCGCCATCAAGACAGCTTGGGATTCATTAGCAGAATTTGGAGTTGAATTGGAAATGCTAATTTCAGGACATCTAAGCAATTTGTTCTGGCTGGCATTTTTCGTGTTGCTCTGGATGCTGTTGAGAAATGAGGGGCCGGAACGCGGAATGGTAAAGGACAAGAGTGGAGTTTGTGTGACCCCCTGACAGACAACATCAGCATTTCCTTCCCAGTATCTTTTCTTCCCTGGGGCTAAACACTCCCATTAACTGGAGGTTCCATTTTTAGGGTTAAATTGAATTGTACAACTACGATATTGTAATTTATAATAAGAAATATGTATTTGATCTTTGTCCCTGTCCCTGGCACTGAGCTCCTAAAATCTTTGGAATTTCCTAAGGGAGGAGTGGGATCAAAGTGCCTTTTGTTATGTTAATGAGGTGGCTGGGGAGGCACCTCAGGCTGGGAACCAGTGGCCAGGAGAACCCAACCTCTGGGGGAGCAGGGAGGGGCTAGAGCTTGAGTTCAATCACCAATGGGCAATGATTTAATCAATCACGCTTGTGTGATGAAGTCTCCATAGAAACCCCAAAGGAAGGGGTTCTGCGAGCTTCCAGGTGGGTGGACACGTGTAGGTGCAGGAAAAGGGAGCCCAGGGAGGGAGTGTGGGGGCTCCCCGCCCTTCCCTGTACCTTGTCCTGTGCATTTTTTCCTTTTACAATAAACCAGTAATCTAGTAGGTAAAATGTTTCTCCAAGTTCTGACCTGCTCCAGCAAATGAATCACTCCCAAGGAAGGGGGCATGGGAATCTCCAATCTCTAGCCAGTAGGTCAGGGGCATGGGTGACAACTGGGCTTGGGATGGGCAAATCAGCAGTCCTGTGGGCCTGAGCCCTCACCCTGTGGGGTCTGACGCTGTCTGGGGGTAGTGTAGGCATGGAGTTGAGGCAAAGACTCCTGGCTGGTGCAGGAGCAGGTGCTTGGTGATGATGATGTGGGAGAACCACACACACCTTGGAATTGGGGGTCCGAACGCTTAAAAACTTAGTTCTTGCCAAACATCCACTTCTGGGAAACTGGAGTATGTGTACCGTTCTTCCTGCATGTAGAAAACAGACATACAGAGACTCTGAAAGGTAGAGAAAGCGGACCAGAGTGAATTTCCTGGGCTCCCTTTCTGCTTCATATATCCCAGATTTGGACTGAAAAGCCAGTAACTTGGAAAGGTGCAGACAAACAAAAACCCCAACAAAAGCTTGCTTTCTCTGGCAAAGACCAAGAAAGAGCAATCTATTAAGATAGAAAAGTAGAGGGGCGCCTGGGTGGCTCAGTCGGTTACGCAGCTGGCTCTTGATTTCGGCTTCGGTCATGATCTCAGGGTCGTGGGATTGAGCCCCACATTGGGCCCTGCGCTTGGCAGGGAGTCTGCTTGAGATTCTCTCCCTCTCCCTCTCTCTCTGCCCCCCTCCCCAATGCACCTGCGCTCTCTCTCTGTCTAAAGTAAATAAATAAATCTTTTATTTTATTTTTTTTTAAAGATTTTATTTATTTATTTATTTGAGAGAGAGAGTGAGAGAGAGAAAGAGCAAAAGAGGGGGGAGCGGGAGAGGGAGAAGCAGACTCCCTGCTGAGCAGGGAGCCCGATGCGGGACTCGATCCCGGGACTCCAGGATCATGACCCGAGCCGAAGGCAGTCGCTTAACCAACTGAGCCACCCAGGCGCCCAATAAATAAATCTTTTAAAAAAAGAAAAAAGAAAAATAGACAATCACTGCTCTATTCCAGCCAAACACCAAAGAAAATACTGCAGCCCCCCACCACTTACCCTACTAGCAAAGGCAGAGTGGGATGACCTAGACTCCCCCCAGCCAGGCTAGGAGACTCTCCAACACCCTGTCAGGGAGGTTTCAGAGGAGGTAGAGTGAGAAGTCAGGGCTTTCATCCCCACCCAGCAGAAATGAGATGCCCAACCTCCTCCCCAGGGGGAGAGTCAAAGCAGGTCTGTCGGAGAGTCAGGACTTTCTCTTCCCTCCAGTGGAGGTGAGGCCACCCCCTGCTTGGTGTCAGTGGAGACTACATGGGGACAATACAGAGCATCGCTCTCTGTCCCAGTCAAGGAGGTATGACGGGAGCCGACACCCTGTGGGCGCCTGAGCTCCCGCTCCTGCTCAGCAGCAGCAAGGAGCCCCCCTCCTTGAGTATCCATGGCAAGGTGGCACCCCCCTGCTCCCCTCCTCGGGCGTGATGTCGGAGGAAGCCAGCCGGAACAGGTTTAAGTGAGACCCGGTGTCTCAGAACAGACCACCCAAAAGGTCCAGGTTTCCGTGGAAAATCACGCATCATATCAAGAACCAGGAAGGACTCAAACTGACTGAAAAGAGTCAATCAGCAGATGCCAGAATTGAGATGACAACACGCTTGAATCGTCTGACATCCGAGTAGGGACACCAGCAGTGGGGACGCCAGGTTGTCACACACCGCTGGTGGAATGTAAAATGGTCCATCCAACTCTAGAAAAGAGCCAGACGGTTTCTTTAAAAATGAGACATGCAGCTACCTTAGGATCCAGCCACTGCACGCTGGGCCGTTTATCCAAGAGAAATGAAAACCAGGACACAAATGTTCACAGCCTCTTGATCTGTAAAAGCTCTGCTCAATCAGTTGGGGCCAGAACAGCTCACCAGAGCCTGGGTGGCTTGTAAACCCCAGAAAGTTATTGATTATGTTCTGGAGGCTGAAAATTTGAGATCGGGCTGCCAGCATGGTTGGGTTCTGGGGAGACCCCTTCCTGGTTGCAGGTGGTTATTTTCTCGGTGCTTCTTCACGTGGTGGAGAAGGAGAGAGTTCTTTGGGGACTCTTTAATGAAGGAACTAATCCCATTCATGAGGGTTCCATCCTCGTCTAATCACCTCCCGAAGGCTCTGCCTCCCAACACCATCACGTTCGGAGGTAGGACTTCAACATGGAATTTCAGGAGGGCACAGACTTTCGGTCCATAACAAGACCCCCAGATATTCTTTAACATTGAGTGATTGCACAAACGATGATACATCTATGCGGTGGAAGTAAAGCAAGAAAAAGAACTCTTGGTAGACAAACAACCCAGATGAATCTCCAGATAATTGCACTGAGTGAACAAAGCCCATCCCAAAAGGTTCCATGCTATATGACTCAATTCCTTTAACATTCTTGAAATGACACAATTATAGAAGTGGAGGAGAGATGAGTGGTTGCTGGGCGTCAAGGAGTCCAGGGTTAAGGAGGGAAGTCAGTGGGGTACAGAAGGACAGCTTGAGAGCTCAGGTGACAGAAATGTTCTGTATATTGTCTCCATCGATGTTACTATATTGATGTTGTATTATGGTCTTGCAAGATGACATCACGGGGGGAAATTTGGTAACAAGTACACAGGATTACTCTGTACCATTTCTTACAAGTACACAGGAAGCCACAGCGATCTCAAAATTAAAAGTTTAATAGTAAAACAAACCCACCCACCTCATTCTTCTGCTTTCAGCTGGAAAGGTGAAGTAGTTTTGATGTCTCTAGAACCTAGCATGGTCCTTCTTAATACATTTAATAAGTGTCTGTTGAATCCAAATGCTTGGTACAAAATGGATCATAGGTTGTCTACAGGTCCCATGTCCTGTCCCATTCACTCAAGCAGCCCTGGGGACAGGTTGGAGGGGGGGGGACATGCTATGAGATAAAACCTCCTACTGGTTTTTATTTCTTGGGCAAGTTACTTGAACGAGTGTGTGCGTGTGTGTGTGTGTGTGTGTGTGTGTATCTTAAATGTCCTAAATCTGTGGATAAATTTGTTAAGGTTTCAAATTTAAATAAAGGGTCTAAACTAATTCATCAATCACACAATGTGAAAGAGGAAAAGAAGGTGATCACACTAAGAGACCATGTTCTTTTAAATATTACAAGCATATTGCCTGTTATATACAGATTTGGTTTTAACTTCTTAAACCTTTTCATATTTAATTCTAAACCTTTCCGGAGTTGGCAATGTATGACACGAAGGAAACATGGTTCACTGCACATCCCAATTCACTGAGATAATTTAGAGCCAGAGAGTTTGCCTGTGTAAGAGATCTCCAGCTGTCGACACCCATTTACTGAGCCAAAAGAGTGTCTTTTTAGAGTCACTGGCTCATGAGCTACAAGGCTATATAGGGGTTGGTCTCACAGCTCATGGAGCCCCTGGTCCAGGAATTGAGGTACACTCGTTACTTTTTTCTCATCCAAATGTCAGAGGTCAGCAGCTCCCACCTAGGATGATTACTTGTTTGGAGTTTGTGTTTCTTTTTAGTTTTTTAGGTATTTAAATATGTTTTCAATCAAGCTGTACAGATCTATGAAGTTTACAGTAATCTAAAGGATGTATATGTGTGTTTTCACTAGAATTTAAAGATATCTGAATTTGATGTGATCTTACATATAAAACTACTTCTTAGAATGTTTCAATTCTTGTGACTATTTTAAAAGCTAACCAACTGGTTTGAGGCATCCCACACAGCATCCTTTGAGTCGTGGGTCCCAGCATTCGAGGCCTTTCTGACCCCGTCCTCCTCATACAAGTCCTTCCTCCCTTGGACTTTGGATGGCTTCTTCTTGGGAGCCTCCTGTGACCATGGAGGGTCAGAGGAACCATGGAGGAGAGGGGGACAATCGGGAGCAGAACCTGGGGGCTGCCTTTCACCTCCAGGAAAGGGGCGATTGGACATTTTCTTATAACTTGTCCCACACTGTTCCTTAGCTGTGGGAAAAGAGCTAGGATTCAGGCAGGAACCCCCTCTCCAGGAATAAAGGGGGTGCATTTTCAGTGAACCACTCACAATGGGAGATAGAGTATCCAAGAGAGAGGAGCTCTCCCAGTGATGTCACGCTTATGGTCTGTTGTGCTGATGCTCTTCTTCTACAACCTTTACGTGGCATGGCTGTTGAAGAGATGAGCTTGAAAAGGAGAGTATCTTGTGAAGACAACACTGAATTCAGAGCCAAGAGACTGAGCGGTTGCTCCCATCACCTAGCAACTCCGCCCTCTTGGGCAGGTCACTTAACTTCTGTGATTACTCTCTGAAGTTGGTTAAATTAAAAATCTCACGGAACGATTGTGAGACACAAACGAGAGAGAAATATGAGGACTGCCATGCCCAAATGCTGAGTTCATTCATCCTTAGACTCTTCCAGTACACTCACGGAATCCACAGATTTCGATATGGCAGACGTTGACTTGCAGATGACCCTCCTGTGCACATAATTGTTTTTCCCCACGATTGCTCTGGCAGTCCCTGCTCTGAGCCCTCCCCACCAACAGGGGAAGCTTAATGGAGTCTGGCCTATTATGTGTTCCATGCTTAATGCTTACCCTCAAGTTAGGAGTGAGGAGAGAAGGGTCTTTATTCTTCAGTGGTATCCCAAAGCGATTAACATCTGTGTTTGGGACCATGCTCCATCAAGGGTACCATCTCCACTTTGCCTCATCATGCTTGTCTCCTGTATTAAATACACGTGTCCCTGTCTCTGCCATGGCCCAGTACCAGCTGTCGCCAGAAGCTCTAAACCTCTTCCTCTCCTCTCCTGCTCAATGTCCTGTGAAAGTGGTCTAGTTTACCTATGACGCCTTTTTCAGCATTCAGCCTTGGCCTTGGCCTCTACCACTTAGCTAAGATGACTTCTCAAGACTCCCTAGTGATGTCTTAGTGACAAACCTCAGGATCTTTTCTTAATTTTGTATGGTCCCCCTGCAGCCTTAGAGACCGTAAGCAGCCTTACCTTCCAGAAGGAAGCCCTCTCTCCCCTCTGCGTGTATGGTTTCCTGTAGCTGAACCCCCAGCCCCCTCTGTTACAGCTCCACTCCCCACCTAGTGTCCGCATTCTCCAAGGGTCGCCTCCACATCCTCTGTTTGCTCAAGGGTTTTCTACACTTTCTTCCTCAAGCCATCAGATCTTCCCATGGCTTCAACCACCACCTCTATTCCAGTGACTGAGAGGTGACCTCTCCATTGTTTTAATTGCCAGATGTGTATAAAATATGTTGCATAGAGCTGCAAAATAAAAGAAATGTGACTTAATTCTTTAAGAAAGGTGGGAGATGATGGTGCTGTAAGGAAGGCATTAAAAAGAACGTAGGACCAAAAGAAAGTCAGCATAATTATGTTTGACACCCCTTTAAAAATTCTTAAACTGGGGCGCCTGGGTGGCTCAGTGGGTTGAGCATCCAACTCTTGATCTCAGCTCAGATCTCAGTCTCAGGGTTGTGAGTTCAAGCCCCCACATTGGGCTCCACGCTGGGCGTGGAGGCTACTTAAAACAAAACAAAAACAAACAAGTAAAAATTCTTAAACTGATTGAAAAACAAAATCCATTTATATATATATATTTAAGAGGTTCTATTAGTCAGCTCAGGCTGCCATGACCAAATACCACAGCCTGGGGGGCTTCAACCACAGAAATTTATTTCCCACTTATAGAGGCTGGAAGTCTCAGATCAAAGTGCCAGCAGATTCTATTTCTGGTGAGGCCCCTCTTCCTGGCTTGTAGACGGCTGTCTTCTTGCTGTGTGCCCACATGACCTCTTCTCTATGAGCTTGGGTCAGGGGGTGGGGGGAAGCGAGAGAGACCTGGTATCTCTGCCTCTTCTTATAAAGACATCAGTCCTAGTGGTGCCCTTATCCCCATTTAACCTTAATGACCTCCCTAAAGACCCCTTTCCCAAATACGGTCACCCTGGGGTTGAGGGCTTCAAAATAAGAATTTGCAAGAGACACAATTCAGTCCATAACAGAAGCCCAAACACTGTGTGTTTGGAAGCTGGAGCCGGTGTAGGGGATGAAAAATACATAGATCGTGACCTGCTGAATGAGGGGATACCAGCCAAGTACACGGGGTGAGCAGACATCTCCCTCAGCATCCGAGCTCCCACTTTGGGGAAGTGAGACCCACCAGGTCATTTGGACTGAAGGTGAAATTTCAATACACCCACAAAAAGGGAGTGGAGTCACCAGATTCATTACGTCTAGATCCCAGAATCGGGGTGGGAGATAGTGCGCTGGGGAAGGGCAGTCCTCGTCCCAGGTCATGAGCAGGCAGGGGACAGACAGCAGGGTGGTAAGCACCTATTACTTATAAGGTGGTTGGAAAGGAGGTCACTAACTTTTCTCAGACTTAACTCTAAGTGGTTATTTTAAGAGGTGCCCCTAGAAAAGGGCAGTGGGAATTTATGGCAGGAATCCTGAATTCAAGTCCTTGTCTAAATGTCCAGATCCTGGGTGTGAGCTGGGTTATCAAACTAAAATGCCTACCTAGCTTCTCAGAAAAAGAAAAGCTGTTTTCTTCAAAAGTTGCTTTTCCTATCGCACACTGAGAACAAAAGTGGCATATCTGAAATGCCAAATGTAAAAAGTAATAATTGAAAGTAATGCAAGAAAGTATAAATAAAAGAACGAACAAAGGTGTAGCAACTGCATACGAACAAAGAGAAAGAAGAAAAAAATACATGAAATAAAAATACATGGAGGTAAAGGAATAATTACTGGGACAAAGGACCATTTTTAATTGCTAACAGATCTCATTCACAGTAATATACAACTGCTATGACTCCTTTTTCTCTGAATAATATTATATCAAAATTAAAAGGTCAAACTGTTAAAAATTGAGAAGCATCAGCTAGAAACGAAATGGCAGGGGGAGAGGATTTTTATACAGCCATGGGGTAGAATTTCAGGAATGACGGTGTTCCGTGCACATATCGTGAAGATAATGTGCCCAAAAAGGAATAAGATGATACTAGCTTTTCATTACAGGAAAGATTGATCAAAATCTATCAGACATTAAAGGGATTTTTTTGCAGGTCAACCATGAATAATTCGCTCCGATCCTGCTTGTCTCCCCCACCCAGGCTCCACGGGGGAACCATCGGGGCTGGAACCGAAGTGGGTGAAGGAAAGGGAGGACTCTTTTGCTGCTGAGGGACAATCTGATGTGTGGGCCACTTGGCTTCCCCAAGTTTTGAGCTGTTGATTTTTTACTTTTAGAAATTTTTAGAGTATTTTTAGAAATTCCAAATCTAAGTGTTTGTGAAATAAAAGGAACATAGGCAATAATATCGACCTGGAACTTCACAAGAATGTTTGAAAAGATCCCTAGGAGAACACTTTAATTCAACAGTAAGTGTATTTTTGAGGGGATGGGGCAGGATTCTCAGTTCCAGATTCACCTGTGGGGAGAGGTCACCTCATGGGCTTCAGGTTTTAGGGACCACAGGCAGAACCATGATAGAAAAAAGAAGGTAACATCCTCCCTCCCTCAATGGAAGGAGGTCTGGGAGTCACCAGCAGTAGCCCCAGGGAAATATTTAAATGGAGGTGTCATTAATGTGAGAGAGGTAAATAGTCCTCAAGGATGAAGACAAGGCAAACAGGTTTCCTTTGTTTTGCTTCACCTTGTTTGCATGTTCTTATCCTTGGGGGAAAAATGTTTTTCTTACTTTAGTTTCTGTGTAAATGAGAATTGGATGTGTGTGTCTGCGGAGGGAGCTAGGGAGCAGGGTCCAGTTTCTAACACTTCCCATCTAGCCTGAGGCAGATGGGGCCCGGGGGGCCTATCCCCGAGGGACACTAGCCCGCTGGACTTAAAAGGCCATTCTGTTAGGGGCCAGGCCCGTAGTGGGGCAGCGGGTCTGTGCAGCCTTCTCTGGTTAGACTGGAATGCAGAATTCAGCTCGGGACCGTGGGCTTCAGCTGAGTTTTTCACTACCCCCAGAGTCTAAATCTGGGGACAAGTACGCTGTGCCTCTAGAGAGGGGATGAGAAAAATGCAACATTTGCCTCCTTATAAAGAGGTCCTCAATTCAGTTGCCCTAAAACCGATGATTTTTATCTGAAGTGAGCAGGCAGGGCCGAGTGATACATACTAGCCCAACTCACAGAGACTGATGTACAAAACCAGAATGATTCTTTCTGAATTTATAATGAGGAAGTTGCATGGAACAGGACTGATTTTTCACAAGCCGCCACCTCTTCTCACTCCAACTAATCCCAATCTTTGTCTCCTTAAGAATTGGCACCAGCAGCAGTGACCCTTGGACAGAAGCATGGGCTTTGGAGGTGATTGGGTACTTGATGGGAGAGGACACACAGCCCCCGTGGATGCTGACGTGTCAATGAAGAGGCTGGGTCAGAGTTTCAAGCAGCAGCAGGATGTGAACTGCTACCCGAGAAAGACACACAGAGTTGGTGCAAGGAGGCTAAGGAAATTCTAAGAAAGTAAATACGTCTGCAGAATGTTCAACAGTGGTCAGTTCTGTACACAGAAAAGCTTTATAACTGGTGGGAAGAGCATAAGCCCTGAATTATGTACACATGGGCAATTATGAAGGCAGGATAGGCTAGGACTCCTCTTACAGCTTTAAAGGTACAGAACCAGAGTCCCCTCCAGTAATGAGAAGAAGCCACAGGGGCCACGGATTAACGAAGCAGGTGGCTTTTAGGATGGCTGTGTGGGTAAGGACATGGCAGGGTTTGGAAGTATTCTCTGGTTTATGAGGTTGTCTCCCCTCTACAGACATATCTGTGGTTAACTTCACTGCATTCACAGACCTGCAGGCTCATCTGAGAGTCTCGTGGATCATTCGTGAGGAGCCCCGAGGGAATGTCCATCTGTGACCTTACTTCTCTCCTGGGGATGATTGGGGAGGCTGGGATTTTTCTCACAAGGTGCTGGCTACACGTCTGAACATTCCCAAGACTTTCAAGGATCCCCATGTACTCTCCTGGCGACTTCTGCTCATTCACCCAGAGGATGCTCTACATCCTGAGGACCGATGGACCCCGGTGAGCCTCTTCCCTGCTGTTGGTGTGGGAACCATGCTGCTCCCCTGGGCCTACAACCCATTAAACAAAATCCTTCTTTCCACTTGACACAGATCTTCATTGTGGAGAACCTCAGGTTGTCCAGTGAAACCAGCCACTTCTGTTAACTGTTCTGGGGAGAACTACCTATGTGGGTGGAAGTGAGGCTGCTGTGTGCGTTTTAACATCGATAATCAACTGTTCTTGGCTGCCATTCTTGGTGGTGGAGGTCTCCAAGCTGTGCATCCTGAGCCGAGGCGTTCCGCTTGTGGACCTGCCTGGAGAAGGGTGATAGAGAGCTGGGGGGTGGGGGGGCAGTGGGCTCTGGACCCTCCCCACTTTGTCACCGAGCAGCAAGGCTTGTGTCTGTTTTATATATCGCATCACTGCAAAAACTTCTGTTTAAGAAAGTTTCAGAGGCTGGGGCGCCTGCCTGGCTCAGTTGGAAGGGCACATGACTCTCAATCTCAGGGTTGTAAGCTCGAACCCCACATTGGGTGTAGAGATTATTTAAACCAAAATCTTTAAAAAATAAACAATAAAAAGGTTTTGGGGGCTAAAAATTGATTGCCAACCTGGGCTTTGAGTAGCTGATGGTGCAAAAACAGACAGCCTCATTTCCCAGGCATTAACTGCCCCATTGGATGAATTCCTGGTCACTCTGCCCCTTCTAACTGGCAGCCTTGGACAGGCCATTGGGAAGAGCTGGGGCTCGAAGCTGCCAGCTGGCATGCTGGTCAGTCAGCTACTAGACACCAGGACCCCTCCCCGAAACTGTTGAGCTGCAGGAAGTTCCATGTCAGGGCATGGAGATCTGATCTCAGAACGTGCACTTGCCCCTAAGTCATAACCCTTGTGTTCTGGTTGCAGATCAGTGGTATGCTAGTAAATGTTTAACAAGTGGATCTTCGTGGGGGGTGGGGGGTGGGGGAGGACAGGGGGGAGAAAAGCCTCCGTTTGCAGGATTTACTGATTACCGTGGTGTAAACACTCCCTATGAGGTTGATTTCAACCTACCCACCTGCTATCCCTAAAGCTGAGCTGGGATTCCATAACATTTTGTTACAGAGTCTAGTTGCATCTCATAGATACAAGGGGCATAAATAACCTCAAAGCCAAGAAAATTAATCTGGAGTCAAATATTGGGAAAGGGATCAGTTTTGAACACTTGTTACCTTTGTCCTTAATATGATCTATTTAATGGCATGTTTGCATCATTTAATTTATAAAATGGCTATCTTTAGAGAGCTGGCCAAATTCTGGAGAGCCCCACAGCCCAGGCACTTGGCGGCACGTGTTCCAGGGACACACTGCTGGGAAGTAACAAGCCATTTGGTCAAGCCTCGAGACACTTGGGTTCCCTGGTCTGGAAAGTGGGGGGGACCTCTGGGTTCTGCCATGGACAGTCTGAGAGCCTCAGCATGAGGATGAATCCAAGGTGACCTGTTCCTGCTTCTGAAGAAAGTCGTAGCAGACACTTTTTCTCAAATTGTGAAATGAATGATTTTCTTTTGAGGTAAAAAATCACCATGATAAATAAGTTCTACAACTCTAACGGTCATCTCTAATTCTAAATTTGGAGGTTTTGGGGAGACTTGTAGCGCCTTCTGTTTACCCATGGGAGAACACCGTGGAAGCAACTGCCGATGAACAAAAGCAGGTATCCCAGGGGCTCAGAAAGGCAGTCAGCACAGATGTTCTTCCCTGCAGCTAGGGGAGGAGAAGAAGTCCAGGAACCTTTGTAGAATCCCAGAGCTGGAAGCCAGTGGAAACTTTGGGGAACTTTCCTGCCGCGGCCCCACAGACCCAGGGAGCCTGCTGGCCATGGGTCCTGTAACGTGAAACGAGTGATGGGAATGACAGTGGAGCCTGGAAAATCTGTATTTCTTATGATTTTGTCCCATTGATTACTTTATCACCTACTAATTGTTTTGCTTCTCTGTGGGATTTTATGGTAGACTTGCTTCTAAGGCCAAGAAAGGACAGCTTTTCCAGCTCCCAGCTGAAAGATGCTGCATGTCGACATGATTTGTTTTTTCTTAATCTGCCGAGGGAAGGATCAGGGAGTGGCTGGCTCCAAATTGGATCTCCAGCCCGAGGGGTTTTGCATTAGACCCATTGTTTATTCATGAGCTGTTTTTTTTTTTTTAACTATAAAGTACATCGATTGCCTGAGGGTGGCTGCATCATAGAAATTTACTAAGAAGCGCATCATGGGTCTCTTAAATTCTTAGATAATAAGAAAACAACTCTTGTGGGCCAGACCGGCTGTCTGTGGTGTGACCTTGACTTCACCACCCATGGAAAGGACTGCAGGGATCCCCGGCCACACTTTTGCAAATGCCCTTTGATTTCATAAAGAGAATGTGCACCGTGCTGGTTATGAACATTTTCTTTTGTTGGGCTTCCCCCCACCATGATGCAATTCATTTTGAAATATTTCGATTGACTTTCAAATCCTGCATCCCCATCTGGAGTCCTCTGCCCCTCTAGAAAACCTAGTGGTTAGGCAGCCCTGAATTATACATGAATACAAATAATGATTCAAAACCAAAAATACCTCCTTTCCTAATGCAAAGGTGAACTGTGCCTTTGGACAATGACGGTACGTTCCAGAGTGCAACGCACGAAGGCTTTTGTGTGCACGTTTGTCAACTATTGAAACGTGCCCACCCATGCTGAACTGAAGAATTTTTCAAAAAGGAAATCATCAAAAAGAGCGCTGGAGTTAACGGGAATGAAGAGAAGCCCTTCAAAGGGAAGATTTTTAGTGAATGCTTATAAATACAGGCATAGTGAAGATGACCGTGATTTTAATTAAAAAAAGAATTTATGTCTCTTTGACCTTCCTTTGAAAATAATGTTCATCTGTAGCAAACCCCAACCATAACTTCTTTCCTTAGATTTCTTTAATGGGATTTATGTAACTGAATTAAAATCCAGGCTCCTCTTACACAGAGACATTGTTTTTAAGAGGCCTTGTGTATTTAATTTGTCTTGACATTGATCTGTTATGTGTGGGGCCCAGAGGACAGGTCTGAGATTGTCAATAGAGTGAGAATTGGATCCAGAATCTTAGAATTGGAAAGTATCTTTAAGCTCATTTATGAAAGCCTCCTGCAGCCGTACCCACAGCGAGCCTCTGCCCGGACACTTGACAGACAGGGAATTATTTGGTGAATCTCAAATGTCTGTAGGTGATGGAAAGCACCTCTCAGAAAAAAAGTAATTCTGTCAGTGCACAGGATAAGGGTGTTTGGTGACTACTGGTGAATTTTAGTATCGTGTTTCTGGGGCTAGCTGTATGTTAGATTACATTTACCTAAATAGGTATGTTCTCTCATTTATTCTTTTCCTCATACATTTCTTCTTTTATTGTAACAAAATTAAAACATGTTCACAAGTTCACACAATACAGAGGTTTAAAGACTAAGAACAACCCTTTACCATTCCTTCCCACCATTTTTGAATGTTCTCACAGATCGTTTTCATGAATAATTTACATTTAATGGCCTTCTTGTACAGTTGGTCTGTTTTGCTGTAATCTGTTGCAGGTTTCTCAAGAAAACTTACAGAGAGGTTTGCCCTACATGTACTGAGATGGAACGTGTCCATGAGAGATTTGCATAATTTTTAAAAAATTTTTATAATTTAAAATAATTTACAAGTGTAGATATTTAAAATACAAATGTCTGACATCATACTACAGATATTTTTTTCCCACAACTTTCTTTTTCAGGAAACTAAAATGTACGTGAAAAAAAATCAGAAAAGCTTTGCAAGGAGAAGAGAAACAAATATTCCAGAAACAGACCATCAGTTAATCCAATTGAAAGCTAAATTTAGCCTCTCGACAGCCACGGAAATAAGGAAACCAAGACAAGTTTTACATTTCTCATTACGTGATAAGGCAAAGCCAACATGGTTTTTGAAAAGAAACATTTTCCTGACGCCAAAATCTACGTGGAATTCATTAAATTGATCCTCATACACCGTTAGGAATATAAGACAATCAGACGATGTCTGTGATTTTGCACAAGCGGAGGAATATTCTGCATATAACTCCTCCACAACAACAGCAAAACATCAAAAAACTCAAGATTTAATTAAGAAGTTGCTTCGGGTAACGGTAGCCAAGTGGCAACTAAGGGACAGGATGTGGAGTCCGGAAGACAAGGGAAAGGGGCTCGTTGCGCGTCCAGCCTCTGCTGAGGATGTAGACAGATGCAAAAAGTATCTTCACAACAACAAGAACAAAACAGCAGATAATCGGCAAAATCATAATTTGTCTTAACCCTACCGGAAAGCCGGGGTGGCGGGACAACCAAACTAACCAAAAGGCGAGGGAACAATCCAGATGCAAAAAAGTCACATAATTTAGGAATCCATTTCTAGGAAATAGCCAGAAGAGGCCAATCCCCAGAGACAGAGAGCAGACTATTGTTTGCCAGAAGCTGGGGCAGGAGGCGTGAAGGGTGACCTGCCGTGGGTTCAGGTCTCCTTTTGGATTAGTGGCAATGTTCTGGGACTAGATAGAGGTCATTGTTGAAGGATACCAGCAGCATATTCAAAGCCACTGGATTGTATACTTTACAGTAGTTAATTTTACCTCCATTTTTTAAAATGAGAAAAAAAGAAATCAACAGAGAAAGATCATCCAAGGAGAGACAGGATGCAAGCCCTTGCCTACCTGGGGCAGAAGAATTGGATGCCTGAGAAGCCAAGCCAAGAAGAATGAAGCCCAAATGTTTACAAGGTGCTGAAGGCCACGTGTGGACCAGCGTGGGAGTGCAGAGCCCCCGAGAGAGCCCGACACAGAGGCTCTTCTGAGCACAGACCTCGCTGGGTGCTCACCAGCAAGCTCAGAGCAGGTCAAGGCATGAGAAAGCCGCCCTCCCGCCCTCCCGGTGCAGCTGGGGTAAAGGCATGATGCCCACCTCCTCCTCCCCGACCTTCTCCCCTGACTCCATCATGAAGCCTAGCAGAATCCAACGAGAAAAGAAGGAGCAAATGAAACCCAAAGCAAGCAGAAGACAAGAAATCCTAACATTTAAAAGCAGAAATCAATGAAATTGAGAAGAGAACTATAATTGAGAAACATCATTGAAAGCAAGAGCCTGTTATCTGAAATATCAATACGTTTGTCAGACTGACCAGGACAAAA
Source organism: Leptonychotes weddellii (assembly GCF_054177405.1). Classification (NCBI taxonomy): domain Eukaryota; kingdom Metazoa; phylum Chordata; class Mammalia; order Carnivora; family Phocidae; genus Leptonychotes; species Leptonychotes weddellii. Next base: position 5,127,205 of record NC_138371.1, read on the forward strand.
GGGAAGCAAGTATTATCCATTTTAGGAAGTTTAAAAGAGAATATCACACACACACACACACACACACACACACACACACACACGCATGCACAAAAAGAGGCTATTCAAACTTCAGGTTATGGATACCCAATGTGGGAGAAGCCCAATCATTCAAACAAAACTCAGGCATTGAACCTCATTGGCCCCCATAAGCTTATTCTGGGGCGTGTGTCCATCATGGAGCTCGTCATGACAGCAGGGATGGGGGCGTTGGGGGGGGAAGCGCTAACCAGCCTCCTCTGGGCCCCCGTGTTCCAGTCCGAGAGTCCGGGACAGAGTCAGCCTCATCTCAAACCCGTGGCCCCAGAACAGAGAAGCGGATGCAGGCTGCCAACAAAGAGGCAGCTCATATATATGGAAATATGAACTCTCTGCAGAAGGGCAGGTGATGGGCAGAGAGCCTCTCAGAGCTGTCAGGAAGAAGAGTGGAACGTTCTGGGCGGCCTTCTGGTTCCGGGGAAGCTTGGCTCGTCCCTACCAGTCAGGGCAATGTCAGGACAGGGAGTGGTAATCTTGCTTCATCCCGACGCCCACGCCCCAATCCCAGAGCTGACTGATGCTATGCTTGTTCAGTGTAGGACTGCCAAGGGTCCACTTAGGGCTCCCTTAGCCCTCTGGGCACCATGCTACCCTAGCGATGGAGGCTCCTGACTTTGCCCTCGCTGGGCGAGTACTGGCGACCCTGGGCCTTGGCAGCCGGAGGAAGAAGCAGGCTGGAAGAGAGTCAAGATACTCAGGTACACAGCCTCTTCCAAGGCTCCCTGCATTGGTCCCAGCCACCAGCACAGCCGGGTCTATCAACAGAAACTTTTTAAAGTCCAGGTGACACCAAAAATGAGATGTCAAGGTTGCCTTTTCCAATCTCTTCCTTGTAACGAAGACAAAGGAGAACATACAAGAGGCTCAGGGCCATTCTTCTCAGCTTCATTTACCAGCAGTTGCCTTGTGGTCTCATTTGTATATTAGCATTTCCCTCCCTCCTTTTTGGGGATAGAACTGGGTTTCAGATGGCATACATCATCTTTTTGGTTTCATTAAAAAGAGCAGCTGTTTGCATATTAAATGGCACACTGTGCATGGAATTTGAGTGTTAGAACAGGCTGGTTTCATTAGAAGCAGTGTTCTAATAAGTATATGGAAAGCCGGAACCTGGTTCTTTCCTCAAATTCCAATTCTTTTCATATTCATTTCATAAAGATAGCAGGAAACACTCAGATGACATCCACATTACGAATAACTTAGCTCATATTTGGGTGGGCCTCTGGGTACTTGGGAATTATTGCTGTCAAGATGTCAATAAATACCTATTTAAGGATAAACTCATTAGGAACTAAGATGGTAAATGAGAAGAGGGGGCATAATTTATAGTGGTGGGTAAATCAATGGTGCATTGCTTAATTATATCAAATGCTGAATTAATTTTTCTATCTCCAAAATAAACCTTTGAAGTTAAACATTTCAATATAGAGAAATAACACAGGACGGCAGCTGGAAAGAAGTTACATGTAAACAGAAAGAATGACGGGTTGGCAATCTTATAATTAAGGGGAACGCTGAAGACGTCCAAGTGATAAACAGGCCGTGTCAAGCAGGGTGGGCTCCAGATGCGCACCCTCCCTTGGCAGAGGTCCTGGTAATGGCTCCAGCTTCAAGGGCTGACAGTTAAGGTTCTTGCCTCAGGGCTAAGTCCGAAGGGCCTCAGCCTCCTCCAGCCACATTCCAAGTGGATGATCCATTCTGGAATCTGAGAGGTCAGGAGGAAGGCAGGGATGGCCATGTGACGGAGGCCAGGGATGGGAGATCCAGCAGGTGCTCTGCTGACTCCTGCTGGTCTTCTGCTTCATATGGAGCGAAGGCCCAAGGATATTGGGGCCCTGGGACAGAGCTGTGGCAGGCAGAGTACGTTGCATCTGTGGGGATCTGGACTCGGTGGAGAAGTGGATTTCCATCCAGCCTGACCCCCGGTATCTGCAGGGCTTGCCATTCTTTTGTGGCCTTTCATGTGTTATACCCAAATGAAACCTCCTCCACCAAGCATCTGGTTCTTTAAGACACATCAGCCAACACGCTCACCCCCATGATGTCACTGAGGACTAGACCTCTGCTCCCAGTGACATGGGTTTGGCAACGTGTGTTTCCAGTCCCAAGGACGGGGCTGAGCCGGTGGATAGGTGCCATCGGATCCTGACATCAGTCACAAATGGAGCTCAGGTCCTCAAGGGGGAAGCTTGGCCTCTCTTAAGTCTTCTGAGTCCTGGGCCCCCTGGGTGGCTCAGTCGGTGAAGTGTCTGCCTTTGGCTCAGGTCATGATCCCGGGGTCCTGGGATCGAGCCCCGCATCGGGCTCCCTGCTCCGTGGGGAGCCTGCTTCTCCCTCTCTCCCCAGCTCATGCTCTCTCTTGCTATCTCCTCTCTCTCTCTCAAATAAATAAATTACAAAATAAATACATAAAGCTGTATTTTAAGAAACACTGAGATATAGTGCATCTGGATACAGGACAGGAGATGTCTCCTGTGGAAGCTGCCACATTTGGTGGCATGCTGATGACCTGGCCGCGGTCCCCCACGGCGCAGCTGCCAGATGGGCTCTTTTTGGTATCTACTCATGGTCTGTGGCTCCTGGACCGTGCACCGCCCATGTGTGCCTCAGCTCTGTGATGTTTCTGTACTGCCTCCCGGCATCTAATGGAACCAGGGAGAAATTTTCCGCCAGCCTACGTGACACTCATTTCTTGGAGGGTAAGTTCAAAGGGGTTCTTTTGTCGTTTTTGAAATTGTAAAAAATTGCCAGCACTGTCTTGGTGCTGTTAATGTTGCCTAGAAACGGAGTCCTCCCTCCTCCCTTCCTCGGGCAGGCAAGTCCATTTCCAGGTCAGGAAAGTTTTCTCTAATACCTTTTATTATCACCTCCTCCCCATTTCTAGGGTGTTCTTTGTCGGGAGCAGCTTTGATTCGTGGGCTGGGTCTCCTTGGTTAGCTTCCGCCTCCGTATTCTTATTTTTCTCATCGTTTTAATCTCTTTATTCATTTCCTCTGTGATCTTAGAAGGTTGTTCAAGTTCATCTTCAGCTTTGCTGATTTGATTTCCTCCAATAATGAGTTTGATTTTTTCCTCCCGGTGTGAATTTAATATCTGCCTCCGCTCTTTGTGTCTATAAGCTTGTTTCTAGGACTGCTCCCTTCTTATTTCACCACAAGAAGGAGAATTAAGCAAGACACCAGACTTCCTGAGTTGCACAGAGAATACAGAGCAGGTGTTTTCCAAAAGTCCCCTCTGTTTAGTACAGTGCGTCTGCTTCCCCAGGAGATCTTTTCCCCCAAGGGCCGGGAGCTGGGCTCACGGGCCAGGAACCCAAATGCCTTTCAGGCCAGGGAGGCACATGGAGCGAGTGGAGCCACTGGGTGAGACACGCAATGCTGCTCATCGAATTTGTCAGCAGAGGTGGAAAATCCCTGTCTCTGGGTGAAATGTCTGGACTTTCCAATGATAGGCCAATGCAATGAGAGCCAAATGCAACACACTCCCTAACCAGTGTTTTGCCCCCAGGGCTCCCATTTTCTGCAAAGACTTAGCAGAAAGGCCTTACCGCGAGGGGCAGAACTTTCCATGAGGTTGTTTGGTCACTACCGACTTGATCTAGAGCGGAGAAGGCTATCCCAGCCCTTTGATGGAGGACAGGATGCCCAGGTCGGTCCATGTTCCCCATCCATCTGTCTGGGAGTGAAGGAGTTGTTCCTCGTGCTTTGATAAGATGTCATCTGTAAAATAGTCATGGTGATGGTGATGAGCATGACTGCAGGCATCATGGGTAGAACAGGTCTGTGTGCTAAGTGCTTTGTGTCTAGTGCATCCGTTATCATCAAGCACTCAGCAAGGTGTTTGGAACATAGTAAGCTCTCAGTAAAGTAAATGTTCATGATTTTGTCATTGTTACGAATGCTGTTCTTATTTGTGTGGCTCTGAGATGTGATGAGCACGATTTGTGGGACACGCACCAGGCCAGCATCAGTGCTGGTTTCTGCTTCTTGCTTTTTGCAGAGAAGAGCAGCATTTTCCAGGGCGCTGAGACCAGAGCCCACAGACAGACAAGTGGGGGGACAGGCTTTTGGGCAGCAATAACAGCATGCACCGCTCCAGGTGCTGGGCACCAACACCTCCTAATTTCTGGAACAAACTTGTAGAGTTGATGGCATTGTCTCATATGCACAGATAAAATAAAAACAGGCTTGGAGAGGTTAAAGAAGGATGTATCATTGGGTTGAGCAAGATAACAACAGAAAATTCTTTATGAAATTTGGTAACGTGGAGCCCCGAGCAGAATGACAAAAGTGGGAACCAGGTTAAGGTGGGTTGATGGGAAATGAAAATGTTATAGATGAAAAAACAATCATTAAGAAAATAAAAAAAGCATACTATAGCTAAGAAATCAATTTGTAAGGTAGGATACACATAAGATTAATCTCACTAATCTAAAAAAAAAAAGTCTTCTATAAAATGAGGAACAAAAAATTACAGCCAAATATAAAAAATGGTCAGTGGATATGAATATAAACCGGCAATATAAAGAAGAAGAAATCCAAACTGTCTATAAACAACTTCCTTGGAGTCTGAAATTTTCAAATTAAGTCTGGAAGTCTATTTTTACTTGATGATAAAAGCCAGTACTAGAGAGGATGAAGGGAAAGGTACAGTTTCCTTTTTGCTGGTGGGAGTGTGAAACACTACAACCTTTTAAAAAATGTGATTTAAAGCATCTTTTTAAAATTTAAAATATTTATACCTTTGACTCCCCAATTCCGCACTTCTGTGAGTATCATGCACTCACACTCACAGGATGTGTTGGCTCTACCATTTCCTAGCTGTCTCATTCTAGGGCAAATTAACCTCCACATGCTTCCGTTTCCTCATCAGTAAAATGGGGATAACTAAGGGGCTCATCTTATAGGATTGCTGTGCAAATCCCATAAATCAACACAGCGACAACAACCCCCTGCTGCAAGCATCATCATCTCTATTCCATATTCTTCTGCAATCCCCTTTTCTGATCAGACAATACTTACTCATGATGATAGATACAGCTGGGTCTCCTGCATTTTAATTTGCTACTGTCTAGCAGGACATCAAGCAACTATGTGACAATCGCCTGTGCGTTCTCTAATGAGGTTGGTTTTATTTGCTCTTACAAGCATGGCTCTAGCAATCCTGTACATGTCTGTCCACACATGTGAAAGCTCTCTCACTTACAGTCTCAGAAGTTGAATGTGGGGGCCCCAGGGAGTGAACATCTTCATTTTTCTAGATAATGTTAACTTGTGTTCTAAAGTATAAAGAGTCCCTGTTACTCCAGATTTGCACACAGGCATTATCAGATCAATCTGTTTAAATTTGCTGATATAAAAGCTTATAGCCATTTAGATTTCTTCTTCTGGAGACTGTTGATTTATATTCTTTGAATTTTTCTATTATGTGGTTTGTCTCTCCTCATTGATTTATAGAAACTTTTTACTTGGTTATATGTCTTACAAATATCTTTTTCTGAGTCTATGGCTTTTTTTTTTTACTTTTTTTGTTCTGTGCAAACAGTCCGATATTAATGTAATCAAATGTATCCATCTTTTGGTATCCCTTTTTTTGTTTTGTTAATAAATCATATCATTCCTTTTTTTTGCTCTGGACTTTATTCAATGATGATAGACAGGTGCGTGTGCTGACAAATAGGCTGCCACCTGTGTTCAAATGCCATGTGCCATGTCTTCCTCTTCATGCTTGAAAAGATAATGCACATTACTCTCCTTAACTCTGGAGTAGAGGTCCCACAACGCCCCAAAATACTGGACACCTACACATGTCACTCATATGACAGGTCTCTGAATCTTTACAGAATTTTTCTTTCACCCTCTAGAGTGTATAAGTCTTAGCAAAGCTTCCAGTGTCCAAGCCACTTCTTGCTCATCCAGTCAAATTAACGCGATTTCATTCCGAACACAGACTGATAGGGTGCCAGAAGGATGACCAGCAGGCCCATGTCTCTTGAGATTGTGTTAAGGCAGAGGGTAGAATAGTTAACATGGTTCAAGCCTGTAAATGTACACTCCTGTCCATTCCAGGTGACTGCAAAATATTTCTGATCTTTTCCGACAAGGATGAAAGAATGTGTATGGTAGATGCCATGGACCCAGTCTGACAACCATGACCATTGGGCTACTACGTGGTTGAACTTCTCTACTGCAATTCGTCTGTTTTTGCGGGGGTCAGGCTGGGGAATTAAAAGGAGATGCATTGGTGATGCCCACTCTTGCAACACTAATAATGTCTACTATTCTCTCTAGGATGTGTTGGTGGTATGTGCTTCTGAAAGGACAGTTCCAGAGGTTTCCATTTGGTTTTCTAAAACAGCTCATAACTCTAGGCCAAAAAACCAATGTGGGAATTGTGCTAAATTACCAACATATCTGTTTAAATTTTACATTCAGGGACTGAGGTGTTTTTATGGTTCCAGTGGGTCTAACATGAATTAAATGTGGGCCAGAACGCCACTCATGAACTGACACCTCGAAAGGCTACCATGATGCTGTTAAGTTTCCGGAGTATCACTGTCAACCAGGACCCTTATCCAACAGTACTGAAAATATTTGGGTATTCCCCTGTCCTCACTATACAGTGGCCCATGTAAGTAGGCCCATTTAGAGAAGGGCTGGGGATCATTATCATGGACTTTTGTCATGGTATCATGGGACACTTTTTCCTGGAACCCGCTTTTCCCTCAGTCACTGGCTTCTGGTTCCAAAACGGGGGTATTGGGTAAAGGATATGATTTCATAACAGTGACTTCCCTCAGCCTTCTAATCATTCTTCTTGACTCCTCTGATTATACAAATTGGTATTACCCTTGTTGGCTGCCTACTTATTTTCCCCTTGGGAAGCCATGTTCAAATGAATAATTTTCTGCATAATTTTCTGCCAGTCACACTCCTCTGTGTGGCTACCCCTCCAACCTTGCCGCTCAAGAAAATTTAATGCACCTGCTTCTGGAATTAGGTGCTGCCACCTTATGTCCATTGTTGTGTGTTCCTATCTTGCCATGGTCTGACTTGCATCCTCTGTCATCAACATTGGTAAACGGAGGAGAATTCCCTCTCTACTGCTCAGTGTCCCTGGTAGCCTCCTACCTACACATTTCTTTTTTCTTTTAAAGATTTTATTTATTTGACAGAGAGAGAGAGCGAGAGCAGGAACACAAGCAGGGGGAGTGGGAGAGGGAGAAGCAGGCTTCCTGCCGAGCAGGGAGCCCGATGTGGGACTCGATCCCGGGACCCCGGGGTCATGACCTGAGCCGAAGGCAGACGCTTAACGACTGAGCCACCCAGGCGCCCTTTTCTTTTCTTTTTTAAGGTTTTATTTATTTGAGAGAGAGAAAGTGAGTGAGAGAGAGAGCAGGAGCAGAACAAGGAGTAGAGGGAAAAGCAGACTCCCCGCTAAGCAGGGAGCCCAACGCGGGGCTCGATCCCAGGACCCTGGGATCATGACCTGAACCAAAAGCAGATGCTTAACTGACTGAGCCACCCAGACGCCCCCTACCTACACATTTCTTACTACGTTCCTTGGTGACTCCTGTACCCTTTGGGCCTTCCTAGGCTCACAGTACAAGTGGGCTTTCTGGTCTTATATGCTATAGGAGATAGGCTAGCCTATGCAAGGGCTCTATGAAATGCCCTGTGCATCCAAGAGTGTCTCTACTCTTACAGTTGGATTTTCAGCCAAAGACTCAAGGGGATTCCTACGTAGACTCCTGTACCGCTTTCACTGGCTAGGTCCCCCCATCCATACCCTGATCCACACATGCTGAACTCCTGCCTTGCGTCTCCTCGGCTCAGCCAGATGGTCAGGTTCAGCTTGGGTTTCCCTCCATGACCCACAGTCCAGGGGAAAGCCCAGCTGCGACAGGGCTCCCTTCACTGGCGGCCCCTTCCTTGGGCCCCCGTTGCCCAGTGTCCAGCAGCTGTACTCTGTTTCGTCTAGACGTCTAGGCTCTAATGCAGGGGTCCTGCTGACCACTTCCTCCCTATGGCCCAAAGCAGAAGTCAGAGCCTTTCTATCACATATGCTATCTTTACTTACCAGTATAGGGATGCTATTGCCTTTTTAACCTCGATTTTGTATCCTGCAACCCTCCAAACTCTCCTACTCTCCTCCTCACAGCTTGTCTGCTCCTTCTCTTAAGGATTTTATATAAACTACTATAATATCTGCAAATAGATGGTGTTATCTCTGCCTTTCCGGTTCTTATACGTATCACTTCCTTTCCTTTTCTTATTTCTTTAGCTAGAGGCCAGAGCACCTCATTTATTTATTTATTTATTTATTTATTTATTTATTTATTTAGAGGAGGAGGAGAGGGAGAGGGACTAGCAGACTCCCCAGTGAGTGTGGAGCCAGATGCGGGGCTTGATCCCACAACCCTGAGATCATGACCTGAGCTGAAATCAAGAGTCGGGCGCTTAACCAACTGAGCCACCCAGGCGCCCCCAGAGTACCTCTTTGAGCAGATGTAATGATAGAAACTGTCCTTTTGTTCTTGAATTTACTGTTGGTGCTTTTAGAGACTAACTGGTAGGATTATCTTGTCTAAAGGCTTTTAAAGTTTCTTCTTTTTCCCAATTCCATGAGAGTGTTCAAATCCTAAACTGGTGTTGAATTTTGTGATTGCCCTAACTGCCTCTATGAAGATTTTCCTTTGCTGTCTTATTATTCTTATAATCTGTAATTTATTACTAACTCCAATAAATTTTCTGCTTTTGAAATACCATACATTCCTGGAATAAACCTGCCTTATGTTTTTTTAATACAGTATGGAGTTTGATTTGCCAAAATTTTGTTAAAATGATTGCAGATGAGCCTGTTTATCTTCTCCTTTCCTTCTACTCCCTGGGTCCAGTTTGTTGAAAACGATGCATGCTAGATTTTTCCAACGAGTATGGAAGCTTTCCTTCTTTTTTGAGTCTCCTAAACAGTTATTTAAGACAGGTATTTTTTGAAGGTGTGGCAAAATGTACCATAAAATCATCTCATCCTGCTATCTTTTCAAGCAGGAATCGTTGGATTAGCAACCAATTCATTGGTTTCAAAGTGTTTTATTTCCGTAAGAATTCCTATTTCTTTGTGCCTCCGTGTGGGTAAGAGAAGAGAGCCAAGCAGGGCTGCCTGAAAAGCTCAGGTTGCAGCCCCTCAGAGGCCGCAATTCGCGGCTCTGCCCTCCGGGTGGGCGGGGCTCTGCCTGGGAGCGGGGCGTGGCTGCCCGGCAGACTTGCCCCAAGTCACCACCCGGTGCATTGCCCCAAACCCCTGCCGGGCTGCTGTGCATCCCCCCAGCAGCCTGGCACCCAAGTCCTCCCTGTTCATAGCGCACGAGCCTGGGGACAAAGGCAGCGACCCGTCCCCAGCGTGCACTCTGTGAAATGAGGAGACCCGGAACCACGTGCCTTCCTCTGTGTTCTGCTTTTTCTAGATTGGTACTTTGCAGTATGACACTGTGGAATGGGTCCTGGGTCCTACACTTTAATTGTATTCGTCTAGAAATGTTTCCATTTTTACTCTTTTCAAATCTGTTAGCACAAAGGCACACAGAGCTGTCTTTTATGGTTTTGTAATGACTCCGCTCCCCCTGTCATTAGAGCCCCATGCTTTGTCCTTGTCTCACTTTTGTGGCTCTTTTCTCCTTTTTTTAATGATCAGTGTTATTTTTGCTGCCTTTTTAATGGATTGGCTTTTGATTTAGTTGATTTTCTTTATCGTTTCTTTATTTTTCATTTTATTAATATCTGCTTTTATGTTTGTCATTTTCTTCTTGTTACTTGGCTTAGGCTTGAGTGCTTTTCTTTTTTTAGTTTGAAACAAAACTTTGTTTAAGAATGCTATTTTTAATGAATGTATTAAGGCTATAATTTAAACCCCAAGTACCAATTTAGCTATATGCCTCAAGTTTTGAAATATATAATATTTTCATGCTGTTCAGTTTTAGATACTCTGTAATTTTCATTGTGAATTCCTCCTTCATCCATGAGTTATTCATAAATGTATAAGTGTCCCCATATCTAGAGAGGAAAAAGCATTATCTACAAAGTTACCTTTATTGTTCATTTCCAGTTGAATTGCCATATGCCTAGCAAACATAATCTGTCTTTCATTGATTGTCTCAAATTTATTGAAAATTTCTGCGTGATTTAACGCATGAAAGATTTCATATAATCTTACATGTATTCTTGAAAAGAATGTCTATTCTATATTTTGGAGTGATGAGGGATTTTATATAAATTCTGTTTATTAATTCTATTGGTTATAATTTTTGTCTTGCATATTTGATAAGTCAATTCCTAGTACAGAATGTTGAAATCTCTCTCAATGCTTTAAAATTCAATATATTTTGAGGCACTGTGGCTAAGGCATACAAATATGTGATTCTCCTGATTGGGTTGTCCGTTTAGTAATATATGGTGTCCTTCTTTATCCCCACTAATGCTAATTACCTTCTCTTTTGTCTGATATTAATAGTGCTATCCTAACCATTTTTTGGTCAACATTTATGTCTTTTAAGTTAAACCTTTTTATGCAGTATTGTTTTTCTGTATTTCTTTTAAGAAACATTAGCTAGATTTTTAAAGATTTTACCTGATAGCCTCTGTCTTATAACTGGAAAGCCTAATCCATTTACATTTATTGAAATTATATTTGGACTCATTTCTCCCACCTTATGGTGATTTTCTCTTATCATCCTCTTTTCTTTTTTTGACCTTTCCTTCCTTTTACTGGATTAATGAAGTTTTCTACATTCAATTATCTCCCCACCTTTTTTCTCTGTTGATGAGCCAAAGGATAGATTTTCATTAATTTAGTGGTTGCCATGACAGTGTCAACTGCCACAAATTCTACAGGAATTTACTATCTCCCTCAGTTTGTTTCCTATAGTTAGGAGTCTCTCATGGGTTGTCTCCCTCTCTGATTTCTTCCCATTCAGTTTTCCGTCCTGTCCCCCATGATCCTCTGCACTGTTTCTTATATTGCACATATGAGTGAAACCATATGATAATTGTCTTTCTCTGACTGACTTATTTCGCTCAGCATAATACCCTCCAGTTCTATCCACATTGATGTAAATGGTAAGATTTCATCCTTTTTGATGTTTGAGTAATATTCCATTGTATATATATATGCCACATCTTCTTTATCCATTCATCTGTCAATGGACATATCTTTTTAATAATGGAAAAATGGAAATAATCTAAACATCCAACACTAGAGGAATGACTATGCACCTTATGTTCATCTCCTGCAGAAAGCTTGCTGTATTCCCACCTCCCAAATCTCTATGGTTCTCAACCATAGTGCACCATGACTACCTGTCTCCCTGAGTCTGGGACTTCTTCAAAGTCGAGATGCTTTTTATTTATCTTTCATCCTCACTACCAGCTCAGGGCATGGCTAGATATGCAATAAAAGTTTATCAAATGAATAAGAACAAATACATACAGAATATCCTATGAATGTTAAAATAATATTTAAGTGTGTCATATAACAAAATGTTTATGTGAGAATGTCAAGTGGAAAGTGTCAGTATTTTTGTAGTCAGAATCACAAAGGAGCTCACATTGATCAAGTGTGTTCTGTGTTATGTGCAATATCTACATAATTATGTATTACTATATAATATATATATTTAATCCTTACAATGATCTTTTGAGTTTCCATCTTTTTAAAGAGATTTTAAAGGAGATAGCATTTTTACCCTCACTCTACTGATTAAGAGCCAACCCTTGGTAAATTAAGATACACAGTCAAGGTAACACCAGCAGGTGCATAACTGGGGCACATACCCAGGCTCTGTGATCCTATCTCTAGAATATGGGCAAAACAAAGATCCCCAAAACCTGTACTGAAAAAGTATTGTACAAAACTCCCCAAACTATTAACCGTGATTGTCTCTGCTCAGTAGGACTGTAAGGGGTTAATTTATATATATGTATATATATATATATATACATATATATATATATACTTTTTTTTTTTAAAGATTTTTTTTTAATTTATTTTTTGACAGAGAGACAGCGAGAGAGGGAACACAAGCAGGGGGAGTGGGAGAGGGAGAAGCAGGCTTCCCTGCCGAGCAAGGAACCCGATGCAGGACTCGATCCCAGGACCCTGGGATCATGACCTGGGCCGAAGGCAGACGCTAAATGGCTGAGCCACCCAGGCACCCCTATATATATATATTTTTAATATTGATCTTCCATGACATTTACATTGGGAAAAATAATAGATATTTTAAAAAAAAGAAGAGGGGCAGTTATGTGGACTTATAGTCACTGTAAAATGAAAACCTGGCTTAGAACCCACCAGAGGGCCCTGTTTGCTGAAGTATTGAAAAAGGCCTTGTCACCTGCCATGTCACCTGCCAGAGCTTGATTTACCTGGCAGGCAGGTGGCCCCTGCATTTGGGGCACCAGGGGAACTGTGGCAGCAGAACCAAGAGAAAATTTCAGCTTGAGTAACTTACCCAGGAGTCAGCAAGTCTAGGAAGGAGCTCTTTGAACGTCAGAACGCAGGTCAGTGCTGCTGTGTGTTTGGCACTGTCTTCAATGACAGTAAGCCCGCGGGGACCGTCCTCCCAGTCCTTGGGATTTCCACGCGTCTTTACGTGGCAGGTGACAGGTGAGCATTCTGCGAGGTGAGGTCACAGGTGGGCTTTGAGGCCAATTGAGAGTTCCAGTATATTCAGACATGGAAGGTGTATAAGACCACAGAGGGGATGGGACGAAGGGAGGTTTCCTGCCAAGTGTTCGAGATGCTCTGGGCATGGTCCCTTTGGATTTTTCTCTGGTGCTATTAGCTGGGGGAGCTGAGACTTGCCTTTAGAAACGCATCAGCCAAACTGTGGACTTGAACGTCATGTCAGTAGATGCAGCTGCATAAGCTCTGGGGTGACCGAGGAGCTACTGAACATGACATAAACATTCCTGCTGGTATTTCAATGCGATTTAGCATTAATTTCAAGCTGATGCCAATGAACTAGGACACTGTGACAGGCTAATGGCTTCCTGCCCCCTGCTGATGGCAGCTGAAATGTTTATTTTTCTAGCCCGAGACATTGATCTCATGGCCAGGGGTCAATTACAAAGACTACCACGTGAATTATGACTCATTTAAACATGTTTTGCCAAAACATATTTGGGTTTTTAAAAACTGTGATAAATGTTCACTGGGTCTTTGTTAAATGCTGACAATTCCCAGTAGGACAGCAAGAATAAATGCTGTGTGTTTCAGGCAAACAGAGGAAAAAAATGAACGCTTTTCTAGAGCTTAACCCATGCTTCAGTAAGGCACTGGGATTTGGTCGGAGGGAGACCCTCTCTCACTTACTTTGTTACCTTGGAGTACAGAGAGACAGAGAACCACCAGATGAAAGGAGAGCTATTAGAAGACCCAATTCTCAAATATGTAGGCCTTTCCTAATGAGATCCTTAGCCAGTGGTGGATGTGAGGGAAGAAGAGCTTGAACAACCATTAATCTCTTTCACAGCTGATCTAAAAACGTTATATGAATAAACATCTCACCCCCTTTCTCACTAAGATGACTATTTCAAACCTCTCCCAGCCAACATCTACACCGTTTTCCCCATGACCCTATCACCACGCTCCTGTCCCTGTCCCCTTCAAGCTCTACATAGCTGCACAAAATCACAGGACACGCTTTTTGCTGAACATCTAGAATGCTGGTAAATGCTCCCAACGCATCATTTACAACCCACAGAAGTCCAGCAAAGCATCCTTTTGTTTGACCACATAATAGAATTTCCTGGCTTGTGATCTCCCCATCTTTTTCTAGCATGTGATTCCAGCAAACTGACTCATACTTTAAGTCACAAATATTTATACGCCCAGAGCCAATTCCCTCTCATTGCATCTTCTGTCCCACTGCTATCTTTTAAAAGGCATTATAAAAAGTTCTTGCAAATTTTTTTTTCCTTCCCTTTCAAAAGCTGTGGCCAGGATATCTGCACAGCCAAAGGACTGCGTTTGTTGGATATCATTTCTAATCAACTTAGAGATATCAGCATCTCTCCAGAAAGTCAGGGTTTCTCACAGGAGTTCAAAGAGATATCTGCACCCCCATGTTCATCGCAGCGTTATTCACAATAGCCAGGACATGGAAACAAACTAAGGGTCTGTCAAGAGATGAATGGATAAAGAAGATGTGATGTGCGTGCACACGCACTCACGTACACACACTGGAACACTGTTCAGCCACGAGAAAGGAAATCCTGCCATTTGCAGCAACAAGGATGGACCTTGAGGGCATTACGCTACTGGGTTTTGCCAGGGAGGTCAGGACAGACAGAGGCTAGGCAGTCTTGGATGCATCTGTGCCTCGCTATGGTGACGCTGAGTGTCCTTGAGGGAGCCAGGTAGGTAAATAGGTGGATCTTGGCACAATGCAGTGCCCTCCAGCCAAACCACCGGCAGCACACTTACAGTCGAACACGGTTGGGTTTATTGACGCACGTTGCCATAAAGGGGAACTATGGGGCACCTCAGGAAGAAGTGTTAGAAAAGGACTAATTTTGGAATCTGGGCTTGATTGGGAAGTGGGACTTTGATCCAGGTTGGATGCTTCCAGGAAACAGGGTAATCCCATGAGTGCAGAAGGAGGAAGGACTGAAACCAGGCTCAAGCTGACAAAGGGGCAGTGGTCAGCCGTATCAGCCATCACGGGGATGTTTGGTCATTTTTGTGGTTTAGACAACGGCCATGTTTTGTCTGTGTTCAGACATGATTATGGAGTGGGCTTGTCTGCTGGTCACAGAGTGACTCTTATATATTGTTGATGCCCAGGGAAATCATGTTCAACAGAATACTCAGGCCCAGCTGTGACCATCAGGCCTGCTCCTAACAACACCCTTTCTCAGCTGTGTGTACTTCAGTCCTCGAGGATATGCCTGCAGGAGCCGATGGCCAGAATCTAGACAGCCCTGTCCTCCATCCCCACCAGAACGCTCGGTAATATGTAATTCCCCAATGATGTACATTCTATATGGGGTAAAGGTGGGAGGCCTAAGTAGACAAGTAGACATTGCTTTCTTCACTCCAGTGGAACTGAGGGTCAAAACAGAAATTGCTGTGGAGCGAGAGAATAAAGTAAGCCATATTTCCTATACATCCGAGTTGGGACCAGAGCCTGCTAACAGCCAGGCATTCCATGTCCATACTCTGGGGTAGTTACTGAACCCCAGATCGGAGCCATGCCATTTGGAAGCAAAAGCTCTGGACTTTGAGAGGTCATTGCTGATTTCAGAAATGCCAGTGCAGGGAGATGAAATGTTGTTTCAATGATTCCTACAGAATATCCTACATTCTCCAGACATATCAAGGGTGGTTGGCCGAAGAAATGAAGGAAGGGACAATGGAGCTTTTTTAAAAGCTTTTTTTGGTGACTTTAATTGTTTGATTTCCAGGAAAATTCCTAGAAGGGATTTGGGGCACAGAGAGTTTTCTGTAAGTCCCCTGAAAACAAAGTTGGGAAATCTCAAACAACAAAGGCTGGAACCCTTGTTCTCAGAGAGGGGAAGGCAGCTCCTGGGACACCAGTTTTGGGTGTCAGGACAAAGGCACCCAGACACCTCATCAAGCCGATAGTTCCTTTAACATGTCCATGCATTCATCCACTCAGGATGAAAGTAGTCAGAGGACGGAGTGAGGAGCAAATCAAGGAAAATCTCCTGAGCAGAAAACTTTCCGAGGCAGTCACATTTAGATGGGTGCAATGTTCCACCTGTTTGCTTGGCTTGTAGCCAAGCTGACCGTTTCCTGCAAACTGTACCCATATGGAGAACCAGCGGTGGTGATGCCAACTCAGAGGGCTCCAGGTATCTGGGGTTCGAGAGAAGACATTGACTCTGGACCTTCGTCACCACCAGCAAGTCAAGGTTTGGAGACCCCACAATGAAGAGGGGACAGAGGGAATTGCTGGACACTCTGGTGGGAACCCAAGCCCACGGGTGCAGCCGGAGACTAAAGACAGCTGCTTCCCAGGACCTTGCTCGAACGTAAGGCTCAGGGCATGCCTGGGACAAGGGAAGTTTGTGCTTCATGCTGGAAGGAAGAACGGTCCTCTCAGAAATGGATGGTGGCACCAACTCCTTCCAGGATGGGAGCTGAGGCTTCCCCGAGACCACTAGGATCCAGGTGACCTACCCGACCCTGGAGAGCTGAGGGTCACAACCCCCACACTGCACAGGCCACTTCTCAGAAGCAGGTGCCATCCTGGGAGACCAGTGTGGAACAGAGACCCACACAGGGATGGAGGACGGCCACCTTAGCGCAGCTCAGGAGGGCTGAGTGATTAAGAGGAGGCCAGTGTTGGTGGGACTGCTGGTCCTGTCATGTGGCAACCTGCACGTGGTGAGGGTCCCAGGCAATGCAGACTTGCAGGCTGGACTCAGACACCGACGGGACTTGCATCCTGGTTACCAAGGAGCGGGCGTGGCTGGAACCAGGACTCAGGACCGGGAGGGTGAAGGACAAGGAGAGAAGGCAACAGGCCACCAAGCCAGAGGGGGCTCCAGGTTCTTGTAGGAGAGGGTCCCTGGGGGGGCCCCAAGGTGAGGAGGTGGGAACAGTAAAGGAAATTGCCCCCCTGACCCTGGTCTCCAAGTGTGTTCAAGTTGACTTCTCATAAGCAGAGTTCCTGCTAACAACAGATTTGGCTGCCCAAACTTCTGGAATCGCTGAAGCTTATTACATACACACACACACACCACACACACACACACACACCACAATACACACACCCAACATACACACACCACACAAAACATATAGACACACTGCACCACACAAGCCTAACACATGTCCTCATCACACACACCCTCCATACACATCTACCGGGCACGCAGCACACACATCCCCCCACATGCAAACCTACAGACAGACCACACCACACACATTCAAAACACACTCACTACACACACACTCAGGATACACAGAGACCACACACACAACATAAATACACAACACACACACATATTTGCTCAATTTTCTGTGGGTCTCTCTGAAATTTCTATACCTAAGACCAACCTCCATTTTTCAGAAAGCTGGAGAGAAAGACGGGCAGCCATGTTGTGTCTGGGACATTGTTCTGCCTTTCCCACATCATTGGTCTTTCACTGTAAAAGCTCATGGAATAGTGTCCTATGGAAAGAAATAATTGATATTGGTGTGGGAAGCAAAGAAGAACGCTGTCAGCCCTATTTGCCTTGGGGGAATAGTTTGTAATTGAGAGAGGAAAGTGCTTTGTGTTTTTCTCTTTAGACCAGCCAACCTAGGACATGTCCTACCTTTTAAGCACTCGCATGGCCCCCTCCATTTCCAGAGCTGAGCTTTTGTCGTCAGCAGCTCAAGAGCTGGGGTTCCTCGGATGCAGGTCAAGCCCTGCTCCTGACTGCAACCGTAGAGAACACGTTTTTGCCTTCCTGACCTCTGCACTGGGAGGCAGGGCCAGACCCCAGTGCCATGCTCACCAACGTGAATACCTTTCCTGCCAGCCGGACGGATGTCTCTCTTTCCCCCTGACGTTGTCATGCATATCAACCCCTTCCTCTGAAAAAGTAGCTAACAAAAAAATAAATACTAATAAATAAGGAGGGCAGCTCATACAATTGTTCTCCCTAACTGATCCCGAGTCTCTATCTGCTTCCCCGCTTCGTTCGGTGTTAGGAGAGGACATCCCTCTAAAATGCATGGTGTCTGGCTAAGGATGCCTTCTCCTGGGTCTCCAAGTGTTCATGATTCTCAAACTTTTACAGACTGCTCCTTTGGAAAAAAGGCCAGTTGTCTAAGCAAGACCCCAGAGGTGGAAATGACAAAGCCTCCCACTGTCCTTCCCTCAGGAGCAGTCCCAAGAGCAGGATTCATTTCATATGGCAGCCCCAGGTTTGTGAGAGATGCCAGATTCACCTGCCAGAGTAGACATAGGCTGAGGAGGTTCTGAAGGTCAGAGTGGACCCAATTCAGAGTTAGGTGAAGGAGCAGAAAAGGAGTACGTGTAAGCTATTAGATCGGTGGATTTTGTCCTAAGAATATCTCCTAGTGGGATCTTTCATTTCATGATGAAGTAGTGGGGAAATGGCTATTTCTAAAGAGGTGAAGGCCAGGGACTTAGATGAAAAATATTTTATGTAGGTCTAAAATTTCCTCTTTTCTTTTTTTTTTTTTTAAGATTTTATTAATTTATTTATTTGTCAGAGAGAGAGAGCATAAGCACACACGCAGTGGGAGTGGCAGGCAGAGGGAGAAGCAGGCTCCCCGCTGAGCAAGGAGCCTGATGCCAGACTCGATCCCAGGACCCTGAGATCATGATCTGAGCCAAATGAAGGCAGACATTTAACCAACTGAGCCACCCAGGCAACCCAAACTTTTCTCTTTTCTTAAAAATGTCTTATACTGTAGCGTACTTACATGTAAGCTGCTATTTGGGGGATTTTCCACACTCCATTGGCCATGTAAAGCCCCTCTTGTGTTCTGAGTGAGAATCACAACCTGAAAGACAATGGGCGGAGCTTGCACTTGCTGCGTTGAGCCAGGCTGCCCCAAGCTCCTCGCTCACAGTGTCCTCTCCTGGGCGCGTGTGCCAGGAGGGAGAGCAGTGGGTCAGACAAAAGCAGCTGTGTGTGTCCCCAGAACGGGCGCCGTGGAGAGCAGCATGTGGGTCTGCTTCCCAGTCCCTTTCAGGCACTGTGATTGTACATCTTCTACTTTATATCTGTCTGGCTTTTTCCAAGAAGATGGGGTTCTGAGTCAGCTTCCCTGTCCTCTACCCTAAGAAAAGAAACCATTGCTCTCTGTCCCTTAGGATCTCCCGTTGGTGTCTCATTCTGTGTCAGCAGGTAGAAGTTGGCAGCTAATGTCTTAGTTTAGGATCCCCCGAGGGTCAACCCAGACTTGAGTTCAGGTTTCTCAGGGGGCACCCAGCTGGCTCAGTCGGTGGAACAGGTGACTCTAGATCTCAGGGTTGTGAGTTCGAGCCCCACGTTGGGCGTACAGATTACTTTAAAATAAATAAATAAACTTTTTTTTTTTTTTAAAGAAAGTTACCCGGGGGGTGAGGGGGTCATGCTGCAAAGCCTGACGGAGAGAGAGGGGAAGGTGAGACAGGGAAGGTAGGAAGCCCAATAAAGGGCACGTTGATGTAGGTGTCCCTCCATGGGCAGCTGTGGATGAGCCCGGCATCACCCTATGGAATGTCCTTCAGGGTTGCTCCTCCCATGGAAAGGAAAGCTGGATATTTATCTCAAGCTGTCTAGGGTTTGTTGTAGGGGCTTTAGATCCCCAGAACTTCTGGGCTTCCTGAGCTGGGACTCGCAACCTCACGGGCAGAGAAGCAGTGAGATGCAGGCCGGAAGCCATCAGCAGGCAGGTCCTGTCGGCTGAAGCTCAGGGACCCTCAGCTGTGTGCTCAGGGCGAGGTGCCAGGCAGACCATCAGTGGCTAATTACCATACGTTCCCACAGGTCCTTGGTTACCATGTTTATATGGAACTCATAGGTTAAGAGTCACAGAGAGCAGGTCTCTTGAGTGGATCAGGAAAATAAAACTTCCCATACTGAAAACGAAGAAAAACAGAGCTATTTTCATTCACCCTTCCTTTTAACATGAACTTAGTGTCTTGCTCCCATGTTGGGATGTTTTGGGTGGAAGGCCTTCACCCTGACCTTGCAGTAGACCCTCCCCACTACAGGGACAAAACGATGAGCTCAATGGCAGAAGGAGCTTGACCACCATGTCGTGTCCCCGAGCACGACACCTTGCTGCCAGGCTTTCAGAGAGGCGCAGGTAGGGTTGGAATTAACAAGAAAACAGAGGAAATCCAAAGAAAAGAAAGTAATTTCAGCTCATGAACTTCAAAAGAGGCTCTCTCAGGGCTAGAGCTCTCCCCACAGCCAAGCATGACTGAGAGAAAGGATTAGCACCCCTTTCTGGGGCCAGGTGGGGCCAGGCCACGGACTGTCGGGTAAGGAGAGCCCCCCATTTTCCTGCTGGGCACCTTGGGAAGGCACAGCTGGGAGCGGTTTATGTTTAGATGCAGTTCTGATTTTTCTTTCCCAGACTTGACTGGGAGGGGAGTGTGTGCTAGATAAGGTTAGGAAGGCATCAAGGGCAGAAGGGTCCTGGTTCTGATCCCTCTGTGGGGACCCTGGGGAATCAGTGACAACAAGGGTCGTTCAACATACTTCAGAAGGCTGAAAAGGCCTTATCAGAAAGAGCTCACTAGGTTTGCACATTCAAGCCTCTCTGTTACCAGGGACACAGAGCCGAGGCCAGCAAGTCTGCTGCAGGGCCCACCATGTGGCCTGAACGAGATTCCACCAGCATCCTCGGACTGGGGACAAGGCAGAGACTCGGAGGTGCCAACAGCTCTTCAAGAGCCAGGAGGAGACACGTGGACAAAACAGGGCCCTGACAAGCAGACAGAGCACGAGCACATCCACTCCAGAAGTCAGCAGAACACCAAGGCAGGGGCAAAAACAAGCGTTATCCCAAGGGACTCCAGACCCACCACACCTTGGGTGGGAGCCTAGAACCTTTTCCCACCAGCAGGGGGCGCCCTGAAACCTTAGCCGGGAGCCGGCAGGGGCGGGGCTCCAGGAACAAGAAAAACAGGGCATTTATCCCAAAAGACTCCGTGCCTCCCAGAGCGATTCTTTAAGAGCTCGAAGTAAACTAAGTTAAAAGCTGGATAGACATTTAGTTTAGTTTAATCTAAATTTCTCCAGCTACCTTCTCTGAACTGAGTGTCGTTAGGAAGTGGGGACATTTCTGTGATTGGCTGTTAGAATAAATGTGTGTGGATGCTCAACGCACTACAGCGAGGCTAACGCAGTAAATGTTAAGAGAGACCGCAGTCCCTCCTGTTAGCCAGGATAGGAGGGCGTTCGCCATTTTTGTGGTTTGGACGATGTTCTTCTTGTCTGTGTTCCAACAGGACGGTGGAGTGGTCCTGGTCTCTCTCCATCACGGTCTGCGTGGCCCGGTCTGAGGTCGATGTTCCCCCAGAAAGAACCCCAAGGCCTGGCTGTGTGGGCCCCGCCAGCTCCCCTTGACACACACAAGCAAATAAATACAGTACACTAGAGAGCTCACAAGCCAAATGTACTACATTAGAACATGTAATCTCTTGGGAAAAAAGGAACTATGAATCAGGCAGATGTGGAATCCTCATTCATCCAAAGGCTAGTAATAACTTGTGAAAAGAGCACCACTAACAACATACTGAAAAATAAATTCCCGTTATGTTAAAGAAATACATGCTTAAAAAGCCCACATGCGAACAGTTTAGAAATACACATTAAATATATTTCTCAAACCCATGACTGTCACAGGATTTTCAAGTTTGAACACTAGCATTTATTTCAAAGACAGTGATAAATATAAGGAATCCATCAAAATTTAAATAATATGTGTCAGAGCTTACCAGACAGGACTGTAAGTCAGACATCTGATTTCAAGTATTTCAAATAAATATGAAAAATGGAGATATCATTAATATTTAAATTTCTCATATATGTGAATAGAAGGGCACTCAAACTTCATTTAATGGGCTAATGAAAGGTCAGATATACACAGATTATGATATATGAGTGACTAATAAATATTTGGACAAATGCCTAGTTTTATTAATAACCAAGTGGTTAAATAACAATGATGTGTAATTATAAGCAATCATATCAATGGCAATAAAGTACAATTCTATGTACTCAACCATGAGTAATTTTTAAAAATTGAAAATGCCAATCATGAGATTGTGTTCAAATGAACACTGTCTAACACTGTTGGTCGGGTCCTAAACCATTCCGACATTCCTTGAATCGACTTCGGCATTAGACATGCCCGTGCCCTTGGAATTTCTAATTCTATTCCTAGAAATCTAACCAGAGAAATGATTTCAAAACTCGAAGATTTGTGCACAAGACAGGCATGCCCGTAATACTTATCATGAGAGAAAAAACTGGAAATAACTTGAAGAGTTAGGGTAGAACAGATTATGGCTTTCTATAAAATATAATACTTTGAATCATATTTTACGGAGTGCTCATAATCCCCTGGGGAAATCTCTCTCTTTAATATTTATTCAAAAAAAAAAAGATGCACCATTGCATACTTGTGTTGACCATTAAGTTATGAAGGGTTTTTAGAAGATAGTTATTTTTTGTCTTCGTGCAATATGAGCAAATTGTAATTTCTTATCTAATAGGGTGAAAACAAACTGCTGATTTAAAGAACATTAAGATTTTTGAGGATTTTTTTTTCTCAGCATCTGAGGCAAATGACTGAGCCCTTCCCATCTTAAGCAACGAGATTCTAACTCTAGATTGAACCACATATTCAGAGCGGTTTAAAATAATTACCACTGAGTCGCTGTGTAAAGCAGCTCGTATTTTTTTTTTTTTTCACTCTGACATGTGTGGGAATCCTGCTTTTTTTTCCTGAGGAAAAGCAATTTGGTCTTTATTATTCCAACAGACAGTGGGCGTCTGTCACGAATGAAAGTGTCAGTGTATTTTAATAACAGAATATACCAATTGGTATCAGCAAAATTAATTATTCATTGCACCCAGCTGCAATAAGATGAGGCTCTCACCCTGTGTAACATTTGTGGGGTCTCAGCCTTGCATTATTAATGTTCTCTACTCACAGGTATACAATGCAGAAAGCGATTTCCCAGAAAATTGCTGAGTGTTTTGCCTTGTCCATTTGGGACGATTTGGGAAATGGTCACTGCACTGGATTATTATGGTAATGTTACAACTTTATGTGGCATTTTAGAAACAATCATGTAAAATTTTGTGACATGGTGAGTCATCAAAGCAGGTCTTTAAAAATTATCGCTGACTCCCGCAAACCAAAGATGGACAATTCCGAGGGCCACGGGCAGCTCCTGGGTGTTCCTTGAAGGGCTAAAAACGTCTGCTGCTTTTATTTTTTTAATTTCATGTCGTACAGAATGTGTCCACTGTGGTGGTGCTGGGGCTGCCCCAGGTACCCTGTGCCTCCTTCATCCCCAGCCCCGCACCCCACCACCCAGGCTGATCAGACCAGGGGAGAAACCCTCCCTCAGTGGGCCAGTTAGAAGCTCTGGCCAAGGAATTTGGAATTTGTGGCTTGGAAACAAGTTGGCACACAGTGACAAGCCCAGGAGACACCTCAAGACACCCTGGAGACAAATTCATTTAGATCCTCAGTGGGTCACACAAAGGATGACCATATGGCCAGCAATTCCACTCTTGGGAATAAGCCCAGAAGAACCGAAACACAAACCCAAGTAAGTACAGGCTCATAGCAGAATTATTCACAATGGTCAGAAAGAGGAAACTGCTCAAGTTTTCACCTTGGGGTAGCCATACAATGGAGCATTATTCAGCCATAAAAAGGAAGGAAGGACTATACACACTCCCACATAGATGAAGCTCAAAATGCTATGCTAAGAAAAGAACTCAATCACAGAGAGCATACATTATATGATTCCATTTATGTGAAATTTCCATTAGAGGTAAATCCAGAGGCAAAAACAGATTGGTGATTGCCAGGGGCTGGAGGAGGGGGAATAGGGAGTGTGCTTAATGGGTTTCTCAGTCTGTTCAGGTTGCTATAACAAAAACACCATTCACTGGGGGGCTTATAGGCAACAGAAATCTGTTTCTCACAGTTCTGGAGGCTGGGAAGTCCAAGATCAAGGTGCTGGCAGATTCAATACCCAGTTGAGGACCTTCTTCCGCATAGAAAGCTGTATTTTTTTGTGGTGTCCTCAGGTGGCAGAAGGGGCAGGGGACTCCGTAGCGTCTCTCTTACAATCCCACTCATGAGGGCTCTACCCCATGACCCAATCCCCTCCCGGAGGCCACACCTCTTGAGACCATCCCAGTGGGCATTAGATTTCAGTACACGAATTGCTTCAGGGGTTGGGGGGGCATAAATATTTAGTCTATGGCAAAGAGTATGGGGTGTTCTTTTGAGGTGATGAAACTGTTCTGGAATTAGAAAGGGGTGGTGTTGCACACATTGTGAATGTAGCAAATGCCACTGAATTGGGCCCTTTAAAGTGCTTAATTTTATGTTATAAGAATCTCACTTCAATGACACACGCAGTTCATACAGAGTTGGGTGGAGAGCTGGCTCCGGGCATTGCTAGCTAAGCGTGGTTCTAGACGAAGCCACACAGGGGCATAAGTCAGGAAGCCGGTAGATGAAGTCACTGGAGGGAGGACAGTGGGACAGGCTCGCAGAGCGAACAGAGCTGGAGCCAGCAGTGGCTGGTGACACCCGAGCCCTGGACATTCAAGTTCTCCAGGAGTCCTCTGCAGACCTATGGCATGTGCTCTTCTCTCCCAGGGGCATGGATTCTGCCTCTCACAACTCAACAGTTTCAGGCTATGACAGCCTCTTTCCAACAAAATTGTGGAGCGATGCATCCTGATCAATAGACCGGGCCACGGTCAAACCCGGGACTCATCAGCTCATCCTACAGCATTGGGACTTACAAGCTGCTAGGATCAGGAGGGAGGCGGGATACAGCTCAGCCCTGCTGCTGCTGGAAGGGTCTCTCTGGCTTTCTGTTGTCCATATGACAGGGCCATGGTTGCACCGTTGGTGGTGGAGGAAGACCAGAGGTCTCCTTGGGTAGGAGCAGGAGGACCTCACTAGCCCAGGAGCTTACGGACGTCCACCTGCCCCCGCTCCGGGGGGAAGCCCGAGGAAGAGCCCTGCACTCGGGCACCAAACTGACCAGAGCAAGCACTCCAGCCCCCCTTGCTTCGCCAGTGCTCAAATCACGTTTGCAGGTGGAGACATTCTGCTGGAAGGACCACAGAGCAGCTCTGAGGGAGTTTTTCCTCGCTAACTTAATGCCTGTGAATTGATTGAGTCAGTTCTGTGCTGGAGCATTTTTATAAACATGGCCTTCATTTTCAGGCTTGCCACTTTTATATTTGCATTAGTAATTGTTTGTTATTTTTTTAAATTTTATTATGTTAGTCACCATACAGTACATCATTAGTTTTTGATGTAGTGATCCACGATCCATTGTTTTCATATAACACCCAGTGCTCCATGCAGTACGTGCCCTCCTTAATACCCATCATCGGGCTA
>NC_138371.1:5152931-5182639 GCF_054177405.1 Leptonychotes weddellii
GGGTATTAAGGAGGGCACGTACTGCATGGAGCACTGGGTGTTATACGAAAACAATGGATCGTGGATCACCACATCAAAAACCAATGATGTATTGTATGGTGACTAACATAACATAATAAAATTAAAAAAACAAAACAAAACAAAACAAAAACCTTACTGACCCCACCGCAGAAGGAAATGAGTGTGCCTGAGGAAACTTTCCTTGTTTTCTTATTTAGAATTCATTAATCCTTCCATAATACATTCTAGTGTTATATCTGGAATCAGTGTCAAGCTCATTGAGCTACAGTTTGCAAAAACTTGTCTTATTCATCTTTTGGAAGAAACAAAATGACAGTTACTCATTGGCAGTTCCCTTTACCCCTGGTCTCTGCCATGGCTCCTACTCCACAGTCCATCCAAAGCCCTCCATCGATCCCATCGACCGCATGTGCAAACCTAGTCTTTCCCATCTTCATGAGGTGCTTTCAAGGCCTGTAGAATCCAAAGGAAGCCACTTGACAATATTATACAGGTTGCCATTAACTGTGGGCTAAATGTTTGTGAAATGTGGTATAGACCAATCAGAAGCTTGGAAGGCTCAAAGCACTTTAACTCTATGTTGGTGAATGGGTCCCAGAGTAATGGTCAAAGAACCCACCTCACTGACAGAAACTGAAAATTCTCTGGAAGTAGTGAGACAGGGAAACTGAAGGACTCCTTAAAAATCAGCTTTTTGCTCCTTTTCCTGCTTCTATTCTTGCTAGGACCTGCACCCCCACTTTACACATGCCTTGTAACGCAATAGTGTATGTCCTCCTTGTAGAGGACAAGGAGTTGATGATTTCCCTAGAATAGGAAACATCTAAGGAAGGGCCAGGTGAGAATGACTGGAGGCAGCCACACTATGCGTACCCCAGACCACTGGTGCTAGACATCTCAATGCCAGGAACCCCTGGCTTCAAGGAATAACACTGAGCCCTCGTCTTTTGTTCTAACAGGTTCCTGGATGCCTGAGAAGACAGGTACACCAGATCACACCCCTCAACAAAGGCCTCTAAACCCCAAGAAAAGGTGAGACTCCCTCCTTTCCTTTCTGAACCTCCTGGACAACTGCATTCTTTCTCTACCTTCAGTAAATTCTGCTTTCACCTCCTCCTGGCTTGCATTTATTTTTATCCTGCACTCAGGCAGGGACGCCCTTGGCTGGTCCGGCAGGACCCCCCCTGCATCCTTGGACCCGGCCTGCTGACATCAGGGATGCTTCTCCAGGATGGAGTGACTCTGCATGGTCACCAGGTGCTGGGCAAATGGCCATGAACTTCCACAGCAATTGAAGCATGTCATGGGCAAGAGGGGCAGGGAATTTCTGAATGCCTCTGGAAAGCCCACAAAGATGATCTCCATGTGGGGCTAGGAGTCTGGTTTACTAAGCACTTGGACATTAGCAATTCCTAAAGGGATGACATTTCATTGAGGTAACGGGTACCTTGGGTGGATTTTTAATCAAGGAGATGTCAGGTCAGTTGCCAGTAGAATCAGGAAATTAGGGATAAAAGAAAGACAAAGATAGATGGCTAGCCTTGGAGACAGAGTGGACCCCTGGGAAACAGGATCAGGGAGGGTAGTGATGTGGATGATAAGGGGGAAGTTGAGAATTTGTATTTAATGATTTTTCCTCTCAGGAAGGAAATGCAAATAATCTGATGGTAGTATAGAGATTAGATAATGATTTCTTTAAAAGAAAGCTAAAATTGGGACACCTGGGTGGCTTCGTCAGTTAAGCGTCTGCCTTCGTCTCAGGTCATGATCCCAGGGTCCTGGGATTGAGCGCCATGTCAGGCTCCCTGCTCAGCGGGGAGCCTGCTTCTCCCTCTCCCACTCCCTCTCCCACTCCCCCTGCTTGTGTTCCCTCTCTCGCTGTGTCTCTCTGTCAAATAAATAAATAAAATCTTTAAAAAAAAAAAAAAGAAAGCTAAAATTTATTAAGTGCTTCTAACTGGACATCTGTTGTAGTGGGTAGAATTGTACACCCCTCACCAAAAGGATATTTTTAAGCTTTAACTCCTGGTCCCTAAGAATGTCACCTTTTTGGAAACAGCGTCTTTGCAGATGTGATCAAGTTGAGTTGAGGTCTCACAGGATTAGGATGGGCCCTAACCCAATGAGTGTGTCCTTGTAAGAAGAGAGACGTTTGGGCTCATGCACAGAGAAGATAAAGGAAAGAAGTCCGTGTGAAGACAGAGGCAGAGATTGGAGGGATGCTTCCACAAGCCAAGGAGCACGCAGAATGGCTGGCAACCCCAGAACCTAGGAGAGAGGCACGGGACAGGTTCTCCCTCAGAGTCTCCAGAAGGAACCAACCCTGCCAACACCCTCATTTTGTACTTCTGGTCTCCAGAGCTGGGAGAGAATGAGTTTCTATTGTTTTAAGCCACCTGGTATGTGGCCATTTGTCTGATAGCCCTGGGAAATGAATCCACCTGTGTGCATTTCACATGATGACTGTCTGGAATATCTGTGGTGGAGAACAAAGAGACAGATGAAGGAAAAGAAGGAAAAAGTCTGCCAAACAACACTGAGGACCCAGCTGAGACAGGAGAGTAGACATGGTCGCTGGCATGAGGGGCCTTGGGGAGGGGTTGCTTCATCTCAAACTGGGAAGCCAGACGTGTGGAATGTTCTAGAGCTGGAGACTAGTGAGATGGATTGGAGCGAAGGAGAGGCGAAATGGGAGCTGGCTGTGTAGACATGAGTGCAATGCTGGGTTGTGGGGCCCAGTGAGTGGGGAGGTGTGGGGCCTGGGGCTTTCCTCAGGAGGGAGGTGGTGGTGGGCAGATCAGAGCGCCCTTCAGAAGTCCCGTGGCGCGTCCAGCAGGGGAGGATACAGTGCAGGCGGTTTGTTTTGTGGCTCAGGGACGATCACCCCTCTGACTCCTCTACTCCTCCACTTAGTGTGGTCGCCCAAATCAGCAAAACATCCCTTCGGCCTCGATTCCAGAGTTTTGGGGGCTGCAGAGCTAGGGAAAGGGAGGCTGGGAGCAAGAAAACCTTCCTGCAACAGAGCGACCTGAATTTCCAATGAACATCTGGAAGGTATTTGTACCGTGTGGGTTTTGTCTTTGTCTAATGCCTTCTCCCTGGCATGAAGCTTTAGGGGATAAAAGAGCCCCCCAAAGACCTGTAACTCCATTGTCCAAAATGGGTTTCCTCTCCTCTGTGTGTCTGGCAATGAGATAGAGGATTACACTGGTGATGAGAATAAAGAAAGCTGTTTATACCAGACTTAAATCATTGTTTGCCACTAAACATTTGTATTCTTGTGTTTTATATCACTAGGTATATAATTGGGAAGCATGCAAATTAGGCAAGATAATGAGTTGTAATTTCCTCGACTCTAAGGAGGGTATGCGTAATGAAAAGGGATGGTTAAGTAGGATTTTAAGAGTTACTGGAGAACACAAAGGAATAAATTATATTTTTTAGGAAGAGAAACTTATCACTTTCTTCAACTAGCACCTGCAACCGTGGGTTTCGGCATTGCTGGGCGTTCCTTGCCCTTAGCCCCTTTAAGAGAGTGTAGAGACAAAGGTAACAAGCTTCTTCCAGGGGGTAAAGAGAAAAGCATTTGGGCACATCATCAGTGCCATGCCTAGCCGTGGATGTCCTCATAGTTTTTTCAAAGGAGGGAAGAGAAACTTCTCTTTTTATTAGCTTCCAATGCTCCAAGCATGGGTGTAGTAAATTATTGAGAGGATGGTCCACACTCAGAGCTCCCCTCCCTGAACTGCGGAGCCAAAATAGAGGGCGAGTTTCCGAAGTGTAAGCGCTATGCGCGCCACAGCCAGTAGGGGGTAGAGCCCCCCGGGATGCGCAGGCCTGCCTGGGCCCTGGGTCCCTCACCCACAGGGGACAAAGCCGTGGCTCCTTCAGGAGGCTGAAGGCCTCGCGGGTCATCTGTGAGCATCTTCGGGGTTCCAGGGGCCTTATGGAGTGTGGCCTGCAGGGGCTGGATTAGACGTGAGGGGCCTGGGTTTGGCCCCACGAGAGGTAAGGCTTGGAGACGTCACACAGCTGGTCTGAGGAGCTGGCAGAACCTTGAGGGAGGGAAAAGGAAGGGAAAAAGAGAGCCCTGGTTGCCTGGAGGCAGGTCGGACAGGATAAAGGGGGAGAGGAGGAAGACCAGAAGGCCGGGCAGGGTTGACTGTTTTCAATCCCCACAGAACTCAACCTCAGGAGCCACCTGTCACGCGATTCTCCAGAACACAGGTCCTTGAAGGGTTGTCTGGGGGGCGGGGGCTGCAGGAGAGAAATGGGCAGGTTTATAGAGCTGAGATGGGCCTGGACAGCGGCTCAGAAGCAAAGCCAGTTGGCAGGAGAGACTGGGGGAGCACGTGTCTTTGTGTCTCTCTACACAGCACACTTGCAGCTAGCAATCATCCCCGGCTGGGGCCAGACATGGGCCCCCGCCTGCCACACAGCCGGCCCACCAGGTCCCTGTCACCTAGACTGGTTAGACCGGTCGCTGTTGCCCAAGTCCTAATGCCTGCCCCCATCGCCCCAGCCGCAGGACTGGGTTCCTGACCCTCTGCCCCGCCCTGTCCATCTCTAGGCATCTCATCGGTTAGGACTGGCTCAGCAATGCTGCTCTAACAAACAGTCCACATGTGCAAGAAAACAGCATGGCAATGCTTCTCATCGGCAGGACACGCCCACTCTAGGCTCTGCTTGTTGTAGGGACTCAGGGACTCAGGCTAAGTCAGCCCCGTGGATGCTGCAGCTGCTTGTGCCAGAGGGAAGCGAGTCCTGGAGAGTCTCACACCAGAAATTAAATGTATGTCCCAGAGGTGACACTCACTCATCCCTTCTGTTCACAATTCAGTGGCCCGAAACCAGGGCTCCGACCCCACCCAACCCCAGGGCCAGGACGTCCCATCATTTATTAGAAGGTCCTGGGAGTAGGAGATGGACAGCACACAGCCGCTAATGAGCCACCCATACTTGGCGCCACCTGTATGATTGTCCAAGTAGGTTCCAGTTAAACTGAACATGTTTGTCCATCCCCATCCTCTGCTCTCAACACTGCTGAGTCATGCTCGGGATAAGTAATAAGCAAGACAGACGTGGCCCATCTCTCAGGGCGATTACAGGGCTGCAGGCAGACTCAGGGCTAGAGAGTGTTAAGGGCGGACCCACATCTTTGTGGGCCCGAAGTGGGGTCTACACTTACTCTTCTGTTTAAGGAAAGAAGCTTCTAGGACTTTCTCTTCACAAAGAGCTAGAAAGTCACTGTGGGGCAGGTCCCCTTTGCTCTGTCAAGTATTAGGTCAGTGCTCTTGGTTATGTGAACGTCCCTTTGGCAGAGGGAGTCAGGATGACTCTTACTTGGCAAAGCTTCCGTGGAAGGTTGGGGAGGAAACATTTCCATAAGAACCATGCGTGTGTGTGTGTGTGTGTGTGTGTGTTAGGGAAGAAGAGTCCTGGCTTAAAAAGTGGAGGAGGTGGAAACCTCAGACCTTTCTTCCCCAGAGGAGAATCGGTGGGGAAAATCAGTTGGAGCTCTAGTGGAGTGGCCCAGTCCACGGGCAGGCTCGCTGGCAGAGAAAGCCCACCACGAGGATCTCGTGAGAGGGGAGGAAGCCTGGGCTGATTATGAGGTTTCCCTCCAGGTCACAAGGCAAGGCTTTTCAACCTGTGGTCTGCAGAGCATCTTCATCTGCAGTCCTCGTGGCATGCTAGAAATGTTGTTCTGTCTTTATCCCTGAGGCACTGAATCAGAAAACGCTGGAGGAGACCCTGGGAGTCTGCATTTTTTAAATAACTAAGCCCCTCTTATGCTTCTCAGGGTCCTAAGACCTGCACGCCTCTGGCCCCGAGTCTTGCAGCGTAGAGCTTCTCTGACTCAGCGCAAGGGGTGTAGTTGGGAAGCGCTGCCAAGGAATACGAAGGGAAAGCAAGAGCCATGAAGGTGGAAGGTGAGCCCGGGTCCCGCAGCAGGGCTGGCGGGGATCTGGACCAGCCCAAAGGAGCATCCACCAGATGTCCCAGCACCGGTGCTCAACAGCGACCCCTCCTGGTCTGGACAGAAGTGACAGCACCATCCCTCCCACTGCAAGTTTCCTTTTACGTGGTCTTACAATGGAAGTAAGGTTTTTGGAATAGAATGGCATCCCCAGGATGGAGAAAATTTGGATCATTTGGGTGGGACTTGGTTTGGTCTTGTAAATTCGACGGTAAAAGGCTTGATTTCCAGCTCATGAGGGCACGTCCTGCACCAATTTGGAAGAATAATGGAAGTGACAGTGTTTATATCTGAAGCAGGTAAAGCGGCTCACACCAGGTACATCTAAATAATCTCTGTGCTTGGTAGGAGGTTCTTCCATTGCTTGGCAATGACAAGTATCTGCTGAGCTAGCTTCCAAGCTCCCCTCAGGTATAAACCCTTCATGTGGCCTGAGGAGTCAAATTTTACCTGTGCCTGAAATCTATGAAACTCAGATCTAAATATGCTCCTTGCTCCCGGTGGTGAGATTAAGGTGCTTGGGATGGGGTGAATTCCTGTAGGAAGACTGCTTAGGCAGAACTTCTGCTTACCTTCCACTGATAGAACAATATTGCTTCAGGCAGAGGTTGCTCTCCATCCTGCACTGCGATTATTGGAACCGAGGAACTTTGGAATTGAGGACCTCCCACAGCTATTACCTCGAGCTATCTTTATTTTGTGCTCTGTGCTCACTAAAAGGGCAAATTGAATATAATATCCAACGCTGCAGTATTTTTAGCATCCCTGGATCAATATCTACTATTCACTGGCTGGTAACTCTCTTTTTTCCAGCTCTTTTCTTAACTATGAGAAAGATTATAATTAGAAGTTACATAACTCTTTTGCAAAGTGGATTTTCACATTAGACCAGCGCGTTTTCTTTTGGGGAACTGTGCTTACTGTTGGGGAGAAAGGGTCGGCTCTTTATGTTTCTTCAGTATCAGATCTCTGAAACCAACTGAAATCTTGGGAAATGTCACGAGCTGATTTTAAACTGTGTGATAGAGGTCAGATTTAAAAAGGGAAAGCTTCTAAGAACACTGCCCAGAATACCTTCAAAAAAAATTGACACCTCTCTCCAGAGGTTTAATAAAAGGATCAGGATGAATCATACTGATAAGAAGGTGGATGGTGAAACTTGGAGAGGATGGAAAAACAAGGTCATGTGTTAATTAGATATCAGAAGCAGAAAATTACAGAACACTAGAAATGGCTAGAAATTAGACAAATTAGTACGTTGAATTTTGGCTTAGTAGGCTTGGTAATGTCTTCATTCCCTTGCCCCAAGACCCAGCTTCTCTCTAGGAAAGATAGTCTTCAACTGAGCTCAGGGTTCTTCTCAAAGAGCCAAGGGAAAGAGACATCTGCCCAGACAATCAAAAAATTGCTTCCAGTATGGAGCCCAGGGGGCTGCCTGGCTGCCTGGTCACCAAGTCACTCTCAAAGTCTGGCCATGTCACAAAGAGCCATTGGGGGAAAATCAAAATGGGCTTTTTTATAATGATGGTAATATATTTTTATATTTGGTAATATATTATCCTTGATTGACTTTAGGGACTATCCCCAAATTATCTTAGGTATAGTCAACTCACATCAACTCCACCTGGAAATAGATGAGAGCTATTATAAATCAAGGAGCTTCAGCAAACTGCTAGTGGGACAACAGTGCTTCTCAGAATATAAGGTGGGATTTTGTTCAAATATAATTCAAGTGATTCAACAGGTTCTGGGGAAGCCTGAGGTCTGTATTCCTAACAAGTTCCCACGTGACGCTGAGGCTAGGGGTTGACAGAATAGCCAGGAGGAGCCAGTTACTAGAGTTTGGCTAGTGTCAGTGGGCTCCTCTGCTGTGTGTGACAGGGGCTATGGCTCATGCAGTCTCAGGGCTTGTTTCTTCTGTGTGCACGTTAGTCAGCACCTGTGGGTGCCCACTGTAGGCTAGAGGAAGCAGAATGTGACTTTTATAATTGTTTCCAGTTGTAATGCAAGCTCTAATTTACTACCTGGTCCTCAGTTGTCCTTCAAAGACTGTCCCTCTCCCTCTGAATTTCCTGAGATTTTTTTCCCTCCTGTGGCAAGTTTGTTGGGGGAGATGCCTTTGACAGCAGGAGGGATGGAGAACATGTCAAGAGAACCAGTTTGGGGTGGGAGTCGGTGATACCACCTATAATGAAATTGTTTCAGGATAACCCCTCAAAAATCTGTATTTTCTAACTGGTCCCTTTCTGCTGGTGCCTCAACACCTAGTGGGTCTTCAGTCAGAGTGGGTTTTCCTGCCAGATAGAAAACGTGTCTTTTTTATTGAAATTTTATTGAGATAGTTGCAGATTATGCAGCTTAAAAAAATAATCCAGAGAGATTCTATACAGACTTTATCTAGTCTGAAATTTCTTTTTCCCTGTGTTCCCTGTGAGTATATTGAAATGTGATTACTTTTTATGTGTTGATCTTGTATCCTGTGACCTTGCTGAATTTCATTATTGGTTTTACTATTTTTTTGTAGATTCCTTGAGATTTTCTACATAGACGATCATGTCATCTGCAAATAGAAGCAGGTTTATTACTTCCTTTCCAATCTGTATGCCTTTTATTTCTTTTTCTTGCCTTACTGCAGTGGCTAGAATTTCCAGTAGTATGTGGGGAAAGAGTGGTAAGAGCAGACATCCTTGCTTGGTTTTTGATCTTAGAAGGAAAGCATTCAGTATTTCACCATTAAGTATAATATTAGCTGTGGGGTTTTATAGATGCTCTTTGTCAAGATGAGGTAGTTCCTCTCTATTCCTAATTGACTGAGAGTAATTACCATGAATATGCTTTGGATTTTGTTAAATGCTTTTTCTGTTTCAGTTGACAAGATCATATCATTTTTCTTCTTTAACTTGTTGATATGGCAGATTGCACTGATTGATTTTCAAACCTTGAGCTGGCCTTGAATAACTGGAATGAATCCTACTTGGTCATGGTGTGTAATTCCTCTTACACATTATTGGATTTGGTTTGCTAATGTTTTGTTGAGGATTTTTCCATCTAAATTCAAGAGAGAAATATGTTATTGTTGTTGTCTTTGTCTACTTTTGGTGTTAGAGTAGTACTGACCTCATAAAATAAATTAGGAAATATTTTACCCTTTTCCTTTTTTGGAAGATATTATACAGAACTGGTGTTAATTACTCTTCAAGTGTTTCAAAGAATTCTGCAGTGAAACCAATGAGACCTGAAGATGTCCTTTTGGGAACGTTTAAATTACAAATTTGCCTTATTTAATGGTTATAGGGCAATTCAAATTATATATTCATCTTGGTTGAGTTTTGGTAACTTAGTGTTTTGACAAATTGGTCCATTCTTTCTCAATTATTGAATTCGCAGCATAAAGTTGATTGTCATATTTCATTATTGTCTTTTTAATGTCTGCAGGTTACATATAATGAATTACCTGTTTCATTCCTGATAGTGGTGGTTTTTACATTTTTCTCTCTTTTAAGATTTTATTTATTTATTTTAGAGAGAGAGAGCAAGCACACACTCATGCACATGCATGGGGAAGAGAAGAGGTGGGGGGAGATGGAAAGGGAGAGAATCCCAAGAAGACTCTGCACTGAGCATGGAGCCCAAAGCAGGGCTCCATCTCATGAACCTGAGATCATGACCTGAGCTGAAACCAAGAGTCAGACGCTTAACTGACTGAGCCACCCAGGTGCCCCCATCTTTCTCTCTTTTTATTTTTCTCAGTCTTGTTAGAGGTTTTCAATTTTATTGTTTTTTTAATAGAACCAACTTTGTGCTTTATTGATTTTCTCTATTGTTTTGCTCTTTTCAATTCTTTCAATATGTGCTCTTGTCTTTATCATCTCCATTCTTCTACTTGCTTTGGGTTTACTTTGCTTTTCTAATTTCTCAAAGAAGAGAGTTAGAGTTACTATTAATTAGAGACATTTCCTCATTTCTAATATAAGCATTTAGTGCTATAAATTTCCCTCTCAGCACTGCTTTAGCTGTATCCCACTAATTTTGATATGTTGTATTTTTGTTTTCATTAAAGAAGTATGTTGTTTAATTTCCAATGGATTATAGATCTCCCTGTTGCCCTTCTATTATTGATTTCTAGTTTGAGTCTATTATAATCATAGACCACATTCTATGATTTCAATTCTTGTTAAGAATTGTTTAATGGTCTAGAATATGGTCTATCTTGGTGAATGTTCCATGGGCTCTTGAATAAAAGGGTATTTTGTACTTGTTGACTTAAGTCAATTAGATTCTGTTGGTTGATTGTATTGCTCAGATTTTCTATATTCTTGCTGATTTTCTGCCTAGTAGTCCATTCTATCAGTTGCTGAGAGAGGGTGTTGAAGTCCCCAACTATTTCTCCTTATAGCACCAGTTTTTGCTTTATCTATTTTTAGGTTTTGTTGCTTGGCATGCACATTGGGATCATTATGTCTTCCCAGTGGATTGATCTTTTATCATTATGTATTTGCCCCTAGTAATTTTCTGTGTTCTGAAGTCTACTTTCTATTGTATTAATATGACCACTCTTTTCTTTTGATTAATGTTTCCATGATATATCTTTTCCACCATCTCAGTTTCAACCTGACTAAATCATCGTATTTGAAGTGAATTTCTTCTAACCATAATAGAGTCATGTTTTTGTAACCACTCTGTTAATTTCTGTCCTTTCATTGGTGTATTCAGGTCATTTTCATTTAAGATAATTACTGGTATGTTAGTGTTTGAGTCTATTATTTTATTATTTGTTTTCTGTTTGTTTGGGTTTTTTTTTTTTTTTTTGGTTCTTACTTTGTTTCTCTTTTCTTGTCTTCCTGTGGATCACTTTGATATATTTTAGGATTTCATTCTGACTTACTTATAGTGTCTTTGAATGCATCTCCTTGTATAGTTTCATCTCTTCATCTCTACTCCCTTCTTTGAATCAGTTCCCTATTTGCAAACTAAAACCCAGGTTTACATTTGAGATAACTTTGTGTGTGTATATAGGGGAGGCCAAGAGAGTAAAAAATAAATACAATATAAACTCAAAAGCATTGATGTTTAGAAATTCAAAGATTTTCAATTTATCTTATTTGATCCTCACTTTGAGGAAGGAAAGGAAGAAGTGAAGTGACTTGTCCCAAGGCATAGATGAGAGGTACCAAGTTGCTTTCTTCGTGGGATAATACATTTTCCACTACACCTGTCTGTACATGGAGTTTTCAACCCAAAAATTATACAGAGAAGAAGAAAAAGGAGAAGAGGCTCCAATGAATGATGTGTAGTTCACTCGTGTGTCATGACAAGACAGTTGCAAAACATTAGCTTGGGCTCCTGACTCACATCACATTATAGGTCATTTACAAACCCTCTGTGTCATGCTAACTTTCTGCAGAATTAGAGGTTACAAACATGGCTGACAACCCAGAAAATTATACTGGGGATGACTTGGCATAACTTGCTGGTGTGGAAAAAATTCTAAGAAAGCTTAAAGCATAGAAGCCTTTGAATGTCTTTTATTTGTAAGGCAAATCCTCCTCCAGTATTTTGCTATGAAAACCCTAAATGGAGAGCATATTAATGAACATGTATATGTGGTTACAGCAACAGGTTTCTGAGTGTTGATGGAAATCTTGCTATCTGAAGACTCTTAAAGATGGCATCCATCCAACATTTCCCCAGCCCAATGCTTTAATTATCACTATGTCTCTGACAAGTAGCCATCCAACCTGACCTTAAACACTTACAGTAATGGCAAACTCATTTCCCCTCAAATGTCTCATTCCTTTCCAGGTTGGCCTTTGGTTAGAAAATGCTTCCTTCTCTAGAAGCAACTTCTGACTCCCTTCGGGTCTGCCCAGGAACTGACTGAATATAATACTTCTGGAGACAACACGCAAGTCAGATACCTTTCCACAAATAAATGTTCAAGACTATCATCCGTACTTCCTACAGCTGTTCTCCATATGGCACAAACTTGATTTCTTCACCTTCTGAATATCTATTTCTGAACCCTCCTTGACACATCGAGGTGTCTCTCAGAGCATGATCCCACAGGTAGACAAGACAACTGAGAGCAGAGTGTCTTTGTCCTAAACACTAGACTCACCTGCTCACAGAAGTCTTCTCTGGCTTCCCAGTTTGAGATGGGTGTTCTTCATTAGACCCCTTGCCTTCTCTCACTGCCCTTATCAAAGTGTTCTGCACTTGTCTGGTCTTCTGTTTCCTCCATTAGGCTGTGAGCCCTTTGAGAAAAAGAACTATATCAACCTAACATATCAGATTGACTTCTCTTGGTTTTGGGAGGTATTGGGGTAAAAATTTGCATTCAACAAATCAAAGTGTTCTGTGGGAGTTGGCTTAGGAGAATGTTTATTTTAACCATTTGGCAGTTACCCAAGTTTTTATCTCTAGAAAATTATGAAATTTGCATTTAACAAATCAAAGTATATTGTGGGAGGTGGCTTAGCAGAATGTTTATTTTAACCATTTGGCAGTTACCCAAGATTTTATCTCTGGGAAATTATGAACCTCATCATGAACTGTATAGACCTTTCTCTGGGAGAAGAAGATTTCCATCCAAGCAGTTCTGATCAGTTCCCATAACTCTCTTCTATTTTGTAAGCCTGAGAATTGCTCATTAGAAGACACTGTCTGGGTTTCGATAGTATTTGACCTACCATTAGTGCCCATGGATCTTTGTTTTCCTTGCTAAATATCCCTTTCCCTTTCCTCTGGTAAAGAAAAGCTCCTTCTTGTGGGAAATTCATTTCCTGTGGTTTGAGTGGGCTGGACATCATCCCATCCAGTCACAGGGATGGGACAAGACCCAAGCCTGACCAAGCAGAGTATCCCCATTGCTCTGGTTGCAGTGATTGGCTGAGAAACAGGCATCTCACCCACACTTGAATAATGAAATTCTTCCTTGAGAACTTTCTGCCAGATCTATAATATAAATGCTTTCTATTAATCAGGTGGGGCCATTAAACTGATAGGGTGTGAGTTGAAGGCTTCCAGCAGCCATTAGCCTTCCATGTGAAGACAGATGTCAGAGAGATGGAACAAGAAACAGAAATGTGATGATTTAGTTTGGGGATATGACCAGATTTTTAATTACACAAACCAGTAAATTGTCTTTGTACTTAAGCTGGTTTGAGTTGGTTTCTGTGACCAGCAGAAATTGAAAGACTCCTGACGAATGGAGAACCAAATAGAAGCATGGAACCACTTACATGGAGAAGTGTAATCGACAGTTTCTGGGTTGCAACAGACTGAGATTAACAGAAGCAAGAAAGGGGGTGCAGTGGAAGGATACTAGAGAGCTTACAGGATGATGTAAGGGTCAAGTAGCCAGATATCAGAAGAACAAGAGACAAGGAAGCTCTAGAAACTCAGCAATAAAAACTCATGGACTTTCTTTCTACAAATGGGAATTCTAAGTTTTCTTGACCATGACCAACAAGAAATACCTTTTACATGGTGGACCCAGTGTATTAACAATATGCCTAATGAGCACTCAGTGACTGAGATTTACATGTTGAGCTAGTTTAGAGAACATTGCCTTCTATATTCCCCTTTTCAGAGACTCACTCCTTACATTTGTGTATCAAAGTCCCTGAGAGGTCCTGCACTAGGAAGTTTGTTTAAGGTAATATTTCTCAAACCTATTTGAGCAGTTAGCTCATTATCTTAACAAGTACTTATTTATTTCTCATTATGTGCCAACCACTCAGCTTTCACAGGGGAAACAATAGAGAACAAAACAAACAAGGCCTGCCCTCCAAGAACATCCAATCTAAAAGAATAGCTATGAATTACCCATAAACTACGTCTTAGAAAGCATTGACTTGCGTTATTCCAACTCCCAACCCTGCTTGTAAAATCCAGCCAGCTTGAATATCAGTCTGATCCAGAACGCACTGTCTCTAGGAACAGGCCACTGTGGATTGTTCTTCAGGGTATAGGAGCATTAAAGTACTAAGGAACTTGATAGGATGAGGGAAGTCTTCGGGATGATGGAACAGTTGGGTGTCTTCATTGTAGTCATAGTTGCACGAGTTATGCATGATAAAACTGTAGAACTAGACACACATACACAGATGTGTGTAAACTGGCACAGAATAAAGTCTGTCAATTGCACCAAGGTCAGTTTCCTGGTTTCGAAATTGTCCTAGAATGATGTGCACATATTTTGTGAGCGAGGAGAGAACTGGGTGACGGGTATGCTGTTCTTCTCTGTACTGTTTTTGAATCTTCCTCTGAATCTATAATTGTTCCTAAATAAAAAGTTGAGAAATTAAGAAACTTTATATTTGAAAAGAAAACAGAACAAGATTTTTTCAAAGTCTACACAAAGACATCATTTGAGGTCCTTCCCACTCATGGTGCGGAAGGTAGGAATACTGCTGAATCCAGTAAGTCTGAATCAAATAACTCTGGTTTTAACCATGCTTGAACACCAAAGCACCCAACTCATCTCGACCTTGGATATTTTGAATCTTCACGTTTTTAACCAGCTGTCAAAATTATTTAGGTCGCCCTTCCCTAGCATGCATTTCTGTCCAGCACTGTCATTGTTCTCTTCTCTGGTTGAGCAGGATGGAAGGGAAGGGGCTGACCACATCCTCTGACTTCTGTGCTCACCATCTTGAGTCCTTTCACTATGGATAATGGAATAAAAATGTGAGGAAATAAAGAGAAATAGAATGGAAAATGGAGAGGAAAAATAATATACTAGTTTGCGTGCTCGGTGTTTGGGAAAGTGAGGACACATGTCCTGTTGTTGGCAGCATTCAGTTATCGAGCAGCGGTCCAGTAAGTTAGGACTAGGAAAATATAATTTGATTAAAATAACAATTATTTGCCACACCTAAAGCATCAAGGTAACATACATAAAGCTGTCTGGCCAATCCATAGACAGTAAGGACAGAACACTTATTTCTTGCTTGCCTCACAAAATGGGGATTTTTTAACAACACTTCTTCTCAACCCAGAAGGAGCACTAGACAGGTGGCTTCTTCTCTTCTCTCCAGCCTCTGGAGGGACTTGCCTGCAGGTGTCAGAACTGGAGTGAGGAGAGCTCATCTTGCCTGCTCTGGGTGCTGGTTTGTGCTCCCACGTGGAGCTGCCTGTTTAGGAGCAAAGTCCACAGTCCTCCATTGCAAATACGGGGAAGATGTCTGCAGACCCCAAGTGCTCCACCATCAGCTGAGTAGGAAAGTTGCATTTGGAGCACAGGGATAAAATACCATAACCACACATTGAGTCCAAATTGCACTCTCCAACCCAGCTTCCCGATAATGCTGTATTGAATCCTTACCTCTCTGGTGTTTATTTTTCCATAGCTTCAGAACTGAAGATAGATGAGGCTGTGCTTGATCAGCCTCTTAAAACTCAATAATGGTTTTTGCTATTAATAGCCTTGCTAACAAATGAGCGGGTGAGCAGGAAAGGGAGAGGGAAAAAGAAATTAAAGGCTCTTGACCAAGTCTTATCTTCCCAGGTGCTATTTCTTCAATTATCAGACTGTTTAAGTAAAAAGAGGACTAGACAATGAAATGTTCAGAAACCCAGTTTGTTGGTCCTGGTCTTTGTATTGAAATTATTATTGAAATTATTCCATTTGCTTTTAGACTACTGGCTTA
Source organism: Leptonychotes weddellii (assembly GCF_054177405.1). Classification (NCBI taxonomy): domain Eukaryota; kingdom Metazoa; phylum Chordata; class Mammalia; order Carnivora; family Phocidae; genus Leptonychotes; species Leptonychotes weddellii. Next base: position 5,168,586 of record NC_138371.1, read on the forward strand.
TCGAAAAACACTTGTTCTTTGGTACCAGTGAGTCTTTCATGGGATAGTTATAAATATGTGTGGCAGCAGATTTGTATCCGATAAGGCACCCTCTGAATCTTATAAGTGATGGAAATGGGGCTTATAAGTGATGGAAATGTTGTTTAAATTGTGAGGGTTCAGTCCGTTTTTCCTCTAATTGTTTCCTTGTATTTTTAGCCAAGCTTCTCTTTTTGTGTTTGGAACATCAGGAGAGCCCTCCTGTGGATAATTTAACAACTGTAATCTGCTATTCCTCTAAACCAGCGTTCAGGGTAGGTAATTATGTCAGCTTTGTGAGTTAGCTAGTAGATTCTGATCTTGTGAGCTGGGGTCTTTAATTGAATGTTTATTGCCATATGTAAAACGAAAGTGATTATAGGCTAGATCTTGGCACTGTCAAAAGGAAAAAAAAAAAAGCCACATCCCTGCAAAGCATTTCCAGGAGGAGACAACACAGAGAAAGGCAGTTTTGGTTTGCCATTGAGAGATACGTGTCATTAGAAGAATCATGTTGGGGAAAAAATGCCCCAATGCCATATATTTCTCTAAATTCAAAGTCTAAATTAAATCCACCTCTCCTGAACAAGGCAAGGAACCTAGCTTTTAAAAATATATAACATTTTTATTGCAAACTATAACCTACATATAGAAGCTTGATTCATGATGAATTCACCACCCGGGTCAATACCAAGAACTTTTTAACTTCCCTTCAAATTCTCCGCTCAGTTATCACATTACTGTGGTTTGCTCTCTGCTCATGTTGCCATCTTGACCAGTGTGTATGTCCAGGAATATTTATAAATAGCCATAACTCTTAGAAGGTGCTTCAGTTGGGCATGGAATCCTATGTTGCTAGTGATTTTCCCTCAACACTTTGCTCCCTTGTCTTCTGGGCCTGATCTTCAGCTGTCTCTCTGATGGCCATTCCTTAATATAAAATGTCTTTTCTTGGGGCGCCTGGCTGTCTCGGTCGGTGGAGCATGCAACTCTTGGTCTCCAGGTCCTGAGTTCAAGCCCCACGTGGGGCATGGAGCCTACTAAAAATGAAATTTAAAAAATAAAATAAAATGTCATTTCTCTTTAATAGTTTGGAAAATTTGTCATCCCTGATCTGTTGTTTTGCTGTGGATGCATCTAAAACATGGACTTTTGTTTGTACGTTTATCCCACTGGGTCTTTAGTGTGTTCTTTCGGTCTGGGGAGCTCATAATTTCCTTCCGGTCTGGTAGTCATGGTCTAATTTAACTTTGCCTCTCCCCCCTTCTGTGTGATACATAGGGAGCTTTTCAATAGCTTCTCTACATCTCTTTCATGTCTCTATCTCCTCTCTCTGTGCTACATTCCCACTGATTTTCTAAATTCTATCTTACAAGTCTCTAATTCCTTCATCAAGTTTTTTCCCAGCATACAGTTTTTGTCATTTCATTGACCTTCATCTGGCTGGCCCACAGGAGTGTTGGAGACCGCTATCCCTGTACAGTAAGGTATTTGACAAAATCCCTAGAGGCACTGCTGTCCTTCTAGAAATCTGTGGTGCAGCAACACACCTCTCCAGGTGCACCCGAAGCTTCCTGGTGGACGCACCCATAGAAAGGCGTTTGACGGATAAGCATCCACCAAAATGAGCATCAGGGGCCATGGGTCTGGTGCTCATATCAAGGTCTCCCAGCAACTTAGACTGGGCAGGGGGAGGGAGCAGGTTAGAACATAAGTCTATCCAATTCGGGGTGATGTCTTGCACGCTCTATATTGGGACCTGCACACACTGGGGCCGGCAGAAGTGGGAGGAGCTACCAGGCAGCAGGTAACAGGTGGCACTCGTGGCCAAAGTGCCTGCCAATTCCACTTGAGTGCCAATTCCAGTGTGGATTAACTGCAGCATGTGGGAAGAATGGGGGTTTTACTGAGTCCTAAGCTCAGTGTGGCTGCCCACGTGACCGTGGCCCCTGGAGAGTCCCGGTCCATCCTGAAGAATGCCGTTCCTTGAAGAACAGGCTCAGAGCGTGAAGGGGATGGCTGGCCTCCACTGTGAGTCAGATCAGGGGGCACAGCCGTTATTTGACACCGATGCACGTGAAGAGCGTGGCACAAACTGGCCCATGAAGGTCCTGGGCAAACACACATGGGAAGTTCACCAGGTGCCAGGTGCTGTCCTGCCCTCTGATTCCCACTCTCCATGGAACTTTAAAACAACCCTGGGAAGTAGGAACTGTCATTCTAATCCAGAAGAGGGGGAGATCTTTAAACTTTGGACATGCTGGTGACTGGACCAAGGTGGTCCCGGTGGGCGAATTCTGGGTTCAGGTTCAAATAGAGACCCGCTGATGCCGAGGCCCATGCCCGTAACCCCTGGTGCTGCTCTAGAAACCGGAACGCTGGGGCTGGGGACACCATATGTCCTAACTAATGTCTGAAGGCTCTGGGGCTGCTCATGTATTAGGATGGTTTTCTTTGAAAGGAGAGGTTTGAACATTCTTGGTAGTCCTAAGAATAGAATTCATTCCAGTAAACAGGTTTTCTCCTCAGTGTGGGGAAGAACTAACCACTCAGAGTCATCAGCAGAATATTCTACCTGTTTAGAAGCTGCCAGAAGCCTTCCTACAAGGGCTGACCATGCTCCAGGATGGGAACACTATAAAGAGAAGACCCCCTGCTCCTGAAAGTTCTGTTGAGAAGTGTGTGTTCAGATGGAGCATCTTAGCAAAGGGAGGCAGGTTGAGAAGATGTGCCCCCTGATCTGACTCACAGTGGAGGCCAGCCATCCCCTTCACGCTCTGAGCCTGTTCTTCAAGGAACGGCATTCTTCAGGATGGACTGGGACTCTCCAGGGGCCACGGTCACATGGGCAGCCACACTGAGCTTAGGACTCAGTAAAACCCCCATTCTTCCCACATGCTGGGAACCCACTCACACTGGCCTCTGGACCTACCCAACATGGGGGAGGGCCATATAAATTTTGACGGGGCCTAGGATCAATCTGAGACATTTCCAGTGACTTCCGATGCTGACCGAGGACAACTCTGCCCCAGTTGATGCAAGAATTTGGCAAGTGAGTCACTTTGTTGTTCCTTTTTCAGTGCAATTTCATACCAACTCTATTAATATACGTGACAGTGCACACACACCCAGAACAGCTCCGCATCCTCCCAGGCCACGTTCTCGTACGTGTGAACTCAGGGTGAGGTTCAGGGTGAAGGCTGCCTGCTCCCTGGCTGGCCAAGCTGGAGAGCTGGGTGCTCGAGGCCACCTCTTCCCTGTTAGTGCGGCGCCCCTGACCTCCTGGGGATGACACGAATGTTCCTGCATGAGTCTGATCTGAGCCACTTTCCCGTTTCTTCTTCATCTGAAGCTGAGACACCAAGTAAATGTGGCAGGAAGGATTAGAATTGGTTGGTAAGGATTTTTAATGTCAAATAAATGGACTGTTTCCTAATGCTTCGACAAAAGGGGGGTTAGAAGACAAAATCAGGATCCCATTTGCTTATAACTTATTTTATATAAAATTGTGTTTATGTCATCTGTTAGGTATGCTCTGTTTTAGTTTGTTTAAAAATAGAATGCCATTTGTCCTGTGACATTCAGATGACACTGAGTTCCTGGTTTAACAAATATCTCAGGTATGCAGAGACACATGTTTGAATTTTATTTTATTTTTCTTAACATCTTCTTATTAGCATTCTCCCGTCAGTACAAACCTTTCATGAGAAATGTCTAAATGGTTCCATTTTGTTCCATTTGCTGATGGTCCTATGATTGCTTCCCTTCCTCCTTTGGGGGCATTTGGACAATCACCATTGCTCTGGCTACTCATTGCATTCACTTACTGCGCGAGTGCTGAAGGCCAGCTCTGCAGTACGGTTCAGTGGTGAGCAGCCCACGCATGTGTGCACACGCACACGCACACACGCTGGCCTCTCCCGGGACAGACACGTCAGCCACTCCATCAGCTCAGCAAACGGAACACAGAGTCAGAAACTACAATAGCTCCTGGGAGGAGAAGTCTAGCATGCTCTGGAAGCACATGATTGGAGGTCTGATGTAAATTGTGGGAAAAAGGTGGTCAGAGAAGGCTTATGGGAGACAAACATTTCCGCTGAGATGGCAAGGAAGAGTTAGAGGTGGGTAGGTGCATGTCTGTGAGCGTGCGCATGTGCGTGAATATATGTGCACGTGTGACAGTGTGACTGTGAGTGTCTGCGAGCGTGTGTGACTGTGCGCATGAGTGTGTTTGTGCTAGTGTGTGCACATGGGTGAATTGTGCAAATGTGTGTGTATACATGTGTGTGAATGTGTGCAAATGTGTGTGTTGGATATGTGCATGTGGAGTGTGTGCATGTGTGTGAGTGTGCACGTATGTATGTGTGTGCATGTGTGTGAGTGTGCACATATGTATGTGTGTGAGTGTGCACGTGTGTGTGTGAATGTGTGTGAGGGGTGTGCATGTGGAGTGTGTGCATGTGTGTGAGTGTGCACGTATGTATGTGTGTGAGTGCACATGTGTGTGTGAATGTGTGTGAGGGGATGTGCATGTGGAGTGTGTGCATGTGTGGCTGTGTGTGTGTGTGCACATGTATATGCATGTGGTGAGGGATGTGCATGTGGAGTGTGTGCATGTGTGTGAGGGGATGTGTATGAGTGTGCATGTGTGTGACTGTGTTGCACGTGTGTGCGCGTGCATGTGTGAGGGTGTGTGCATGTATGACTGTGTGCATGTGTGTGCATGTGAGTGTGTGCATGAGCATCTCAGCAGGGAGGGGTGAGGAGCTGTGCAAGCAGGGGAGCTGGTGTGAACGGCTGAGGAAGCATCTGCAGGCAGAGGCGCTTCCGAGGGGTCCTGGAGCAGGGACCGCAGAATGAGTCTGGAAGAAGATTCCATGTTGCAGATTTAGGAGATTATCTTGGGAGCGGTGAGGGGCTTTGAGCAAGAGGGAGTCAGAGGACCCCATGTCCATCCTAAGAAGACTTGGGCACCCCAAGGGGAATGGTTTAGGCGACCATGTAGGGGTGTTGGAGAGAGAGCAGGTTGAGAAGATGAAGCTGCACTGGCTGGAGCTAGATCAGATGGACTGGAACTCCATTTTGTCAGTGGATCAGCAGGTGAAGGAGGCGAGAGAAGGCGCTCAGGGTGGGTTCCAGGTTTCTGATTTCCAGTTCAATTTTCATACCATTTGCTTCCCATCCTGGCCACCGCCCCAGGCTCAGCCTCCACTCACTTCCTACTTCCCAGCAGCCTCTCTGCCTCCTGACCTCCACCTCCCTCACATTTTCCCCCAGCCACTCCTCCTCACACTGAGTATGTGGTAGAAACCTAAACCAAATCATGTCCTATCACTGCCTAAAATACTCCAATATTTTCCTATCACTTTAGAATAAAACTCTAAATCTTCACCTGCATGCAGTGGTTGGTAGGGCTGTTTGCAAGCCGTCTGCTCTCCCCTGCCCCGAGCACATTATGGTCCCTAACACTGGCTGAGCCGCAGGACTTGTCCATGAAATGTGGCGGAAGTGATGCGCGTCATTACGAGGTGGAAGATTTCAGTGACAGTGCATTGTTTTGCTTCCTTCCAAGGCCAGAGGCCATCCTGTCACCATGGATTCCACAGGGAGGACAATAACGTGGAATCCCCAGTTGACCTCAGTGAAGTTAAGGAGTGAATAAGAAATGAACCTTTATTGTAAACCACTGAACACGGGGCTGTTTATCACTGCGGCCTCACCTAGACTTTGCTGACTGATACACATAGATCCCAGGCCAAGACCTCATCTTGTCTAATGCTCTGACCTCATCTCCAACCACTGTCCCTCCAGCTCTGTGTCCATGCCCAGCTCACGCCCACCTGCTGGCATTTGCTGCTGTCTTCCCTTTCTTTTGCAAGCTCATGTCTTCCCTATTTGAAAGAGCAGCTCCTCCATTGGCAGCCCAAACACAGCTTCTTTAGAGAGGCCTTCCTAGGCAGCCTAATCCACACACCCTCTGTCCTACAGTGCCACTCAGGGGAACCCCTTCCAACAGAAGCATTAGCAATTTAGAAAACAGAAGCACAACATGGTTTTGTGGTTTGGTACTGGGCTTCTGTATGTCCTTGTTTTATCACTCTCAGAAATTATCTTGTTAATTCATTCACTCTTCTATTATGTCTTTCTCACGAAAATGTAAATTGTATGAATGTGTATGAGTGCCACATGGTTGGTCCTCAGTCTCTGTCTGGAAAAGATAAACTGTGTGTGTGCGTGAGCGTGTGTGTGAGCGTGTGTGTGTGTGTGTGTGTGCATGTGCGTGTGTTGAATGAATAAGTGGGAAAGACAGGGAGCGTGGTTCAGCGGACAAGATCAAGCATGCTGCTTCGCACGGGCTGAGTTTGTGGTCCCTATGAGACAGTTTGAGCAGACAAGAAGTCAGTTAGTTGTACAGGTCGAGGTGGGCGCAAATGTGCGAGTCACCGGCCTATGATGGTTCTGAACCCCTGAGAATGGATGAGGCCGACCAGCATCCAAGGACAGAGAAGCCCACGTGCCTGAATTCAATTTTCCTAACTTCCAGTTAGATCTTCTTGCTGGATGTGTCTCTGCCTGCTTTCCAATCTTGCACTGATAAACTTCCATCCACGTTTTGCTTCAAGCGCACCTCTGATAAGCAAGAAACTGCTACTTTTTTTTCAAACTCTAATCTAAGTCTTATTTTTTAAATGGTGGTATTCCAACAGTTCTTGTTCACTCATTCTTGTCGTGTGATTTCACACTTTCTCTCTTTGGGGACTTACTGTAGTTCTCTGCAGTTTTTATTTTTTAGATAGATTCATAGGTAGGTAGATGATAGATAGGTAATGGATTTATAGATAGATGATAGATAGATGATAGACATAATAGAGGAGGAGAGAGATGTACATGCATATTTATATATGTGTATTTTGTTTTCTTTTGTATTTGAAAGAGGAGACATTCTGCTCTTAACTCAATTAACCTTCACTTTTCGGTTGATAGAGGTGTGTTTATACCCATCTTTCTTTAATTATCAGAGTAAAGAACAAAACTAACAGTTACTCCTGACTCAGCCCACCCAGGGAAACAAGGGCCATTCCCTACTTTCATACCTTGATCTCTGTTAACATAATCTGAGGTTATAAACCCACAGTATTAGTGGAATAATAGTTTTGCTTATGCTCCATAGAAATCTTCTGCAAAAATTGATTAGATCCTTTACCGGAGGATTGGCAAGAGGATTTACAATAATCACTTGGGCCTCCATCCAACTCTATTAAGAGCAGAGTGAACTTTCCTCTGGTCTGTGGGGGTCTTCCGTTACCTTATGTTCCGGGGCTCCTGCAAATGTCCCCTCCACCCCGTGTCTCTGTGTCTCTGTTTCTCTGTTTCTAGGTCTCTATCCCTCTGTGTGGCTCTCTCTCTGTCTCTCTCTGTCCCTCTGTCTTGTCTCTCTCTGCCTGTCTCTATCTATGTCTCTGTATCTCCGTCTCCATCTCTGCCCCTTCCCTTTCAGCCCTTATTGCTTATGTTGTGTACCGCGTGCTCCCTCTAGTGGTGCAACTGAGCACCTTCACTGTGAGAGCAGAGATCACGCTCAGGGCTGATTCCCAAGGAACAGGGCTTCTCCTGTTTGTTCTCCTGCTCTGCCTAGGGACGCTGTCTGCACCCTCCATTCTTGCAGATTCTCAACAATGAAAAACACCCTGAAAAATGTCAAAATCAAGAGATTTGTTAGGACAGAGTTTTACAAGGAATGAGTTGTGGGTTATACAATTCTGCGTGTATCTGTGACCTTAAAACTCTATTTAAATTTTTCATTGCCTTTTCTGCACTAATTATACCTACATTTGCAAGTGTATTATACTTGCCTTTGAACTCGGATATCTTACACTATCAAGTGATTTAGTTACTCTTCATAATCTTGTTAAACATAACCGTAATTTATGTCATTTGTTCAAAAGTGAAAGTCGAGTACCGCATTAGAATTTCTCTGATTTACTTGCATTTTGAACCTAAGACAGTGAGAACGACTTCTCTGTATGCCATATAAAATGTCAAGACCTGACCTTGAACCAGTCATCCAAAGCTGCTGTCAGAGGCAGCCATGAGAAAGTGTGTTTCTGATTTCAGCCTCTCCCACCCTTGATAGCAAGCCTACCTGTGATTTCAAGGTGCACAAGTGTAGATTAAAACTCTCTGTCGCTGTTTGTCTCACACATGTTTGTGAGGAGGAATCATTAAGACTATGTTTTTCAAGATGTTTGACACCTGCATTTTGAAAAAATCAAACCACATTACATCGAATCATAAATAGAGTCTTAGAATTAAAACCAAGGTCCCAAGATCCACCTGCTAATGATTCTTTTGATGGCGTCCCTGGCAGGTGGCAGACAGGTTTCAACCCAATCAGTCAGGCTTGCAAGGAACAAAACAGAACCGTCTGGCTTACCATGAGGGGACCCACGGACTCCACGTCCCACGTCCACACTGGGGTGTGTGAGGGAGTGGTGAGAAGGTGGATGGTAGCCGGCTGTTTGGGCTGTGAGAGACCCAGGCCAGCACTCCATGGGCCCCAGGAGCATACCCTGCCTAGGGAGGCGGTCTTCCCAGAACACATGCCAATGACTAGACCAGGTGACACCACACAAACGAGAAGCTGGTCACTTTCTTCTGCGACTGATCCAACCTTTACTTGAGGCAGCAGGAAACACCACAGGCCTGGGGAACCGTAGGGCCCACGGGGGTCCCAGAACCCTTTCCTGTGAAGCCATGTTCTTATTCCCACCATTCTTGCTTCACACCATTTGGCACACACGCCCCTGAACCCTGGCCCAGGTTCTCCTCAACCCAGCTAACCTGACAGTGGGTCCCCTCATAACGGTCGTTCACGTGCATGTGGCTTTTCTCGGTTCTGACGCTATTATCATTAAGTGGCGGGGGGAGGGGTCTGTGGCCAGACAGGGGCTGGGGGAGCAGCAGCCATGGCCCCCGGGCAGGGTGCCTCTGCAGCTCACCTGTGCTTCCTCTAGCTGCTGAAGGAGCGTGGGTATGCCCGGTTTCTCGAATTGTCTTCTCTCTCCTACCCCAAAAGTTTGAGTTCTCTCTCAAGTTCTGTCCGATCTGCAGATTTCCTGTCAAGCTTAATGGAATTCCCAGATACCTTCCACTCTTTCTTCTGATCGTAACCCCCCAGCCAGAACCAGCAGCGAGAAGCCCCGAGGTACGGAGTTTCAAGCAAGCTCTGGGCAAGCAGCCCCAGTGACCACACATATTGAGTTGACCAGGTTCTTCCTGATGGCAGACTGGCTCATCTTTCCCAGTACCATTCAGATACCCGGAGGGACACTGGAGTTTGTTGGGGGTGGGGGGGCACATACGTGCCGGGGAAGCATCCACAAATGCCCCCTCGATCTCACCCTTCTAGAAAATTTCCAGTGATGGAAACACCACTGCTTGAGGGCCTGCCCCACGGTTGGCTGCCTCTCGTTGGCACAGGCCTGGGAACCGGATTTCCAGTTCCGCACTTGGCAGCTCATGATGCTGGGCACCTTTCTTACCTGCTCTGGCCTCAGTTGTCCTCTTAGGAAAATGGAATGGTAACAGCTTCTACCTCATAGCATTGCTGTGAGATTTAAAGGAGATAGCATAATAAAGAACCTGTGCAGGCAGAGGTCATCAGAAGGACATGATCGTTGATTGACCCACAAGCTGGACCCGGGCAGTCAGAGGCTTCTGCCCCTGCCCACAGTCCCTGCGATGTGCATTCTGCTTGCTTTTCCCACTCCCAGAAGCTTCTCCAAGGATGCAGCCTTAGGATAGTGATGTGTTGTTGAGGCCATTTGGACGATATATGGGACCGAACCCCGTTAAGGCCTTTATGTAAACTTTTAAGATTCTAGCGGGCAGGTGCAGAGATCTCCTCGACTTGTAGTTGCCCAAGACAAGCCCCTTGTGTTACAGGTGTATTACACCTGCCACCCACCAATCTAGAGTGGCCCACCTCTCTCCTCTCTCCTGGCCCTCCACGTCTGGGGTTCAGTTCCAGATTTCACCCAGGAGCTCCCAAGAATGCGAACAAATAATTGATGAGCCAGCCAGGACACTGAGGAAATGGGTCTTGGGAAAGAGGTGTTTTCTGGGAAAATCTGGAGCTGGCCATCACCCTCTGTGTAGGGGACGATGGGGGCGGGGAGCCTGTATGTCAGATGCTGGTGGCCCGCCGTGTGAGCACGGGGATGCCCAGTGTTTACTGGCTGGTTCGATGCACATGTTGGAGACACCATGCAGAGTGCACGGAGGAAGAGAGGGGAAACAGATGGCCGTCTGCTGGACAGGTAGGCCGACCACCAAGGCTTAACTAGAGGCTGAAGGTTGGAAGTCAGAAGGTTGGAAGAAGGGATGAGGTTGGAGAAGGTTGTGTGGAGTCCCCAGTTCCGCTGGCTTCAGGGCCAACAGACAAGGCGAGAGAGCAAGAGAGTGAATCCGAGATCTGGCTGTGTGGTGGGTGAAGCCAGGAGCATGCAAGCCGCCAAGGATTCAGGTCCACGCACCTGTGAGAAAGCCTGCTAGGGACACGAGGAGGTGGAATCCTGGGGGAAATGAGCAGAGTGAGGAGGAGGGTGTTGTGGCCACAGACAGCAAAACGGGTGAAGTGCCTTGTACCTCCCGACCCCAAAGACAAAGGGAAATTTTAAATAGTAATTAACCCCAAAAACTCCTAGGAGAAAACTCGAATCCTTTCTCTGTCCCTTGAGGTCTCTGATCTCTCCGATACCAGAGAACATATCGGACATGGATATCCTCCTACAAGGTCAAACCCTGCAAACCCTTATCGGTGAAACCTGCCTCTGGGTTAAAGCAACCAAACCAGTGCCAAAGGAAATGCCAACTGGGAACCAGGAAGCTGGCTGCCCCCATGAAGAGTGGTGACCGTCAAACGGTGTGAACTCCCCGGGGGCATAAGGAGACAGGAGAGACTGTCTAAAATTGGCACCGAGTGGGCATTGTACGCCCTGCCCACAGTGCTTTCAACAGCCTAGAGTGGCTGGTAAAAAAGCCAGACGGCTCATGGCGGCTGATGGTGGGCCATCAAGAACTGAACAAGGTGGTGCCCCCGCCATGGGGCTGTGCCCGACATGGCCACCATCTTGGATACTTGGCCATGGTCTTAGGAGTGCACTGTGCTGGGCTGAACTTGGCAAATGCCTTTTTCAGGGTATCCTGAGTTACCAGACAGTGTCTACTGGTTACTGAGTCAGAAGATCAATCTGTCTGCATGTGGGAAGGGCAACGACGGACCTCTCAAGTGCTTCTCCAAGATCACCTGCACAGCCCCACCATATGTCATGGGAAGATAGCCTAGGTCCCCATTCTTCCCCACATCAGTGAAATGGGCCCATTACTCAGATGATACGCCAACATGTGAAGGTCTGCCTTTGCTGTAAGACACCCTGCAGGGTTTCCGGGAACATCTGGCGGGGAAAGGATGGGTGTGCACCCACGGAAAAGTCAAGGTCCAGGCACCACTGGGAAGTTTTTGGAAGTCCTCTATTTGGGTAAGACTCGTGGGGTCCCAGAAGCTGTGATTGATAAGGTGAGAGTTTATCCAACCCCAAGCACATGAAAGAGGTGCAAGCCTTGTAAGGATTTTGGGGTTTGGAGGACTTTCATTCCCCACCTGGCATAGCGCCTCTGTCCCTTCTATCTCCTGATAAAAAAAAAGGGCTTGTATGGGAGTGGGGATTAGAGCAGCATGCCATCTTCCAGAGGGCAAAAAAGGCTAGCCAAGCAGGTGAAAGCTTGGGCATCTCCCAAGCAGAGCTACCACTGGAGTTAGATGTGTCTGTGACTCTGGAAGGTATGGGTCAGGCATTATGACAGAGACACCAGAAAGGGAGAGGGCCCCTAGGATTTGGGTCCTAGCTCTGGACGGGGTAGAAAGCGGTTATCCCCCCATGGAGCCGCAGCTCCTAGCAGTTACTCAGTGCTCCTCCAGGTGGGCCCTCTCAGGCAAAAGGGAGCCTCTGACCTCCCGGGTCCAGCTTGTGAGTCAAGTGGTTCTGAATACGCCACTGCCCCGATGTTCACCGGGATCCACGCGCTGTGCCAATGAGAATACCACGCCCGGGAGAGGTGTTAGCTCCCAGGAGGCTGCAAGCCCAGCAACACTGCGCCTACTCAGTAAACCATTCTCTTTGTTGATATTCATCCCCAAATGTTCCTCTTTCTAACCTGCAGTGGTTAATTCTATATCTGTTGCATGGAGGCCCCAGAATCCGTTTCCCTCCCGTCTACAGAGGTCAGGTATCCGAAGGCAGCTCTCATGTCTCCCAGGATTCTTACTGTCCACCAGGAAGAAGAGGCTATAAAGCCACCAAAAGCATTTATCTGGGATCCTAGGCATTGCGATCTGGGAGAATGGGAGTAGAACAAAATCAAAAGTGTGCTCTGAACTGCAAGACCCGAGCATGGGCTTGCAAAAGCAAAACCCACAGGTTACATAATTTGTTTTGAAATAATTATGACTGGTGCTGGCAATTTAACTGCAGGTCTAATGCACCATTGGCTATTCAGCTAACAGATGCTGCATTATCTCTATTTCAGTCCAAAATAGAAGATTGTGTTCCAGAAGGCGGCCAGGGTGCAATTGGTAAGTTGCAATTGACAAAAATCAAAAGTCCATGGTGTTACAAACATTGAAACAGGAGAGTGCCTAGGCTCGGCTTCCTCTCTATACTCCCAGCCCTATTCTTCCTCTCTATCCCTCCCACCGTGGTGACACCACCTCTAACCACCCCGTCCGTCCTCCACCACTGCAGGCCCCCCCCACATGCCAGCCTCCCTTCTGGCCCGCTCAGCCCTGCATTTGATGTCCCCCTCATCAGAGCCTACCCCCACCATCTACCACTCCCTCTCCCCTCCCCGTGACACCCACCCCCTCAGAGCCTGATTCAGATAGTACCTCCTCCAGCAGAGCCCAGATCCCTCAGGAGGAATGAGGGGCACCCCCAGCTGCTCCCTCCTTGTGGACATTTCAAGACCAAGAATCAACCAACAACTGTATGTTGGTCTTTCCCCACAGGGTGTGAACATCTGTCTTCTTCACCCCACTGTCTAGAAGAGCATCTGGCACATAGGACAATCCATCCGGGTTTACAGAATGAAGGAACAGCCAGCCCTGATGACTAGATGTGGCCCAGGAAATGCAGAGAAGGCGTCCGCCCCCCTGATCTGGGAAGTCAGGTGCACCGGCAAGGTAGCCAGGACAGAGCACTCAGGTGAGCCGACAGCTGAAAGTTCACTGAGCGCACATACGCACCGCTTATTGCAAACACATGGAGAGAGGCAGAGGGTCTTTCTAAAATGTTTATGGCTTGCTATTTTGCATTTGTTGTAACAATAAGGGAGGAAAAATGTACAACCACAGAGGTAACTGTGGGGCTGATCATTTTTCCTAATCTGCAAACCTTAGCTGTCATCACACTGGGTGGATTGTAGGTTTCTTAAACTGTTCCAGAAAGGTTTTGTGAAGGGCACCTGGGTGGCTCAGTCTGTTAAGCCTCTGCCTTCGGCTCAGGTTATGATCCAGGGTCCTGGGATCGAGTCCCACATCAGGCTCTCGTTCAGTGGGGAGTCTGCTTCTCCCTCTGCCCGTGGCCCTGCTTGTGCTCTCTCTCTCTCTTTCCCTCGCTCTTCCTCTCAAATAAATAAATAAAATCTTTAAAAAATGAAGAAAGTTTTCATGAAGGGCTTTGAAAATACCACATTTGATGTCAAGAAATCTACGAAGGCAAGAGGGATGCCTCAGAACAAGGATGGAGTTCGAGTCAAAGTCAAGGATGCAGACGTGTTCATGTGGAAGATGTGTTGAAACATCCAGTGTCAGGGCAGAGTAAACTACGGCCCCGGCACACGCATGTGCACACACACACACACACACCCCCTCCCTCCCACTCTCACACACTCACAGCCATGGTGCATGGCAGCCGCTATGATCTGAGTGCCCAACAGTGAGAATTATTGAAGGGACCTCATGACACAGACTCATTAGG
>NC_138371.1:5183139-5220277 GCF_054177405.1 Leptonychotes weddellii
GTGGGACGTGGGCACAAGGCGGAGTCCTCCACTCCGGGAGCCCACCTCCTCCTGGGTGCGCCCCAGGTAACACCACAGGAGGAGGGCCAGGTCTCATGGGACTCTTGACGCAGCCCCTTCCGGGAAGGTGACCACCCGAAAGCAGAGGAAAGGGGTTTCCCTTACATTTTAAAGCAGTTCTGCACTCCTCCTCCTGACCCACAAGACCCTCCACCCAGCCTCCTTCCTCCCGTTGGCTCCCCCTCAGCCACAGGCCTTTCAGGGCACCCTCTGCTCTGCTGGCTTCCTGCCCAGGGGGCCTCTGAGTCGGGCACAGCCTGGTCGGCCCTTCCAGTGATCACGATCGCTCCTTCCACCCCATTCAAGCCCCTCCCCCTTGCTCTTCTCTCTCTGACTTACCTGGTCAGGCATGTGTAATGTAATACAGCCGCAAGGATAGAATTATCTGCAGGTGCCCTTATTTACCATGTCACACACTCCCTAAGAGTGAAACTCCACGATGGATCTCCAGCATCTAGAACACTCCCTGGTACACGGTAAGTGCTCAGGAAATACCTCCTGAATAAGGTTGTTGTACGCGGCTGAAGATGGTTGAGTAAGGAAAGGCAGAGAGGTATGTTACAGCCTAGGAGGCACACAGGTGTGGTATGGACGGCCCATTAGGAGCAAGGAGGGAGGGAAATGTAGGAGGAGCAGGGAACCAGGGAGTACTGAGTCTGGTGAGATACCTTTAAAGGGCCACACTGACTTTGTCAGAACCTCCAGGGCACCCACACGAGCAGCGTCCTCCTCATACAGGGTGTGGACACAGTTTCTAGAGCTCTCTGGCCGCACTTGAGAGGCCTGCCTACTGACTTTGTCAGCATCTTGCCGACCTTGCCCATCCACTGTTTCCTCCTTGACTTGACTTGAGAGGACGCTTGGTCCCACTTTCACAGCATGAATGTATATGCCGGCCCTCGTTTCTCCTGACTAACCCATGCCACCTGCCGCTTCCGTCCTCAGCCTTGGTGCCTGAATCTCCTTTCTTTATCCTTATCCTTCTACGGTAGACATCATGCCCAGAGCATCAGCTCACAGACCACCATGAAGCGTGCACAGAGTCAGGAAGAAAGACCTTGACTGGGGAAGCATTCACCTGCCCTTCTAGCTCTACTTGACTTACTTGGACGGAGCTGTCGGGGGCGGGGGGTGGGGGTGGCTGGGGGAAGGGTGGTGCTGAGATTCTGCAGGATGCACCATGAGGACCCAAGTGTTCTTGTTTTATTTTAAAAGGTTGACCTTGAAAGGCTCTCCTTGAGCTAGGCTTCTGTGAGGAATTTTTCTGCACTAGGAGGTAACAAAGAGACATCTTCCATTCTTTCTAAGAAAAAAATCTGCAAAACATTATGCTATGACTGAGTCTTTAAATAGTCCCTGACATCTGTTTCCCTCCATCATATATTTCCTGCCTGGGAATCCTTATGTGTCTTGTTTCATGAATATCATCACTTGAAAGCTCCGTATTATGAGCTGGGAAACCACTGATTGATTTGAAAGTAATGGCGCATGATGCTCGGTGGACCCTAGCACCAACGACGGGGGTGTTAATAGGAAAGTGGATCAGGCCCCGATGGGTATGGGACTGCATTCATCACTGACGCTCTCGTGTGACTAGTAAGTCCATTTGAAAAAGACAAAACCCTATTAGGTGAATGTCACTGGTGTGCTTTGTGACAAAACTACTTTTTAAATCTCTATTATTACATCTCTCTCTGGCCACTGAGGGGTGAGTATATTAAATGCTAATAGTGTTTGTGACAGAAAGGATCTGTCTTTATAAAAAGCTGCTCTGACGGGCGTCATTGTTTAGAGCAGTCACGTGGCTGGGGCCCAAACCAACAGTATTTGAGATGTTATTAGAAGAAAGCAAAAACCTAGTTTCTCTTACTCAGAAACTGTAGGATGCTTAAAATATATTTCGCCTTGAGGAATACTGAAATAAATCATCTAAAAGGCAATATGTAAAAGTTCAGATTTTAGATTTCCCCCTGGAATAATGATTAAAAGAAAATCCTTGCTCTTTGTACGAATTTAGTATTTATCATGTGCCACAGGATTCATACAACATTCCTGACTGTCACAGAAACTGAGCACAGAGCACTCTGAATGGGGCTCCGGGAGGGAACGTTAAAGCTGGTGTTAAATGTCAAGTTCACGCGGGCCCGGCCTCTGCTGTCTCCAAGGGCCTGTGCAGCCCTTCCCGGGGACAATGCACAAAGAACCAACAGTAGGGTTGGTCAAGCAGCTCCTGGCAGGGGTTGGTCTCGCAAGATTGAGTATTATTTTGAAGAGGAGTATTTCGGTCTTATTGATCACCAGCCACATTTGACTTTTAGTCATATTAACAATATCTGCTTAATCAGAAAATCCAGACTTCCTGGGTCCAGACCCCAGCTCCACTACTCAGTGGCTGTGGATGGCATGTGGCCATTGTACCTCCTTTGTACCTCAAAGTGACTTTGGAGGCCACTTAGCTAGATGACTCTGGGCTCAGAGTCTCTACTGAGGCTTCAGTCAAGGGGTTGGCGAGGTCTGTGGTCATCTCGAGGATTTGATTCTAAGATGGTTCACTCACACAGCTTGGCCAGCCTCAGTTCCTTGTTGGCCACTGGTGAGAGACCTTAGTTCCTCATCACACAGTCCTCTGTGTAGAGCTGCTTGGGTTTCCTCCTAACATGGTGGCTGCTCATCTCCTGAGAGAGTGATCCCAGAGACACACCAAGGCAGAAGCTACAATGTCTTTAATGACCCAGCCTTGCAAGTCACATACCATCACTTCTGCCATATTCTATTGGTTGACACAGACCAATCCTGCCAGAGTGTGGGAGGGGTCTACACAACGATGTGGATATTACACGGCAGGGATGATTGGAGGCTATCTTGGAGGTTGGCTTCCATAGGGTCACTCTTGTTGGATTCAAAACCCTGCCTCAACAGGGGAAAGTTATTTGATCTTTCTAGGTCTCTGGCCCTCATCCATTAAGTACTAGTACAGTACTAATAACAGTACTTAATAGTATTTCTGGGAGGATTAAATAAAATAACATATATTATTTCAAAAACATGTCTGGAACATAGTAAGTGAGCAAAAAAATTAGCTATACTTTTTCAGTATAAGTTGCAGGAGCGAAAGTATTTTACACAGAGAATGACAAAATTAGATTATTCTCTAGAAACCTTGCTCTGGCTGCAGTATTGAGAATGGATTGGAGGAGCTGACTTAAAGGTAGGGGACCAGGGAGAGGTTATGATGATATAGACCAAGATGGGGACATTAAAATAAATGGAAGTATTACTTAGCCATCAAGGAACAAAACAAAACAAAACAAACCCCGAAATATTACCATTTGCAAAGACATGGATAGAATTAAAGGGTCTTATGCTAAATGAAATAAGTCAATCAGAGAAAGACAATTATATGATTTCATTCATATGTGGAATTTAAGAAACAAGATAGAGGATCATAGCAGAAGGGAGGGGAAAATAAAATAAGACAAAATCAGAGACAGAGACAAATAAGAAACTCTTAACTATAGGAAACAAACAGGGTTGCAGGAGGGGAGGTCATGGGGGGATGGGGTATCTGGGTGTTGGAGATTAAGGAGGGCACAGGATATAATGAGCACTGGGTGTTATATGCAACTGATGAATCACTAAACTATACCTCTGAAAGTAATAATATACTATTTTAATTAATTGAATTTAAATAAAATAAAAAATAAAAGTGATGGTGAGAATAAAAAAAATTAAATAAAATAAATGGAATTAGGGCATTTAAGGGCATTTTAGAAATCACCTTAAATTTATAATATGCATAGCATATGTCATCTGTTCCTGACATATCTGGAACTGGTCACTGATCCATTGACCTGGTTAAGTGAAGTTAGACAACACAATTTGCCTTTCTTTAGAGGAAAGGCATTCTCTTGTTCTACTTTGTTGTGGCTTTGTCCCTATGAGAGAGTTGGATAGATTGGACTATTCCCAAGTGTTCCTGTGGGAAGACTATATATCCCCATCCAGGGGTGTTGGCCATGTGACTTGACCAATGGCATGTGGGACATGACATCTACATGCTTCTTGCCAGATCTCTTGATTTTTTTCCCTTCTGCCAAGAAATCAACATGAAGCTGTTTCCTTAGGCATTTCAGGATGAGGAAGACATGTAGAATGGATGTAGCATGTAACTAAATGAGAAAGACATCTCTGTAGTTATAAGTCCTACAATGTGAGGGGTTATTTGTCACACAGCATAACTAGTGATAGCTAAGGAAAACAAGGGAAAACTTATTCCTCTAGCTTTCTATTTCTATGAGAAAACTTTCTCTCTACTAGGTCAGAGGGAGCATATACACAATCTCCACCCCCCCCCTCTCTCTCACACACACTATCATTCCCTTTCCCCGGAAAGGCTCATTGTCTAGTCTAATGAGAGCCTGGGGAAAATTGGACATCCCTTGGGAATGTTAGCCATGGGACGGAGCCCCCCATGCAACCATGGGCTTTGGTTTCTATGCAGTAAGCAGACCAAACAGGGCCTGCTTCTGTCAGGCTCAATCAGATCTCTGCTCATTTTTGTTCTGGCTTTTCTGCCTCTGTTTGATGCATTGGTTTGCATAATGAGGTCTCAAGTTCTAGATTAACATAGCAATGTTAGAGTTCTCGGACACAGCTTTACCAGTAATATTGATGCAATATCCTGATTCCTTGTGTCTGTTCTCAATCAATATACAAACTGGAAAGAAGGAGGTATGTTAATTAATTAGCATTCTCCACTAGTTTCCTGAAGAACAAAAACCCAGATTTAATTTTTTCAAAAATTATCTTTTTGGTCTCTTAAATTAGGGGTCAAGATGTAAACAAACCTCTTCTGAGTGCCCCTAACCTCTCCTTACATCTGGAGTCAGGCTGCATATTGACTTGCCCAAAATGTCTTGACAAGCTTCAGTAAGCTCTGCTGACCTCGGAGTTTCATCACAAAGGACCTCATTTACTAACTGAAAACAGTGCAACATAGTGAAATAGCCTTTGGCAGCTAAAGATATGAGTTGGGATTCCATCCTCATAGGTGACCAGCCTTGTGATCTGAACACATTGCTGATTATTTCAGAGCCTCAGTTTACATGTCTGCAAACCAGGGTAAGGGTAATCTCTACATCCCTGAGGTGTTGCAAGTTTTGGACAAGATGATGTTTGTGAATGCACTTGCAGGGAGCCCAGCCCAGTGCAGTGCATTGAAGATGGGCATGGTAGAATCTTGGAGAACCGGACTAAATTAAGTCTTTCCCACCAACTGTTTCACTGTAGGCATGGTACTCTGAGCCCCGGGCTGCTCATCTGTGAAGCTGGAATATTTGTTGAATTGTTGAATTTCATCTCGCATTGTATGTAAAACCCAGAACATAAGTTGGTGCTTCATGTTAAATCTCTGATCCTTCCTTATGACCACTGAGGAAGTAAAATGAAGGATGTTTGCTGAAGTGATGGGTGAAAGATTCATAGAATAAGACCAGAAATCACGCTTTAAAAATGGACAATCACATAGACCAGGGTTGGCAAACTATAGCCCACGGACCAAATTGGGCCCACTGTTTGTTTTTGTAAATAAAGTTTTATTGGAACTCAGCCACGTTCATCTATTTACATATTATTACTGGCTGCTTTCATGTTACAATGGTGGAGCTGAATAGGTGCAACTACGACCATATGATCCTCCAAGCCTAAATTATTTACTGTCCAACCTTTTTGGGAAAAGTCTGCTGACCTCTGCTCTAGATAAATGGAAGTGGAGCGTGCTCTAGGAGCAGGGAAGAAGGACACAGTTTTAGAGAAGCAATGAAAAGTGCAATCAGACTGAGGCACAGACAGGGGCTGAGGTGGTATGAGAGAAAAGGCAGGACAGGCACAACGGGCTCAGGGTACAGGAGGCTTTGAGGTCCAGAATGATGAGGTAGTCTAGGAGGCAATAGGGAGCCATTGTGGATTGCGGAGCAGGAGAAAGATGACACTTGCTGTCAACTCAGTGCAATTATTAGAGGGGCTTAGCGCAGATCATCTGTTTCTCAATCTGATGGGGGGTTCATTTAGACATAAACAGACAGAACAGATGGGAAACTGGCAAAACACTTGCTTATTTGGAATGGGGTGTTGGCTTAAAGGGGGCAGCTGTGAGTTGTTTCTCTACTTACTGGTGTGGGAGTTGTCTCCCCACAAAAGTGTAAGTGATTAAGTTGTCAGCGGCAAAACTCACAGTTGGCTAGCACAGCACTTCCGAATGTGTATATCCCAAGATATGAATAGGTGTACCACCAGAAATGAGCCTTCTCCGATCTGCCTCCTAGAAATGCTGCATTAAATCAACCAAAGGAAGCAGGTTTCTGTTCCCAGGACTTCTCAGAATCTGGAATGTACCAATATATATTTTGATTTTTCTAGAGAGGATACAGGATGCTGTTTTTCTCAAATTTATTTCATTCTGTGTGTGTGTAAAGCACTTATTAATAACCATCTAGTGGAACATTTTTGGTCTGAGAAACACATTTTAGAAGAGCTGGCCCAGAGGCTTCCTAAAAAGCTCGACAATAACATGGCTAGATGATTTGGGGGGCGTTATCTGGACCAAGACATTGCTGCTTCTCTGTTCATTTTACACAGATTAGTAGGTGCCTTGTCTTCTACAGAGCTTTGCAGTTTCCCTGAATAATTTATGTACATGTTGATTTCTACATTTGCAAGTGGATTCAGCTTGATTAGCAATTTAAATGGAAATTTCCTGAATGCTATGAATTGGCGCCTAATTTGCATTTCTTGTCAATTATCTATGGCCCTAACCCGTGGCCCTGAAAATATTCTGGCTGTCACATATGAGGTCACATGCTAGGAGGCATGACACTTTTTGGAGGATAGACATGATCGATGGACATCTGAGTTAGTCTAATCTGAAGGTCATGAGGCTTCTTGGGTATAAAACAAAATTGGTAAGACGTCTTGCTGCAATTGGCTTTCATCCAAGCCAAGACAGTCCTTCTGGGCAGCTCTCTCTGCAGTAAGCAATGTCCCAGGCGTCTGCCACGCCATGTTATGGGACTCACAGGCTCTGTCACCTTTTATTTTCTCATCTGTTCTGTTGAACTGCTCAGAGCTCCTCTAAAATCCTCCCTGTCTTTGGATGCTGAGGCTTCGTTTCACCTCAGCTGTTCAGCAGAACCCACATAATTTGAATATTTGTTTCTTCTACTGATATTGGACTCAGGAGGGCCCCAGAGAGACCACCAGCATCGAGACATCTGGTAAACCAGGGCCCTGCTGCGCTGTGCTCCAGGATTCAAAATGCTGAGAGTGTGGGAGACACATGTGCCCAGACTGCAGAGGGGGGCCAGGGCCCAGAATGACCCCACCTGGATGGCACTTCTGTTGTCTGGATGAGGGGAAGTGGCAGAGAGCGGTGGAGTGCTGTGGATATTTCCCAGGGCGAGGGCTCTTCCATAGGCACCCTCAGAACGTCCACCTTCAGAGCAAGGTCCCCCCAGAGCATCTGCACCCCAGCCACTGTCGGCAAGCCAGGCACCATCAGTCAGTAAACCTGACCATAGGCCATTGTGGGATCCCTCCACTGAATTACTCCACGTCCGCCAGGGGCCATGGCTTCATGTTATTATCCACGGTTTCTCTGCTCATATTTGCAGAGCCAAGCAGAGGGGCTTGTTCTTGGACGAGGGTTTATGACGGGAAAACAAAAGTCAGGAAGGAGGTTCTGTAAGAATTGCTCAAACAGAGGAAGATGGCTGCAGGAAGAGGGAGTGGTGGGTGGAGGAGGGGGCAGGATGGAACCTTCCAGAGTCTCGGCTGTGGGCACTGCTGGGCACAAGCTGCCAGCTCAGCTCCCAGGCCCCACATCCGGTCTTGGTCGTAGCAGGCCACCGGGCAGCAGACTCAGAACCCAGAGACTAAACAGCCTTCCTCTGTAGAGTCTCTGCTTAGAGTCAGACAGAGTCCTGTGGACACGAGAGACTTCCCTCGAACCCCCACTACCTTCTCCCAGTTCCTCAGCTGAGTTTCTACTTCTGCTCTTACCCAGTTTTCTGCTTCCTGTTCCCGGAGCTGGGGCCCTCACGCCTCACCAGCCTTTTTGTCTTTCTGCTCAGGCTCCCCAGTCTCTGTCAGCCCACCTAACGCACCACACACCAGGTGCCCCGGGCCCATAAACACCAGAGACTCCCTTGGGCATGAATGTCCATCTCTCCAGCACATCACCTGGGCGTACGCCTCTGGCTCTGTTTCTACTCAGTTCCAACCAGCAGTAGACCTCCCTACCTCACTTTTGGCCCTTCCTCCTCTGACGGATCTTGTGGTTTGTTCACTTCTTGGCCTCTGCCTCCAGCTGGTCTCCCGTTGAACTTCCATCTTCCCTGTCCTCCCAGACCTGAAGGCCAACTTGGGTTCTCGGCCACCAGTGGATTCAGACTAGGTTGGTCTCCAGAGACTCCAGAACACCATGCTCTGGGGCAGAGAAGACTGCTACAGATTTGCCCAGCTCACACGGAGAAACTGGCTCAGTCGTCTGGTGGAGGGCTTACACAAGGCTGTGTGAGAGTCAGAGGGACGCTCTAGGCAGGGATCTCGGGGCAGCATGAAGACTGCATCAAAGGGTCCTATAGGGCAGGACAGAGACAGGGAGACTAGGTAGGAAGCTGCTGCGGTAGTCCCAGCGAGAAAAAATGACATGAACCAGAGCATGACAGTGGGAGTAGAGACAAATAGACCAATTCCAGAAATATTTAAAGACACATGCAGCAGAGCTTAGGAGTTGATTGGTTGTCTGTGGACCAGACAAAGGAATGCCCCGAGAATGCTTTCGTGGTTTCTGGCGTAGGCATCAAACTGGTGAAGGGTACACATGAATGGTGGTCGATGGAGGAAGGAGCTTTAGGGGAAGGCAGTGAGTTCCATCTCGCACGGGCTGAGTGAGGGATACTTGTGGACATCCAGGCTGAAATGCGGAATAAGAAGTTACGTACACAGGGCAGAAGTCTGAGTTCACGACATGTACAGTGGTCGTCAGCCTACACATCATCCTTAGAGCCGAGGGTGTGGATGGGGTCTCCTGAGGAGAGCACACGGCTTGAACAAAGCACAAGTCAAAAGGAGGATATTTTACTTACTTTTTTTACTGAAAGTAGGAAACAACTTTTCAACAATTTCGAAATATTCTGTATTTATAAATGTCACTTGTATTTTCAAGGGCCTGGAATATAAACCGAGAGGTGTTTGGTTCCAGTTTGGTTCAAGTTTTTATTTTCCTGGCACCCTAATCCTACCACTTCTTGTGACTGTCTGTTCCCTCCTAGAAGGACTGTAAGTATCTACAGTCTAAGACCATTTCCATCCCCCTCACAACTCCAAGCATGTTTGCTGGTCCACCTGTCTTCACTGGCTTGGCCTCTAAGGGACTTACTACTTTCTGAGGGCAGCCATCACAAAGGATCACAAAGTAGGTGACTTAAAACAATAGAAATCTATTCTCTCATAATTCTGGAGGCTAGAAGTTGAAAACAAGGTGTTTGCTGGGCCAAGCTTCCTCTGGGAAGAATCTTCCTTTGCCTCTTCCCAGCTTCTGGTGGTCCCGACAATCCTCAGGGCTCCTTGGTTTGTAGACAGATCCCGCCAATCTCTGCTTTCATTTTCACCAGGCCAACTTCCCTGGTGTGTCTCTGTGTTCACATTTCCCTCTCCTTATAAGGATACCCGTCATGGGATGGAGGCCCACCTACCCTAATCCAGTATTAGGACCTCATCCTAAGTAGATGACCACTGCAAAAACCCTATTTCCAAGTAATGTCTCATCTACGAGTTTTGGAGAGACACTGTCCAACCCAGTACAGACCCCAGGGTATCTCTCTTGACAATTTCAGATCTTTGACTCCAGAATCTTCCCTGGAATGCCTCTGAGAGGAACAGGCAGAGGAGAAATGGGGGAGAGAGAGAGAGAGAAAGAAGTCCCAAATAGAGACAAACTAAAGGGGATAGAGGCAGGGCCGCCTGAATTCTCACCCTGTGATCACCTTCTGGAAGTCAAAAAAGAACCAAGGAGGGTCACAGGTTTGTTCACCATATTCTCTGTGTGCCCCAGGGTCCTCCAGCATCTCTGGTCCTGGCTCACAATGGTCCCTCTGACCCCCCTTGCCCCCCCATTCCAGACATCAGCTAATACCTGTTGTGGTCAAGCATTGGTCTGGGCCCTGAAGACACAGAGGTGATAAAATGGCCACAGTCCCTGTCCCCACTGAGCACACACCCTAGAGGGGAAGCCATGCATTAAACCAATAATGTTAAGTAATTAAGTGAACAATGACGAGTACACAAGAAATGCCTCCGAGGGGCAGTCAGCATCTAAGCTGAGAGCTGAGGAGTGGAGGGGTGGTGGTGGTGAGAGTGGAGACAGGGGTGTGGTTGGGGCATTCCCTAGAATCAACATGCCCTAAAGCTCCAGGTTCAGCAAAGCACAGTTGTGCAGGGTAGAGAGAGCCAGTGGGAGAGAGGTCCCTCTGGGCTCGGACACCTAGAACAGCGCTGTTCTTGCAAGTCATCGTGTGCAGGGCGGGAAGGAGAGGATGAAGCTGTCTCCTCCCTGCAGGCGGCTGACACCCAGTGTGGTCTGTCTGTGACGGGTTCACAGCATTGGGGATTAGGCAGAACTGACCCCACTCCTCACAGTGCCACTTAGGGGCTGTGGGCTTTGGGCAGGTGGATTAATTACTAAACATGAGTTTCTTCATCTGGAAAGTGGCCATAAATTGTGGTCAGGACTAATGACTAAATGCATGTACAGCTCTTGGCATATGCCCAGCATAGAGTAAGTTCTCAGTAGCTAGCTGGACCTGCATTATACTCCAAATTATCCTGAAATTTAAAAATTCAGAACTCCACCTAAAATCGCCAACAAAATTTCATAGATTCTATAAATATTTAAAGGACAAAATGTAGATTCAGAATGGCCTCTATGTGTTTTTATATTGCACGTGCTTACCCATTTACTGCTTATCCGTGTTTTAAAGTCCCGAGGTAAAGACAATATAAGATTTGTTCACATGTGTTTATTTAATTGATAAGATCAACAGAAGTTAATCAGAATTTTCCCCTTGGGTTAAAAAAAAAAAGCCATAGCACTTCTTTACCTGAGGCAAATTTCAACTACATTTACTAAAGCATTTAGAATGTGAGTTTATTCCCAAGCAGAAAACAGAAAGCAGACTGACTCTTTCATAATTTAAGTATGGTGTGGCATTCATAGTAATAACATAGATTTGCGTGCATTTAATAAATTTTTAATTTTCATCTCCGTGAGCATAAACAGGGGCAAGAACATGTTAAAAGAGCAAAAGGTTGTAGGAAATCAAGTTCATTACCCCTTGTTGGCAAAAATTTTGTGTACAGAATAATGGTTTTTTTAAAGATTTATTTATTTTTAGAGAGAGAGCACGAACACTGCCTCCTTAGACAGAGGGTACCTGGAGCATGTTTTCCTTCTGGAGACTTCCTTTGAAAACCTACCCTGAGAGCACACACTCGAAGGAGCGAAGGAATGTGCCGGCTCGCCTTGCTGGCCTCGTGGAGGTGGGGTGAGCCCTGATCCCTCCCGCTACCTCCCGCCCTATTGCGAACCTCTGAGCAGCCTGTGGGATCAGTGGCCATCTTTCCCTCCTCACCCTCCAAGCGGGCCTGCTCCGTTGCCTTGGCAACACGGGGCTGGGAACCAGGGTAAGCGTCTCCACGAAAACCCCTGAGTTCAGTGGATGGGCCGCTGAGATGCTTACAGTCTCCTTTCTTAAATGTCCAAGCACAAATGTCCCCCCGGGGGTGGATCCAATTTTATCACCTGGTAGGCTGCCCTTTACAGCTTTATTGACATGTTTCTGCTGCTGTGGATGGAGTTGGAACCTGCCTTTGTCTTCTGCTTTGGGGGTCTCCTCCCTCCCTCCTCCCTTCTATCCTCCCTCCTTCCTTCTTCCCCTCCTTCCTTCCTCCCTTCCTTCTTCCCTCCCTCCCTCCCTTCCTTCCTTCCCTCATTCTTTCCTTCCTTCTCCTCTTTCTATCTCTCTCTTCTTTTTTCTTTCAGAAGAAAAAGACTGGCTTGCCATGCCCCCCAGCCCACAAAAAACAACAGAATCAATGTTTAACATTCATTGGTGTGTCTGTATTTTTCTGCCCTCCGTAATCACACAGGTGTCTTCAGGATGGATTATTTTCTGGAATAACCCTGAAACCATAGTCCCTAGCACATTAGAGCTGGCAGCTAGGGTGAACCCTGGGCACCTATTTCTCAGCAGCCCCTCTGAGCCCCCGGCCCCTGGGTGTCTTGGGTCCCAAACAACACAGCCTGGTGAGTGTGAGTCAGGCCCAGTAGGGCTGAAAATGCGGCGCGCTTGACAAGTGCCAGGCTGGGAGCTGCAAGGGGTCAAGCCGAGCCCACTCCTCCTAAGAAAGCACAGGAGCCCACCAGGGAAAGAATGCGATGGGTGCCTTAGGAGGACAGAGGGGCCTGTATTCTGAGTGGGGAGGCCCTGGGGATCCTCCAATGAGGATGCAGGTTTTCAAAATATCTTTCCTTCCCCCATCCCAGCTCGTCCGGTCTGCAAACCTCAAAAATTCCAATCAGTTGAAGAAATGCCCTATTCACCTTACTCCTTAAAGACCCCTTCAAATACACCCAACACCTAAAGAGGCTTGCACCCCGGGGGATGGCAGCAGACGTCTGCAACCCACCAGCCTCGCACCCTGAATTCCAGGGAAGCTCTGGACGCCTGTCGCGTTGTTGAGTGTCAGGGACAGGGTGGCCTGGCAGGCCGTGGGAAGGCTAAGTATCTCCCACCCGATCCGGGCCCCTCAGAGTCCAGATGGGCTCCGGCACCTAGTGTGTGAGCCCCCCGATAGCGAAGAATGATGAGAAATGCCTCCGAACTTGTGGTGTATGTTTAAAGTTCACATTGAACAAATGAATGCTTTGAACACACAAAAATACAATGAAATTCTTCACCTAGTAAATACAGAATTGATTTTAAGATACGAGACCTGCTGCTCAGCGGGCAGTGTGATGGAGTGACAGACTGCAAGTGTGGGGCCCACGACGCCTGACATCACCCTCACGCCCTGTCCCGCAGGTCCCCGGGGCTGGATGTGTGGTCTCCAGCAGGAGGGTCAAGCGTCGAAGGGGAAGGCCTTGATGCTGATGGGGGGAGCCCGAGGCCCAGCTGCCTGCCTGCATCCCCGTTAGGGTCCCTCCCAGCCCATCCCACAGGGCTCTGGATGGAAGGGGCCAGCCCTTCAGAGATGTGGCTTGTTCTGTGGCTTAGCCCCTGAGGCTGGACTGCGGTGGTGTGCCCTCTCTCTGTGCAGAAACACACGCAAGGGCCAGAGTCCAGGCCTGCAAGCCCCCAACACAGCTGCCAGCACTGGGTCCTGGGCTCCTCCTGGGGCTGGAGAGGCGGCGGGTCAGTTCTCAAACAGACAGGCCCGGAGGAACCCTGACAAGGAGTCTGCTGGCAGAGTCTCTGATGGTTCAGCCCTCCTGACCCAGACACTCGTCACGTCCTGCCACGCTGAGGAGCGGGGGGATCCCCTGGACGCAATCCCTTGGTCCAGTTGGAAATCGCCATCCCCTGTGGTGATCCAGGGGCCCGTTGCTTTGCTCATTAAGAGGAGGGGACAACCTGCTCTCTGATCCAGCTCTGTCTCCCGCCCACCGCACCCTGTCCCGCTGCCCCCCACATTTGTCAGTTTGGATGCCCAGCGCAGAACTCTTTCCCTTTGTTTGGGGAGTCCCACAGCATGAAGTTGGGTGGTAACTGGCACCCACCTCTCACCACAGGACCCAACAGGTCTAGACCCTTGCTCCCCCCCAGTCCCTGGCAGTTTGGCCACAAGTATGTGTCCTGGGCTTGGCCAACCAGATGTCCCACCCCAGGCTAGCAAAGCGCCCCTTCCTATAGACGGAGCAGTCCTGTGCCCAGTGTGGGGCTCAGCAAATGGGGTGCAGGCCCAGCACCTGATTCTGGAACAAGTAGCATTAAAACCCAGGAAGTGGTAACAGGATCCTATGTAGTTGGTAGCCTCCAGGGTCCAGAGGTGGTGTTCCCAGTGACAGCATCCACCATCTAAGCACGACAATAGCATCTCCCTACCAAGGCTACTCCCAAGGTGTGAATGTGGCTCTGGTCTGAGCCCCAGACCCCTTGGACCTTGCCCAGACTTCACTCAGCCTGAGTGTCCAGCCATCTTCCATTCTCTGAGACCTTCTAGTAACTTCCAGGCAAGCTCCTTTTTTGACTAAGACAGTCAGAGTCACTTTCTATGGTCTGCGCCCCAGAACCCTGGCAGGGGACCCACCAGGCAAAACCCGGATCTCCTAAGTTACCTTTCGCCCGCGGCCTCTGCACTCACTGTTCCCTCTGCAGGCAACACTGTTCCTCCCTTGCCCCCGAGCTTGACTACTGCCCCCTCAGGTCTCAGCTTCGTCTCACTTGTGCTGGGGGGCTCTCCCAGGAACTCCCCAAGTGCAGCATACACCTTGCTCAGTCAGGACACCTGGCTGGCTCTGGTGAGTCCACAAGCTCTCAGGAGGGTGTAGGAGGTGGGGGTGGATTCTCTCTCTCTCTCTCTGGGGTCCTTGGGGCCCAGCACATTCCCAATCCAGGACACACATCGGCCCCGGTGGCATGCAATGCCCTGATCACATCAGTCTCGCAGCTCCTCTTGTAGATTTGCCTGAAGACTTCTTACCACCTTATTTCGCATTTCATATTGCAGGAATTTCTCACTCCTTGAGTGAGGACCTGACTTGAGCGGATGGTTTGTGGCCAAAGCGATGCTGGTGTTTTCCTGAGGAGGAATGGTTTGCCGGCGCACTTCAAACACCGTGACTTCCCTCTGTGGTCAGAAGTTGTCTGGGTCCTGCCAGCTTCCTTACACCTGGAGCCTGACTCAGGGAACGCCCCAGCCCAGGCTCCGGAGGCAAACACTGAAGAGGGAAGGAGGAAAAAGAAAGAAGGAGGAAACAAGAAAGGCCAGAACAAGAAGTTATGTACTGACCTCAGTGATGCGTTGGGTTGGTGTTTGAAACTGTTGTGGTAAATTTTCCAACGCATGACTGGTGGAATCCCAGAGAGGAGGCTGACCTTTGAAATCCTATGGAATATTAAAGTCAGCAGATAGCGTTTAATTGCAAGAGAAGATAAAAATGAACACCAAAGAAAATCTTTTAAAGAGGGAAAAAAAAATAAAGATGCCATATGTGGATCAGATTTATTTCGTATTATGTAAACGCGCATGGATTAACTTCTCCTCAAAAGGGCAAACTCGGATTAATTTTTTAAAATCCGAAGATATTCTGCTTATAAGACGCACGTAAAAATAAAATGACCCAAGAAAGCTAAAAATAAAAATAAGGCAAAGAGATATATTTGGCAAACGTGAAGGAAGCGGAAGCAGGAATAAAAATGTTCAAAGACGGGCAAAAGAGGACTCAAGGAAAAAGCCTTAAATAGGTCAAAAGATATAATTTTACATTGCTGAAAGAGTCAGCGTAAATAAGGCTCATAGTCATGGATCTTTTTCTCCCTTGTGATCTTGCAGGCAATTTATTATTTGTCTCTCATATATATGTTGCAATTCTACCCTCAGTTGGTCATTCAACTTTTGACTTTGAAATAGTTGCCCAGATTTTTAAAATAATAAAGTTAAGGGGCGCCTGGGTGGCTCAGTCAGTTAAACGTTGGACTCTTGGTTTCGGCTCAGGTCATGATCTCAAGGTCGTGAGATCAAGCCCGGCATCGGGCTCTGCACTCAGCAGGGAGTCTGTTGGAGATTCTCTCCCCGTCCCTCCCCCTGCTCACTTGCGCGTTCTCTCTAAAATAAATAAAACCTTTAAAAAAAAAATCTTTAAAAAAAACATTAAATGCACTCATCAGTTCCATCATATCTTTTGAGTGTGTTTCATGCTTAGAAAGGCCTTCCTCACATCAAGTTTCCAAAGATAGAATCTGTGCTTTTTTCTAATAATTGTAGGGTTTAATAGTTTACACATAGATCTCCGATGCATCTGGAATTTATTTTGGTGTGAAGAGAAAGGTAAAGCACAGAGGAGCAACATATCACTCCTTCGCTGACTTGTAGGGCCAGTTTTCTCCCATGCCAAATTCCTATGTGAGTTTTACCCTCCTTCTGGAATCTTTGCTCTGTTAGGGAATCATGGATCTCGGAATCTCGATAAGTGGTAACTCATAACGCAAAGATTTTAAAAACTTGAGGAAAATTTGACATAAGCTTGGTTGCGCTGGAAGCTTTTCACACACAGCGGTCACTTTATGGCAAAACAAGTAGAAAGAACAGACCTGAGAATACGGCAGATTTACAGTTTTACGACTATAAAGGAAACTATTTGTGTAACTGCATCTCAGGCTCTTTACCTACAAAGAGGAGCGTGTAGAAGAAGCGGCCACACGCTAGCTACAAAGAGAGCATCATGGAATTCCCGGCAGCAGAAATCCCAGAATCCCATTCCCTGACCACACTGGGAATGTCCTCGTACAAGGTGAGATCAGTAACAAGGGTTAAACAAAAAAGACCATCCGCTAAGAAAAATTAAATCTGTGTACTACACTATTTAGAAAATACACTGAGAACCCTAATAGCACAATTACTCTTTTCTGTTGTTTTTTTTCCCCTTCCAGATGAACTTTACGTTTATTTTATCAAATTCTAAAAGATGATGATGAAGGCTGTATTAAGCCTAAAGATTTACGGCGAGAAGTAAAACTTCTTTAATGTTCACTTTGCATCCACTAGGGGATATCTCCGTCTGTTTTTTCTCCCCTCAGCCATCTTTTGTAGCTCTCAGTAAAACCTTATAGTTTTTTTCATGTAGGTCAGTACATTTTATAAAGCATAACTCCAGTACCAAATGCTTACTCAGACAACGCAAAAAAAAAAAAAAGAAATTCTATATTCATCACATTCACAAATATAGAAACAAAAGTCCTCAATAAAATCCTAGCAAGAAGAATGAAGTGGTATATATCCAAACCAACTTGAGCTTATCATGGGAATTTCATCAGAGGGGATTTTTATGAATGAAGTTAATAGTATCACTTTGTTGTTGCATCATATGAAAATAGTTGTCATTTTCCCCCTACATTTAGAGGACGTATTGGAATATCTGGTCCCAGGGCATACATATGGTTTACTCTAGTTTACCAGTGGGCAACTCAGGGAAATAGTTATTTTCTCCAGAGGAACTGACACCAAGGTAAAAATAAGGCATCCAAGTGACTGTGGGTCGGAAGAAATTTATGAAGACGCCATTACAATGAACGCTGTTTCAAATATAAGCTGCAAATCAGAAGGCCCGAGAGAGGAGGTTCCAAATTCCAGGTACCAAATTGCTATCGGGCTACTTCTTTCTGGGCACCTGAGTGCTCTCATCCATCCCTGATGGCCACCTCCGGACCGCTCCTGATCGGGCTCTGCTGATAGACAAATCTCGCGTCTGTCTCTGCCCACCGCCGCGGTGAGCGTAGCTGGACCCTGTCAGACCAGATGATGTCCTGGGAGAGCTGCCTCTGCTTGGCCCCCTGCTGGTCACACCTCCCATGGGGCCACAAGGAGGTTTGGGGCCACCTAGGCTGAGGCTGGTGTAGCCATCATGTGAGTCAAAGAAGCCGCATATTCCCTGTCTGTGTCCACCTTAGCTTCTCTACACCCATCACGGGAGGTCTGCATCCTTCCTGCTCCAAAGGCCTCCTTCACTGCCGATTTCTGCCTATTTTAGGGGAATCCTCATGCAAGGTCATGGAAGACACTTCCTTTTCTTTGCCAAGCCCCAAATCATCCACCGGTCCCCTTGTAAGGAGTGAGGAAAAGATTCAGAACTGCAAGAGAATCAGGCAGCAGCCTTTGTCAACAAAGGCCCTTCATTTTCTACTGTTTGCTGTTAGATAACAATGTCCTGCACCAATTTCGGATTCTCTACGGGGGAGTTTCCATCTGTGTTAGCCTTCTCAGGCTGTCGTAACAGAACACCACAGGCTAGGTGACTTACACTAGGTGACTGTGATTTATTTCTCATAGCCCTGGAGGCGGGAACCCCGAGATCAAGGTACCAGCAGGGTTGGTGTATGGCAGGGCCAACCTTCCTGGCTTACAAATGGCTCCCTCCTCACTGTGTCTTCACATGGCCCTGCCTCCGCGTGCCCATGAACACAGAGAGCTCTCAGGTGTCTCTTCCTTGTCTTCTATGGACACCAGCCCTATCCAATTTGAGTCCCACCCTTACAACCTCATTTAACCTTAATTACCTCCCTAAAGACCCTATCTCCAAATGCTGTCACATGGGGGGCTGGGGCTTCAATATAGGAACTGAGGTGGGGGGACACAATTCAGTCCATTACACCATCCTCTGACTTGTTTCATAAAACTTAACTGGAGTGGGGAGCCTCCCACCCACCAATTCCTGTACTGGGAGCTTCAGACAGAAAGAGGTTCATTCATGGTCAAGATCTGTGGCCACAACCAGGTCACAGGCCTCTCATCTACAACCTTTTTCTGTATCTGTGCTGGTTTTCATCCATTTTCATACACTCCAACCTCTCACATGCACATCACTCATCCACCCTTCTCTGCCCGGCTCTGTGCCCAGAAGGTGACTTCTAGGGGCTGTCTTACTGGGGTTTCCCTGTCCTCTGGTTTCTGATTGGATCCAGCCAAGGGGAGCCACTGGCCAAGATCCTGGGAGGGCAGAAGAGAGAGGTTGGAGTGTGGATGCCCCTCTGCTCTCCCTACCTGGCCGTGGGGCGGCAGGAGCTGGTTGTCCCGTGGCTGAAGCTCTAACCAGAACCCTTTAGAATTCCACATCATAAAAGGCTCCCCATTCTCCTGCTTCCCTGCAGCCTGCTTCTGTAAATAGTCCCTTCGTCCATCCCTCTTCAGCTGGCTGAGGCCATTGCCAACGGTGCTGGATCTCAGTAGGCTCATCTGCCGCCTTTCCCTTCCTCTTAGGGCCCCTGGTATGCTCCAAACTACAGCTGGTTATCATGTGGCAGCCTGACCTTGGGGAGGAGAGTGTCAGAATTCTTGTACTCCATGTCCCCACCCCTGGAATCCATGCTGCCTGTCTCTGCCAGGCACAAGCCGAGACCCCCTCCAGGCCCCGGGGGCAGAGGCAGCCGCATCAAGCGGAAGTTAAAGCCCTCTTACCAGATCATCTCAAGTCAGTGAGGGTACAGGGCCCTTATTCAGGGGCTGGGGCTGGGGGTGGGAGTGAACGCAGTGGTCCCTCTCTGAGGGCAAGGAACCAAGAAAACAGAAACTGACCCCTCAAGCCAGGCAGCCTCACTCGAGAGTGTCAAGCCCACAGGGAAAGAGCACAGAGTAAACAAAAGGTCCCAAATGAAGGGCTTGGAACTGGGGCTTGGGTATGGAGGATGGCCCTCTACTCCAACACGACACCCCTGGCAGGGGTGGGAGCCTGGCTCCCTATTCCTCGCCCAGCGGTCCTTCACCGGCTCCCTCTCTATAAAAGCACAGGTCCTGCAGAGCGCAAGATGGCCTCGTAGCAACATCGATAGGAGGCTCAATTTGGTGTCTGATCACAGAGATGAAACCATTTCTTTTTATGAGAAATCCATTTCTCAGGAATGGAAATGCATTCCCCTTCCCTTCCCCCTCTTTTTATTTCTTGACTTTTTTCTTTTTTGTTCTGATTAAATTTTGTCGCCTTCCACCCTTCAACCTTTTGACATCTATTTGGGTAGCACTTGGGGGAGCCAGTGGTTGGGAGAAACACGGGAAACCCAGAAACCCAGATCTCTTTCCCGTAATTACGATCAGTCCAGCATTCCCAGCTTCTTGGTCAGTCTTCCAGGGAGGTTAAAAGTAATCTGTACACCTGAGAACACATTGCCTATAACTGTTCCAGCAGCCGCCACACATTTCCTCCCCGCCCCCCTTCATGAGAATAATGCATCTGTTGACAAGGAGGTAGATGGAAGGTCTTAAGACATGGATTGCCCCCATCCTGAGACATCTATAAAGTATCTTCTCTCCTTTTTTGTAAATCCAATGTTTTATTTTAAGGTCCAAACTTATTTCTTTATATCTACGTGCTAAATGGCCATGCCAGTTTATATAGCTCTTCTCTTCTCTCTCCTTTCTTTATCTTGCTGACTGCAGAGTCCAGCTTCGGGGTCTCCTTCCTAGCCTCACATGCTCTTGCATCAGGACCCCTTTGAGAAACTGAAGAAAGATATGGGTCCTCTCTCTAGGAATATGAACACACAAAACTGAATTGCCATTCAATCTCAGGGGTTCATGAGACAAGATGAAGTCTGTCCATGGGACACCTAGGGCCAAATTTTCTCAAGCTACAGTCAGATTATAACTTGTATCAGAACGCCCTGAGGTGCTGGTGAAGACAAGCATGTTCCCCAAACCAACTGAAGACCTACTGAATCGGAATCTTTGGGATGGATGCCAAGAATCCACATGCTTAATAAGCAACTAGGCCATCCTTATTCACAAAGAGCTTTGAGAAGCATTGCTAGGGACCCATCTAACCCCAATCCCTGAATTAATCTGATTATTTCTGAAACTATCAAAATTATTTCACTCCCAACTGACCTCTGCAGGCCAGTACCATGTCTTACGGGTCAATACATTTGTGACCTCCTCTGAGCTTGACCTTAGCTGTAGGTGGAGAACTTAGATCATCCAATATTTTGTCCTCATTATTCCCCAAATCAATTACCTTAGTGTATTTTAATGTCAGCTCTTATTTATAAGGTGTTTGCTCTTGAAAAAAGAACACACCATTTGGACAGCTTTCCTTGGAGCTTTTATATTCAAGCTACAACAGTAAAAAAATGACAAGTCCTCACATGAGACGGTGGGGCTACCAAGACTGGTTTCCATTAAAAGCTAAGCCTTGTTTTCATTAACACCTAACACTATTACCTTCAAAACCATACTCATTCTATTGTAAGGAGTGGTATTTGTAGGTAGATTATTTCAAATGTGAGATTTAACCAGAATATCTAGGAATAGAGCAAGCACACTGAAACAGGACTTCAGATTTTTTTTGCTTCGGACGACTCTAGTAGCAGAATAAACACATCTTCTAAAGACCTGAGACCTGAAGGTGCGGCTACAAAGAGGAATTTCTCTCAAGCTCTGTGTTTCACCATTAAAAAACACAGAAAATTTTGCTTTCCTCAATATAACTTACCTATATTCAGAAATCACGGGTTCCCCTTCACATTTTCAAGTAAAATAAATAGGGAGCTCCACGAAGGAGCTCCATATTTATTCAAACTTGACGCACCTCAAGGCACATGGCTCAAGGGCCAGTTTAAGAGATTTGACATTAAATCCATTACATTGATGTACATTTAAAATACAATTTCTCTCTACTCTTCCTTACCTATTCACCATCATGTTAACTTCCGGCCAAATTGCAATCTGGACCATAAACCACGAGGAGCACCCATCACTCACACGGTCTCAGTGATGAAGAGACTCCATTGTCACCCCACCTCCCGCAGAGAATAGAGCCAAGCACATTGTTAGCACCCAGCAAATACTCTGTCACGGACAACAAAACAAATAAATGAATTGCCAATTCACTTTCGAACCATCTGGGTGCTGGCTGACATTCATCCTCCAACCCAGCGTGACTCAGAGGCTTTGTTTTAAGAGCAGCTAGAATATATCGTTAACAATGGCACGGTTCACCGAAGCTTGGGTTCTTCGGGCTCCAAGTCTGCTTTATTTCAGGTGTAGCACGGACCGCCGCCACCTTCTGTCTTCTCACATTATAATTGCTTGAGTGGCTCAGTTATGGATTCTATTAACATTGCTGTCACTGATAAGCTATGCTCTTCATGGGTGTGATGAATTTCTACCAGCGTTGACCTCCTTTATACACCAGGGCACTGTTGATGCTAAATGCAGAGAGGCTACTGAAGATCCGTTCACAAGGGATGTTTCTATTAAAACTGGGGATTGCTTGGTGGATCCCTGCAAGACCTTCTGTTGTGGGCACTGGCTTGTGGATATGAAGGAAAGCAGCTGATACCATTCACCTGTCAATTCTCTGAATACAGAACAAACAATTTGCATCACCCATTCATATGCAGGCTTTACCTGGAAGGAGGGGTTCTAGATGAAGATGATGTGTGAGCCTTACCTTCTAGGCAACTAGTCTAGTCAGTGAGCACTTGAACAACGAACGTGAGATGCTTCTAGAACACCAACGGTGTGCTGATGATAACAGAAGAACTTCCTCTCCTTCTTCTTGCAGTGGGCATTCTCGGAATGGTACTCCTCCCCATTGTCCACACACCTTTGCTCTCGGCACTTCTGCCCTCCGGACCTCCAGTCTCAAGCCCTCCTGCCCATATCCCCTCACTTCCCTAGACCTTCTGGAGAGGAGCAGGAACTCTCTTTTCTCTTCCTGCTGCTCCAGACTACTATACTCTCTTAATTCATTTCTATTTTTCAGAAGATCTACAATCTGTTTGGTATGAAGGAAACAGATTGAATGCAAGGAACCGTAGAAAGCAAGATGTTAGAGAAGCAAGCTCTGAGATATTTTGGGTACCAGTAATGGCAGGGGTGAATTTATGAGTACTCGGGCTGGGCCACGCCTCTCTAGCATGCCACGTGGGTGACCTTGCGTGCTCTCACAAGGGCTACGTGAGGTCGACGTCAGGGTTATGCCGATGCTCCAGTGGAGGTACCATTCAGGGCAGAGAGAGCCCCTCCCCTGCAGGTGTGAAGCAGCCGTCCACTGGGAAGCCCTGGCCAGCTCCCTGCAAGGCCACTCGGCAACTGCTCTCCTCCTGTGTCCTGTGTCTACACTGCTTCTTGGATACCTTACTCACTGAATCCTCAAAACACCTATGGGACGTAGGAATGATTGTGCACTTTTTGCAGATGACAAAAGTGAGGTGTAGCGGAGTTAGAAAAATTCCCCACAGTCACAGAGCCAACAGGTAGAAAAAAAGTCCAGGATTCCAACTCAGGTGTATCTGCTCTGGAGTACTCTGCCCTGGGATTGGGCAGAGTGTGCGTGTGAGCGTGCTCATGTGTGCACCTGCATGTTCGTAATTACAGAACCATGCTACAAACTAATGCCCTTTCTGGCCATCGATGATCGGTGACCCGCACAGTGTGCCCTGGGGACACGTAAGCGAGCATTTTCCCCCTGCTTGCTGATCATAGCATTCATGTTCCCTGGGATTCCATCATTGATCTGGGATGCTGACCTGCAGAGGTTTAATCCATTAAGACAGGGGAGGGGCGCCTGGGTGGCTCAGTCGTTAGGCGTCTGCCTTCGGCTCAGGTCATGATCCCAGAGTCCTGGGATCGAGCCCCGCATCGGGCTCCCTGCTCCGCGGGAAGCCTGCTTCTCCATCTCCCACTCCCCCTGCTTGTGTTCCCTGTCTCGCTGTGTCTCTCTCTGTCAAATAAATAAATAAAATCTTAAAAAAAAAAAAAATCAGGAAGACGGGAAAAAGCCAACCCGTGTCTCTTCTCAAATGTTCAGGTTGATTTTGTGATGGGCTTATAGTTCTCGGGCAGGTAGATGGAGGTTTTATACTATTTCAAAATAGTACAAGTTCTAACAGTAAGGTTTAAAAATATGTTTTTCTGCTAAAGTGATCTTATGCTTTACACATTTCTGTGTTTTAAGTATAAAATAATAAATTATCATTGTATGAACTTTTCAGCTTTTGAAAATTTTAAAAACTGATAAAACACTGTGTTATATTAAAATGTTAGAAAACTGGACCTGTGGGGTTTTAATGGCCCCTGGCAGGTCTGAAGCTCATCCCTTATCTTCCAGACTCTCCCTTCTTACCATGTTCCTGCTTAGAGAATAAGACTTTCTGTGTATAAAGCAACCCAATTTTCCTAAGACAGCTACAATTGAAACTAGTTATAAGGCTAATTAAAACGGAGGGTGGATGTCTTTTTTTCCCACTGTATTTGCCCAAGCCCCGAGATGGCCTAGGTCAGAGTTCTTCGCATTAAGGAGGGGTTTTCAAGGGCCTTTGAGTTCCTCAAGATCTCCAAGGCTTTCACTTCACCCCTACATGTCCTCAAAGAAGAGGGTTATGTTGAGGGTCCCCAAGATCACCGTCAGGGTCAACGGCTCCCTAGGAGGACTGCCAGAACTGTGGCTGTGATTTATTACAGGGCAAAGATGCAGAGCAGTCGGCAAAGGGAGAAGGAGCACGGGGTGACGTCCAGGGGGAACCAAGCACAAGCTTCCAGGGGTCCTGGAAAACCCCAAATTCCTCCAGCAATGGGTTGTGATAACACATGTGAAATCTGTCTACCAGGGATGCTCATCAGTCACTCAGCTCCGGGGACTTCACTGGGGGCTGGTCCCGTAGGCACCCTCTGCCTGGCACGTACCCGAATTCCAGCCTCAACCATGCTGTGTGCACACCGCGTGGGCACAGCGAGCCACTCTCATCAGTCCTGGGGATGCTGGGAAGCTCCCAAAGCTCCCAGACACCAGCCAAGGGTCACCTCCCAAGCAGGCTTTCCTAAGGACAGCAGTCAGCCTTGCAGTGTTAATTCTCTCCTGCATGGTGGTCATGGCTCCCGTGGCCCCCAGTCAAGAGTCTGGGCCTGGGAGGGCCTCAGGGAAGGTTACTTAGCCCGCACGTGGCCCTCCCTCCCGTGGTGGCAGAGCCATGGCTGAGGGAGACGGAAGCAGCCTTGTGCTCCCTCAGATGGGGGCTTTGGTGAAGCCCACACTGATTCTGGCCAGGTCTCGGTCAACAGCACATCCCCTTTACACACGCCACACACACACACACACACACACACAAAAACCCCACATTCCATGCATCACACACACACAAGAAACACACACACTCACACCATACGCACACTCATACACACCACACATCACACTTACACACGACACACCATACACACACCCCACTTCATACGTTGGCAGGAAAATTCAGAGCAGAAAAAACATAATTTTAACATTGTGAATTACTGACTTCCAACTGTTCAGGAAGGTAAGTGCTATAACAAAAATCATTTTATAGTCCTGTAATCATACTCGGGATTTCATGTTTTTTTGCAGATTTCGGTAGACAAAATCAGGAGTCTGGCAAAGAAGGAATTTGAATAGGCAAATTCCCTGATGTGGTTATTTCACACATGTATGGAGCATGAAGTACATGGAGTACATGCAAGGTGCTTATTCTGCCATCTAGAGTGGAGAATATAACTTTATATTCTCTTATAAACTAGGAGAACACATGCTTAGATGTAATGTAATCATTTACTGAACTAATCACAGACCGGAAAACTAACCCAGTGCTTGTAAAGTGATATTTTAGTGACTTCCAGGTAAAGCACAAAACAATCAGGTAGAGCGATGGGATGAGTGACATAACATGATGTAATAGAAGGTAAGACCACAAGAGCTGAGACTGTGTTTCCTGTTCTCCAGGCACAGCACTGGATCCTTTATTGCCCAGGCTCCCGTAACCGTCCCTGTGGCTTAGGAGATGGGCGCTATTATCATGTCCATTTCACAGATAGGAAAGTAGAGGCCGGCCCTCATCCTGCATGGTCTCATTGGGCAGACCTGGAGCCCAGAGTTCACCGACTCCCGGAGCAATGCTATTAAAAACAAAGTCAAACATCTCTTTCAGAAAAACATGGGACACAATCAAATATACCTAAAATACGTCCCTGCTCCTATGTCTTCCCAGTAAATGTATAAAGCACTTGGTTGTGGCAAAAATTTGAATTGTTCAGGAACAGAGTTTTGTTTTGTTGTGTTGATGAAATGTCACTCAAAAATATCACAGATAGTGTCCATTTGAGGGTCTCTATTTGCATATCAACTGGACCTATTTTTGAGCAAGAGAAGCTTTAGATTTTTTTTTTTTTTTTATTCATTTGAGACAGAGAGATACAGAGAGAGAGAGAGAGCATGAGCAGGGGGAGGTGCAGAGGCAGAGGGAGAAGCAGGCTCTCCGCTGAGCAGGGAGCCAGATGTGGGATTCGATCCCAGGACCCTGGGATCACGACCTGAGCAGAAGGCAGAGGCTTAACCATCTGAGCCACCCAGGCACCCCGAGCAAGAGGAGCTTCAGAGAAGCTTTGCTAAGTAATGACCCAGCGCCGTAACGACAGCTCGACATAGCAGAGATGCTCCTCGTTGGTCTGCACAGCTTCCCCATCACGGTTGTGTGGTTATCACAGGCTCAGGAACCCCAACTCTGGACCATCCTGAACTTTCCAGCTGTGCCATTGTCCATGAAGCCCATCTGCTTGGTGTGCATGGACTGTGCTTCTGGCTGGATGCACTGAACGTGGGGCTTCCAGAAGGCCTGTCAGGCCTGGGGAGTAGCAGGGCCCAGGAACCTGATGATCACCTGCCAATCTCTTCTTCCCTGGCTTCTTGCTCCCGACTGAGCTTCTTAGTTGTCTCTTGGGACACTTTTGTCCCAAGGTTGTTTAGAGACAGTTCAAGAACCAGGGGAAGGCTGCAGATCTCTTCCCAGTGGAGTCTGTGGTTCCTCCTGGTCCTGGCTCTGCCCCTGCTTCCTGGGAAACCAGAGCAGCAGAAAGTGGACGAGGAAGCATCACAACCCTGGCTCTGAGTTCTTAAGTGCCGTGGGAGACAAAGGGAGGATGGCCCTGCATGTGGCCACACCATCCGGAGCATCCCTGGTGATCCTTGGGCAGGTGAGATATGTGTCATCGGGACTCCGAAGGAAGGGGGCCTGGGAAGTCACTCTTCATGGGACCTGATGCTCCTCCTTCTCATCTGCTGAACCGTCTGCAGTTTTGTAAATGAAGTCAATGGTCCCCAGGCTACTCTGTCATTTCCTGCTGTCAGTCCTTCCCGCCAGGCTGGAGGGTCACATCTTTCCTGTGACTCAGAGTGGCTGCCCCACCAGGTCCTCCTTGCACTGGGCCTCCCCAGACAATTCTTTTTTTTTTTTTTTTTAAGATTTATTTATTTATTTTAGAGAGAGAGTGCATGCCTTGTGGGGGGAAGGGGAGGGGAGGAGAGGAGGGGCAGAGATAGGGGGAGAGAGAGAACCTTAAGCAGGCTCCACGCCCAACACCGAGACCGATTTGAGGCTCAATCCCACAACCTTGAGATCATGACCTGAGCTGAAATTAAGAGTCGGTGGCTTAACTGACTGAGCCACCCAGGTGCCCCCCCTACATGATTCTTAAGGAGCATTTCAGATCGTTTTCTTTGAGTTCTGTCTTCCATAACCTGGGCCTTGTATTTTGGCAAAGCTCTTCTTTGCCACTGTGTTAAGCAATTTAAAATTGCTTTTATGAAATGAACATTATGAACTGTGATATTCTAGTTAACAAATAATTTCCAATATCATAATTTTCATACTCACCCAGTAATATTCAAAATAGCCATTCTGTCGCACTCCTAAATTGGAGATGTCATTACAGGGCATTGTGAGTTACAAGGGGGTTGAAAGTGGGCCTCTGTGGGGCCCCTCTGCACCACAGCCAGCTTAAAGTGCAAGGTCTGATGGTGACCAGCACACCTGGGCCCCCACCTGCATCTCAGCCAGTCTCCCTTGGTGCTTTTGCACAGATGGGGCGGTGGGCAGTTATCGAGTGGGGTCCTTGGCCCAAGAGGCAGCAGGGCTCCCACCGCCTGCAGGCCTGGATGACGCCTTCAAGGTGACTCTCAATCAGACAAGAGAGAAAACAGGTGTATTCCCTCCTGATACAGTAGGGCTTGTCCCTGAATGGCTCATCCAAAAATGTGCGGCAGCTTCACCAGCATCCAACTCTGCCAGGTTCTGGCTGGGAGACAAACCAATGGGTGAAAGAATAAGAAGAGGAAGACAAGAGGATGATGGTGAGGCCAGCTGGGACTGCCGGGGAAGCGGGGCGGGGGACACCCTGAGGGAAACGTGTGGTGTGGTGGGAAAGAGAACCAAGCGGAGGACCCAGAAAACACGCACAGTTCAGGGGCAGGTGGAAGACCAGGACCCCGTGGGGGGATCTCGAAGTTACAAAAAGCTGGGAGCCGGGGATGTAGTGAAATACAAGAAAGCCAAGGAGGAGAGGGTTTTGGCAAAAAAGAAAAAAAAAAGAAAAGCATGGTCTAGAGTGCTAGATGCCACAGGGACAAGGAAGTAAGGACTGAAAGAGAGCCGGCTCGTGACGCATTTAGGAAGTGACCTTTGCCAGGTTCAGCGAGAGGGCAGGCACAGCAGAGGTAGAAGAAGGAGGGCTGCGCTGCATCGTGGGGAGAAGCAGAGACCAACTCCAGGGGGGAAGGAGCAAGGCTGCAGGACAAGAGATGGAGACACAGAGAGACAGAGACAGAGAGATGAGAGAGAGAGGAGGGAGAGGGTTATTTGGAGACCGATGAGCCTTGAACAGGGGCTCTATTTGAAGAGGATTTGTGAATCTTTGTGTTCGTGTGGCCAGTGGAAACTCAGTACTGCAGAACGGAAGGTAAAACATGGGTGTCACTCTGCTCAGGTGCGCAGAGCTGGTTGGGGTGTTGCCCTGTGTCCGCCTGGGGGGGCCTGTGGTGCGCGCAGGTCCTCGCAGTCCCCTCGACCAGGCAGTCCCTCTTGTGAGCAGCTAGACTAGAGCGAATTTCCTTCTCGTTATTCTCCTGACTTGCCTCTTACTGTAAATCTGCTTAACATTAAGATCGTATTATCAGAATAAGTCTTTGAAATAGAAAGTGCTAAATCCTTGTGGTTAGAACACACTGTGACTGAGAGGTGTGATCAGTTAACTAGCACGTACTATTGGCTGAATTAAAGGAAGCTGTGTTTCTTGTTGCTACGATCACTGATCGCCGATACCCTCTGGCGCAGTAAGTCTCCAGGGTGGACCCTTTAAGTGGGTGCTATGATTTTAAGATTATAAGTATGATTTTGTATTCCCCACCCAAAGTCTGGGCATGGGGGCCCTTGGGGGTCCTGGAAGAAATTGCTGAAATGTCTGTCACCTGGACTTCTCAGGGGCTTTGTCCTCTGCTGTTTGCAGATCACTTGTGTTGCCACCCAGTGGCCTGTCCCCGAATGTGGTGCTGAGCCCCTCTTAAGTGGTCTCCTTTGTCTTCTTCCTGTGGCTCATGACCAGGCTGCCCCAACCCACTGGGAGACTCTATTGCATTCAGAAGGATGTAGAGACAGAATCACAGACACCAGAGAGCTAACAACATATTGTAGTTACCTGAGTGTCTGTTAAGTATGTTCCCTCTTTAGATGTCACCTGCCCAGAAGCTGTCCCTGAAGGTATTTGCCTCACTAGCCACCCCACTCTCTCTGCCCCATCCGTCCCCCACCTGACCTGTGCTCTGGGCTCACCTCCTACTGTCATTCCTGCAGGATGATTTGTCTGCACTTTTCACTAATCTATAGACTCCCTGAGAATTGGGACTAGGTTTTATGAAGCCATCACCTGGCACAAAATGTACGTTCACACACGATGTCCTAAATGAATGCATACTGTATTATTTCCCCAAAGAGTGTACTTGTATTTGAAATGATGGGCTGTTCCTTTCCTGCATTTCACTTGAACGCTCTCCTGTATGGCAGACATGGGCTATTATATGGTGACCCAAGCATACAGGTCCATTAATGGCGTCATAGCCCAAAAGGCAGCAGGGCTGTGTGATGACTGTGAACCTGGGCTGTCCATCAGGTGGTCTTCTCATTCGTTTACCTGCCTGAAAGCCTGCCTTTCCTTTGTTGAGTTGGACATTGAGTGAGATGTTTAGCTGTGTCTTATGGCCCAGGCCATGGCTCAGTGAGAGGGCGGGGGGGAGGCCTCACAAGGCTAGGACCATTGCAGACCTTCTGTGACAACTGAGAGAAGGCATGTGTGTGGGCAACAGTGGGAGGAGGACAAGGATTCCAGAAAAGTCGGGGCTTCCTGGCCTCAAATAGCAAGTGAGCCATTCTTTGGCCCTAGATACCACCAGAAGCACCAGATTAATTCCTCTGGTTAACTTAGGATACTAGCAGAGGAGAGGAAAAGAAAGGAAAGGGCATGGGAAACAGGAAATCTGAAAGACAGAAAAGGTGAAGTAGAAGTGGTTAATGCGTAGGTAGGAAAACAACAAGAGGGGAAATGAGAA
The DNA here is from genome assembly GCF_054177405.1 of Leptonychotes weddellii. NCBI lineage: Eukaryota > Metazoa > Chordata > Mammalia > Carnivora > Phocidae > Leptonychotes > Leptonychotes weddellii. The sequence continues at coordinate 5,213,360 of NC_138371.1, forward strand.
GATGCGTTTTCTAAAAACACGTCATCACTTCCCTCCCCAGCCAGAGAGTAAATGTCCTGTGTAAAGGGATCATGTATTGGACATACTGTAAATACCTTTTCCCCCATCATCACCCCCGCTCAACGCTCAGATGGTCTGGGCATACTCACATCATAAGAGGTATTTGTGGATCAGTGAATGATGGTCCACCTGCTTTCGGCCAGCGTGTGCAGCCACCTCAATGCACATCCAATATAAAGTGTCTTATGCTCAGTACATGCTTACGTGTGACAAGTAAGAGAGTGTTCTTCACGAGAAGTGATGTGAGAAATGGAAATGTAAGGGCACAGTGTCTTTAAAAGGGAGTCACTATGGCAATAATACCCTTTGGCTACTTGTTCCAATACTCCCAAAAGGCGTTCACTTCAATGCTCACTTCTCAGAGGTTATACATACAGCCCAGATCCGCTACAGTCTGTCTAACACAGGATTTAAAAAGTTAAAATTTTTTAAAATGTTGTTTTAGAGTAATCTCTACACCCAACATGGGGCTTGAACTCACAACCCCAAGATCAAGAGTTGCACGCTCTACCGACTCAGCGCACCCAGGCGCCCAAAAGTTAATTTTTTATCGCAGAGGATGTTTATCAGGAGAATGGCTTCAACAAAAAAGAAAAAGAAAAAAAATCCCAAAATCAGAAGTGATGATGTCTCCAATTTATTTATAAGAACACATGAGACACAGGTGGCTGGGAAGATCCTCTGACTTTGTTACATCATTTCTGGTTCTATGTATTGTTGACTATGACAGAAGTTTCTAGAATGGGGAAAGTAGACAAAGAATTCTATATTCAGACCCTGGGTAAATCAAACTTGCTGACTAAATTCGTTTTGGGGTCTTTATAGTGCCCTGAGAAAAAATAAAAAGTAATGAATTTACTGAAATTATTGTGGAGAGGGCAAAAGTCAATTTGACATGAGCAGACATACATGATCAATACCAGTTATAATGACATGGCTGATGGCCCTGGCCAGACTCCATTGTTCCTGCCCTGGCCAGACTCCATTGTTCCCTGAATGAGAGTGTTTTATTCTACACATTTCAGTTCCTCATATGATTTCATTAGGAAGTCAAAATTAAACATAGTCTGAAAGAATGATTTCTCCGGGAAAATGTTACTTCCACAAGAGGCATTGGGGCTTGAAGGAGAAAAGAGTGTCCTTTGTTATTGCACACGGTTAGCCAAACAGAGGACACCCGTGTGGTGGGCGATAAGGACTGATATAGAAATACCATGCATCGTTCAAAAATGTCAGGTGGCCTTTTTCACACAGAAAACTGTCTAGATATTCATGAGCCACACACAAAGTGTGAAAGACCTAACTCTTCTTCTTTGCTTGCTCTTCATCCCCCATTGCTGGGTTTTGTTCTGCCCAGCTGGGTACAGAAGTATGAAAAACTCCTGTGCAGAGTCAACTCCGCACAATCCACAGAGAATCTTTTGGGAAGCTACTTCTCCGACACTTTCATGGGATAAGGTGCTAATGATATGTAGATTAAATGTCATTATGAAAGATAATTTGCATGCACACACAGTAAAAAGGAGAATTTTTGATTTTTAAGTCATAGCACAAAATGTCTGCAGTCTCCTGGGCATGTTTCAGCCCACTGTTTTATCTTCAGAGCTGGCCTCAGGGGGAAAAATCATTTGAAAACCTGCTAAGAGGGGCTCCTGGGTGACTCAGTGGGTTAAGTGTCTGACTCTTGGTTTTGGCTCAGGTCAGGATCCAATGGGCCATGAGATCAAGCCCCGTATCAGGCTCTGTGCTCAGCGGGGAGTCTGCGTGAAGATTCTCTCCCTCTGCCCCTCCCCCCTACTCGTGCACGTGTGTGTGCTCTCTCGCTCTCTCTCTCAAGTAAAATAAAATAAATCTTAAAAAAAAAAAAAAAGAAAACCTGCAAAGAATCTGGGACGTTGGCAGTATGGTCCCTTCCTGGAAAGGTTCAAGATTTGGGGAGAGCTGGATTCCTTCTGCACTTGCACCTCTGTGGGAAAGCATTTCTAAATGTTAATGTTACATTTAACCTTGCGTGTCTGACCTTGAGGTAGCAGGCTAGCAGCTCTAGAGGAAAATGATGCCCTCCATAAATTTTTCCCTGGAAGGGCTCCTTCCCAAGACCTATAGCTCAGTCAAGCTTGGAGACTACTTTTATGGATCTCATGCTGCTGAACATGAATCACTTATTTATGGATATTTGACATTTGCTGATGTGGTAATTCACTCTCTGGACATTTGTTCTATTTATTTTAATTCTTTCTAGAATGCAGTTCAGAATTTAAAGCTTTTAAAATCTGCATGTGTATGCAGGCATTTTTCTCTTTTTGTGCATTCATTAGCTAAATGGGATTTTTGGACTTTCTTTGTTATGATGAAAATAATATCTTTATGCACATGGAATGCAAATTCAAATGGTAGAATAGGTATGCAATGAAATATAAGTTTCTTTTCCAGACCACATACTCAGTTCCATTACCCAGAGATAACCACTACCAGTAGTTCCTTGTGTTCTTGTGTATCTTTTTGGAAAATCCCCATGCATATCATACATCATACATCTGTATCAATCTAACTAACACACACACATTCATACGTTTATTATATAGATGTATACACACACACACACACACACACACAAACCTTTTCATGGAGGTAGGGGCATTTGTATGCTATGCTCTTTTTTACTTAACAATATCTGGCTGATCTTGACCTTATCAGTGCACACAGATACATCTCATCTTTTTTATTTTTATTTTTTTAAGATTTATTTATTTTTTACTAGGGGGGCAGGGGTGCCGAGGGGGAGGGAGAGAGAGAATCTCAAGCAGACTCCCTGCTGAGTGTGGAGCCCGAACGTGGGACTCGATCTCACGACCCTGAGATCATGACCTGAACCAAAATCAAGAGTCAGATGCTCAACCGACTGAGCCACCCAGGCGCCCCTCATTCTTAATACCTCTCAAGTTTATGACTACATAGAAGTATCTTAGATTATTTCATAATTTTGCTACAGATGGGCATTCCAGTCTCTGGCTAGGACAACTTGTCAGTGAGGGCTTCCGTCTACAAGCCAACACCTTGTCCCTATGGCTACAGGTAACTTCAACCCTGGTTTCTTGAATCATCACTCTGCCCTGAAGTCTAGACCTAATTTTCATATTTGAATGTATGACTTCTTTGGCCAGGAGAAGCCTAAGATTATTTTTATTCTGTTATTTTGCCCACTTAGCACTAGATAAAATTAAGACAAAGACATGGTCTGTGAGCAGCAGGCTGAAAACGAAGTTAAGAGATAGTAGATAAATAAGCTACAATTCAGTCAGCTTCTACCATCACAGAAATCAAATTTGCTCTCATTTCTTTGCTTTTGTTTGTCTTTATCTTTTCCTCCCAAGTCATCACAGACTGAGAAACTGATGGAGTTCCTGTTTAGGTCAGCCTTGCTTCTCCCATCTGCGCCAGCCCATCATAAATCAGTTAATCGATCCAGGGCTGCATCCAGGCCAAACAGGACTCCACCAGCAGCTGGGGGTCCAGTTGCAGGAGTCAGGGAGAGGGGCTTCTGACTGGCTGGCCTGTTGTCAAGACAGCTGCCGATGTGGGTGGGGCAGAGGCCCAGTCTCCTGGATGGCAGGTGTCCAGTGGCGCCTGGGAAAGAGACAGCTCCAAGGCATGGGGGTGCTCTAGGAGTGCCTCCAAGTGATCCCAGCACCCTGCTGCTCTTGGGAACAGAAGTCCTCAGGGTTCAGGGGCTGGGTGAGGCTGGGCTGTAGGTCTTCAGTAACTGCAGTAGGAAAGATCTCATAGCTTATTCCTTCTTCAAAAAACTCATAGTTTCCCTCTGGAGTACATTGCCTTGATGTTTCATGGCCATATTTTAGCTCTTCTGGACTCCTTGTTATCAGATTAATTTATGATACTGCTCTTCCTTTGCCTCCTTTGCTTAGGATTTTTGAGACACATAATATATTTCCCATTAGGAATAGCTCTGAGAAGGTAGGATTCAATATCTAGAAGGAGATACAGGCTTTGCTAACTGTTGTCACCTCCCAGGACAGAGGCTATGAGGGCAGGAGAGAATGAGGGAGGGTGGGACAGGCACTCCCTTCTCACCAAATGCCCATTTGCACCTTCTGAATGTTACTCCGTGTGTTCACCTCATTCAAAAATACTGAAAAATGGGGGGCGCCTGGGTGGCTCAGTCGGTTGAGCTTCCGACTCTTGATTTCGGCGCAGGTTATGATCTCAGGGTCATGGGATCAAGCCCCATGTAGGGCTCTGCACTCAGCGGGGAGTCTGCTTGAGATTCTCTCTCTCTCCCTGCCCCTCCCCTCTCATGCTCTCTCTCTAAAATAAATAAATAAATATTTTAAAAATACCGAAAAATTATCTTCAGTCATCTCTGTCTTCGTTCTCTTGAACATCAGTTTGTCAAGAGAGAAGAACGGGCTCTACCACGAGGAAATAAAGGGCTGGATCTTCCATAAAGATTGTGATATCTTCGAGTAGAATGAAAATACCAAACTTTTTCTGAAAGGAGAAAGAAGAGGAGGAGAAGGAGGATCTAAGCTCACCTGCCTGTGCCTTTATTCTTTGGTCCTGCTGTTCTTTCATCTTGTCTTGGTGCCTTTCGTTGGGTCTTGTCTCTCCTTAGATTTTCCCTATTTTTGCATAGAGGTTGTGTCTCATCACATTTGACTTAGATGCCAGAGTTCACTGGACTGTCCCTCTGCATCATGTTAGGGGTTGAGAGTTGGGTTTTGAGGCCTAAATCTCTTCACTTATTATCCTCCTATATTGACCAAGAAGTATTGCTTTATTATTCTGGGCATGATGATGCCCAGATGATCAACCTCCCACATATTTCTGGAACTCCAGATTGAGGAAAGCAGCTCAGGTTAAGGATCTAAGCAGGACTTGCCCTACACTACCCTGAGTGCAAGAAGACCAATCCCACAGATCTTTCCTTCCCTGTGACAGGTGGAGAAGGGGACAGACAGCCGATCTACTCCTAGAGGCACATCCCTTCCTCATCCCTAGTGAAGTGGATCCCAGTGAAGTGTCAGGTTTGGGCCCATCAGATGAGCCATCCTCCTCTCCAAGGTGCACGCAGAGTGGACAGAGGTACATGCCTGAGTGAAATCTGCTCTTCCCGCATGCAAAAATAAAAAAGTAAATACAGCACTCATCGAAGACACGAATAAAGGCAACTCTCCTGAACAGAGGGAAATCCAACCAATGTGATTTAGAAGTGCTCCTAGTTTTAATTCCAAGAACCGTTTCTGAAACAGAATGATCTGGACTCTGGTTGACCGGATGTAGGCATGAGCAGATGGAAGGGAAGGACGGGTTTATTTGTTGTCCTAGTGCTGGTTTCCTGTACTTTCTCCGTGATCCTGGTGGAGGTACGTAGAGAGAGAGCTTTGGGTTGGATGGTTTATGTTGAGCTCCTCTGGCTGTGGGCACTGACAGAGATTGAGAAACCTTAAGAGGTAGGTGGGATTAACTATGGAGACGTGAGAGGGCGAGACAGTTCAAGACCGAACATGGGGAGCCTCCAACATTCTGTGGATTAATGACCAATGGACAAAGTCTCAAGCCATGATCAGAGAGGGGGAGGCAGTAGGGTTTTGCAGGCACAGATGTGGATGGTGGGCGGTGGGTGGGTGGTGGACCTCTGACCCAGTGAGCATCTCCATCCCAGACGGTCACCAGCACGAATCAGTCTGCATCTTGGGGGGCAGTAATGTGGGGCCATAGAGGGTGAGGGAAGTCCTGCCGGTTGGCCAGGCCAGTTGGTTTTCTTGGGGAAACATTTTAAGAAAGGTGGAGGATCAAGAAGTTCAGTCAAAAGGCCAGGTAAGAAGGGAACCAAAGGTCTTGTGGATTTTTCCTTGGGAAAATAGACTTAGGAGATTGGAAGGGACAGAATCAAGAAAGCAAAATGGATATTCTATGACTAATGGGGCAAAGTACTGGATTACACAGAGTACAGCATAACTCGTAAGGAGGAAATGATATTCGAACAAAAGCAGCAAAGAGCTAGAGAACTCTATTCAGATGCTCATGCTATATTCACGAGGAAGATAGTTCCAGAAGAAGCCAACTGCTGTATTACAGGGAAGAGTCATCCTGAGTGACCACACAGCAGACAAAGGGAGAGCTGGTAACGCACCCCATGCTCCTTCACCGTAGTTGGGACAGCCGACAGGGCCTGATCCAGGCACAAAAGCATGATTGTTTCCATCTCTCTTGGGTCCAGCCAGCTAGCTTTTAATTAAGTGAAAATAATAGGCATCCCAGTTCACCTGGGGAGAACAGAGAAGGGGACTGAAAGTAATCCAAGTTTCCGTCAAATACTTCTCGGTTCATGGTGCGGTGCTCTGATCACCCGGTATTTATTGTTACCCGTTTTTTCTCCTTCTTCACTGTAGCTATTAGAGTAGAAATTTAATTACGGTGATTGAATAATTAAACGAATCACAAATAACTTTTGCATACCAAGCTTTTTCCTCCCCTTCAACTGAAAAGATGTTGGCACTGGTATGAGGATTCTCTGTCATTGTTAGTAGCCCTGAGCCCTGACTTCCAAAGTGTAGGGTCTTAATGTCCTTGATAAAAGTTCACTTAAGATATAAAATGTAGGGGGTGCCTGGCTGGCTCAGTCGGTGGAGTATATGACTCTTGATACTGGAGTTGTGGGTTCGAGCCCCATGTTGGGTGTAGAGATTACTTAAAATTAATAAAAGTCTTTATTGAAAAAAAAGGATATGGCTCAGTCAGTAAGCCATGCAACTCTTGATCTCAGAGTCATGAGATCATGCCCCATGTTGGCTGTGAAGCCTACTTTAAAAAAAATATATATGACATTTAAGTGTT
>NC_138371.1:5220777-5241639 GCF_054177405.1 Leptonychotes weddellii
GGGTTAGCCCGGTGATGGGTATTAAGGAGGGCACATACTGCATGGAGCACTGGGTGTTATACGAAAACAATGATCATGGATCACCACATCAAAAACCAATGATGTAGGGCGCCTGGGTGGCTCAGTCGTTAAGCGTCTGCCTTCAGCTCAGGTCATGATCCCAGGGTCCTGGGATCGAGTCCCACATTGGGCTCCCTGCTCGGCGGGAAGCCTGCTTCTCCCTCTCCCACTCCCCCTGCTTGTGTTCCTGCTCTCGCTATCTCTCTCTCTGTCAAATAAATAAATAAAATCTTAAAAAAAAAAAAAAAAACCAATGATGTATTGTATGGTGACTAACATAACACAATAAAATTAAAAAAAAATAAAAATAAAAATAAAAAAAGACTCTTATCTAAAAATAATATTGATAGGAAAGATTAGGACTTCTAAATTTTCATACCTATCTCAGGCATGTAATAGAGATTGATAATTGATAATGAAGGCTTAAATGTGAAAAAAAAAAAAAACCTCTTTTAGCTATTTTCTGCCAAAACAGAGAAAATAATAAAATGCTCATAGTAGGGGCGACTTGGTGGCTCAGTCTGTTAAGCATCTGCCTTCGGCTCAGGGCTCCCTGCTCAGCAGATTGCCTGCTTCTCCCTCTGCCTCTCCCTCTGCCCCTCCCCCTGCTTGTGCACATGAGCTCTCTCTCAAATAAATAAATAAAATAAAATATTTTTTAAATGCTCATAGTCATGGTTGTTGGAAAAAGAGAACCTGAATCATTTCAGTCTTGTTGCTTCACAGCAATAAAAAATAAGGCATTCTGAACTATATTTTGTTTTCATAATATCATGAATTGGAATGGACAACAGAGTAGTAGATCCTTCATAGTTCCAGGCTATGGATCACTTGAATGAGGCGAAAGGCTAGGGCATCACAGATTCACACTTGTCTCCACCTAAATCTACGGCCCCGTCCACAAAACTCCCCTTGGAGTCAATGTCTTATAGTCATTTCCATGTGTAGCCTGAGGCCAGAAGCTCCAGGGATAAGATCTTCCAGGGCTGCCACTCCCCAGGACTTCTGGGAGTGTGGGTGGGGATCTTTGTGAAGGAGACCCTCCCACCAGACAAAGAACTTCAGTCCTGGACCACCTAGCTTCGGCTGATTCAGGCCTTCTCCTTTCCCTGTCCAACCGACCTCCTTTGTGCTGGACTCCAGGCCCCCTCTCCATTTACGGCTGCCCGTACCTGCCCACTGAATTAGATGTAAAAATTGATTTTTTCCACTCTCTAGTCTCAGCTGGGTTTCCTGGCTGCCGATTTCCTCTCTCTTCCATCAGTTTATTCTTTGAACAGCTTTCCTGGCCATGTATCCCTTCCTGCTCTGCTCTGTCCCAGTCTCCCGCCCGACCACCCCTTTTGTTCTGCACTGGTCTCCCAGACAAGACCCAAGCCCACACCTGAGAATCGGAGTCCTCAAGCTCTGAGCCCTAAGCAGAGGCACTTTTCTCAGTTTAAGAAGTGGGGCCCTAACAGATCTAGTCCCACAGCTCCAGATAGAGAACCAGGTTAGGGAGTCACTTATGTATTCACTGGTTCAATAAATACGGATTGGACATTTCCTAGGCACTAGGCAAATTTGCCTCTGGAGAGGGCTTCAGCTATTACACGAAAAGCTCGGTAGAGGGCGCTCCTGTACTATAGCAGCTAAGCATGGGGGGTAGGGCACCTGAGCCCAGGGATCCAATCGGAAAACTCAAATAATCACGCATATTATACGTGGGCATGCAGGCACACGTGCCCACGTTCTGATATTTATCCTTAAACATATTCAACGGTGGATAGGACGCTTGCCTTTACAGGCCATGCTAGTACTCTTACGTAAGCAAACATAATGATGCGATCTATTCATTGCTCCACTCACCAGATTCGCTTAAAAGTTATTTTAATAGGTGGCACACTTCATTTCTAAACCCTTAAGGGAAAAACAAATATTTTAGGATACAATGACTGCTAAGTTACGGTATTCTGTTTACTTGACCTAACTGAGTCCTTTTCTGGGTGTAAAGTCATCTTGATGCAGCAGGGAAGGGGGAGGAGCTGAAACGTCAGGCAAGACCCAAGTGCACGCTGCTTTTCGAGAAACGTCTTCTTCTGATTCATGAGGGTGAAGAAAGCGGCAGTGTGCTGCCAGTGTTTTCCACCCAGTGGAGTCCTTGCCCCTCGGGCAGTTGTCACTATTCAAATGACTACGTACGTTATAAAACCAGTGGCTTTACAGTTAGCAAAGCTGACATTTACCGAGCACGTACTATGTGCCGGGCGCTGTGCCAAACGCTTTAAAGTGTATTATTTTTTTGTTTCTTATTTAAATATTTATTGCGTATGTTATTTATTGCATATGTTATTGTGTAAGACACAGTGTAGAGATGAGGAGCTTGAGAACAGCGAACGAGGGGTCGGCCTATGGCTAGAATGTGCAGGGAAATGCAGAGCGCCCAGCCCAGTCCCGCCACGCCACTAGCCGTGATGGTACGCGCATGTAGAAAGAGACTCAATGTGGGCCTTGCATTTCTGACACAGTAGTAAACATTACTTCCCTTTACATAATTTCAGTGTTTTTCAACTTAAATCCGTATTTAAAAGAAAGTCACTAGTTGATCCAGCTGAATGACATTTTTATGTGTTAGAAGTTAAATTATCAACTGTAAAATCAACTTATCACCTGGTGAGTGAAATTAGAATGTAGAATGGCTGCTATTCCGTGACGGTGGGTTGCTGTTTAATGGCTCTGTTCTAGAAGGCTCTGTTCGTGTCTATTAATCTGCTTTTTCTACTGGACAACAGACAGCCCTTTATGGCTAAACCCCACCATGGGGTGCGAGCGGTGGGGGCTGCAGTCAAACCCACTCTGGGCAGTAATTAGTGCAGCATCAGGAAGACACATCAAATGTTTCACTAAGACGTTTCCTTCCTGCTACCCTTAACATCAAAGCAAGACCTGACTGGGGGTAGATGCAAGTAACAGAAAGGAGTCCTACATTAAGAGCATTTGTGGAAGCTGGATCCAAAGGGTTTCCAAATGCCCAGGTCCCAGGCTACTAATCAAAGTCCTGTCTCGGGCCGGCCCCCAGCCTCTGCCTCGGGCAGAGAGCAAGGAGAGAGAAGAAACAATCTACGGAGCAGACCTTGAAGAGAGCCAAGAAAATCACTCCCCAAAGCACAAAATCCTGTCTTCCCAGGGTTCCCAAAAACCAAATGACATCATTATAAACTACACTGATGTCTGTTACTTTTGCTTACTCACCAGTATTTGCCCTTTTGGGAACAGATGCCTGATTATTCTTTGAGAACCACCCCTCCCCACTTCGAGCCCCTGGGCCACATCTATCGGTGTGCTCCAACCTCCTAGACAGCAGTCTTGACTCCAGAGTGAGCTAAACGGGCCAAAAGAATGTGTTTCCCAGGCTTTTGTTGCAGTTCCTGGGAGAGATACACCTTTTTTTCTTCTAGGATCTAAACCAAGGATGTGAGTCCAGGGGTGTCAGTAGGAAAAAGAATCAATACAGAGAAAAACAGAGGAGAGATGGAGGAAGGCCTGGTTTAAGACTTCTTTTGAGCTCCTGGATCTAGCCATACCTGAAGACAAGCCTAATCATCAACTTTTCAATTATGTCAGTGAATGTATTTCCATTTTGTCCAACCCAATGTGAGTTGAATTTCTGTCTTTTACAACTGGATTCAGGTTGCTTACAACTTCATTCCCCGTTAAAATAGCATGTGGATGGAGTGTGGAGTGAGGGAGAACAGGCAGGCCTTTGGCCCTGGGCATGAATACCATTGGGCTTGGAGCAGGTATCTACATCTAGGCTCCACCTTGACAAAGTCCCAGGCACCGAGGCCTTGCTTTCCCCATCTGGACCTGCAAGGTCATTTCCAGCCTGACATTCCATGTCCAATCCCTGGACCCACTCTGGATGGCCCATGACCTCGATGGCTGCCGCCACCACGGGAATCCCAAAGATGGGATGGCTTGTCCTGCCTTCTTCCGATGTGGTCTTCTCACATGTTTCGGTACCAGCAAACTCATGTATTTTATCATAGCCTGTGAAAGGAAGGTAGTAAAGAAAAGCAGTTCTGGAAAATTTTGGTTTCGGAGTGGCTGGCTGGTTCAGTCGGAGGAGCATGCAACTCTTGATGTCTGGGTTGTAAGTTCGAGCCCCACGTTGGGTGTAGAGATAACTTAAAAATAAAATCTTAAAAAATAAAATGAAATTTGGGTTTTTATTCATAAATGTGATCATTTTCACCGTGTCCCTCTTGGCCCCATTCCTGTCTTTTCTGCCTAATAAGCTGGAGTTGGAAAGATGCTATGGGCCATCCAGCCACTGGCCGCCTCTGCAGAGCAGCTCTGCCCCTGGTCTCTTCGTCGCCCGTAATGCACTCTCGGCTTCCTCCGCGCCCAGAGGATGTGCATTTGTTATGTGTTTCCAAACCAGAATAAAACCACCGAATTGGAGTGAGGGGAACGAGAAACCGGGGAAGGGGCACTGGTGTTTGTAACCCACGGTGCCACCTACTCCAGGCTCCGGACACATTTTGTTTCAGCGCCCAAGTGTGTCTGGAGCCCCAGATGAAGGAGTGGTTCACCTGTGAGCAGGTGGTTCTCAGGCCTCAAAGCAGAGTGGCAGACAGCGCTTGCCGATGACAAGGCTTGCTGGGGACGTCAGCATTGCTGGTGTAAACAAAATTAGGCCAGGGGGGCTGCCTGGGAAAGGTGAGTTGTCTAAGTTATTTGGGGTAGGAAGGCTTATGGCCTAGGATGCAAATGCCCGACCCCTTCTTCTTCACTGCAGCCACCACAAGGCTACAAAAGCTGGGCCTCCCCCCAGCGCTCCCTGGGCACAGGCCTGAGCTCCAAGCTCGGCCCTGGAGCCGGAGGTCGGGCAGGAAAGCCTGTCAGGGCATCGTGGAGGGCCAGGGTCCCCGGCACTGCCAAGGGCGCCAGAGTGGGATGCGCCAGGGCTGGGTCAGGCGCGGGGTGCAGACTGGCGGCTCACTGTGGCCTGCGCCTTCCTTTCCCCTGTCCTGGGGACCCGACCCCACGGCCGCCTTCCCCGGCGGGGCACTTTCACGCCCACGCTGGGCGCTCCCCGGCCCCCACCCCCGCCCGGGAAGAAGCGGCCCTTGCCCGCCCCTCTCTGGACTCAGGATTCCGGGCCGCGCCAGCGCCTGCCGAACGGGACCCCCCCACCCCCTCGGCCCCCGAACCCGCTCCCGCAGGCAGGCTGTGCGGCCCCGGCTCCGAGGCTGAGGGTTCCGGGAGCCTGGAGCTATTTTTATAAGATACGTCAGCCCGCCGGGGAGGAAGAGCGGGGCCCGGGCCCATTGTCTGGGCGCCGCGCGGGAGGGGGCCGCGGAGGGCGATTTCGAACGCTCGGAAGGCGCGAAAGCGGCGCGCGCGGGCGGGGAGGTGCTCGCGGGGCCGGGGCCGGGGGGGCCGGGGCCGGGGGGGCGGGGCCGGGGGCGGAGCCGGGCGCCCTCCCGCCGCTGCAGGCTGGCGGCGGCGGCGACAGAACGGGGACTGCGGGGACAGCCAGGCGGCCGCGCCGGCAGCGACGCCCGGGGAAGCCCGCGCCCCGCCTGCGCCTCCGAGGCGTGCCCGGGAGCGGGAGCGGCCCAGCGGCCCGCGAAGGCAGAGGCGAGCGTGCGGGCGGCAGAGAGCCGGGCAGCGGCCGGAGGCAGCCGCAGAGCGAGCCGGGGCCGGGGGAGGGCGCCGGGCGCGAGCAAGCCGGCGCCGCGGCAGCGGAGGCGGCTTCGCGGGAGACAAAAGCCCGCCCGAGAGACGCGATGCCCGGCCGGCGCGGGCGCGGGGGCCGCGGCGTCTGAGCCCCCCCACGCCCCCGAGCCGTGCGCCCCGGGGACGCCGAGGCCGGGCCGGTGCCCGCGGCGGAGGGCGACAGGGGCGGCCCAGGTGCGCCCGGCCGCGTCGGGCCCGTCACTGCTCGGGGGGCGGCGCCCTCCCGTCGCCGCCGCAGTGGCCGGCGCCGCAGCGAGGAGCCATGGGCAACATCTCCTCCAACATCTCGGCCTTCCAGTCCCTGCACATCGTCATGCTGGGCTTGGACTCGGCCGGCAAGACCACGGTGCTCTACCGGCTCAAGTTCAACGAGTTCGTGAACACGGTGCCCACCATCGGCTTCAACACGGAGAAGATCAAGCTGAGCAACGGCACGGCCAAGGGCATCAGCTGCCACTTCTGGGACGTAGGCGGCCAGGAGAAGCTGCGGCCGCTGTGGAAGTCCTACAGCCGCTGCACGGACGGCATCATCTACGTGGTGGACTCGGTGGACGTGGACCGGCTGGAGGAGGCCAAGACGGAGCTGCACAAGGTGACCAAGTTCGCCGAGAACCAGGGCACGCCGCTGCTGGTCATCGCCAACAAGCAGGACCTCCCCAAGTCGCTGCCGGTGGCCGAGATCGAGAAGCAGCTGGCGCTGCACGAGCTCATCCCGGCCACCACCTACCACGTCCAGCCGGCGTGCGCCATCATCGGCGAGGGCCTCACCGAGGGCATGGACAAGCTCTATGAGATGATCCTGAAACGCAGGAAGTCCCTCAAGCAGAAGAAGAAGCGGTAATGCGCCCGGCTCTGGTGGGGAGCGAGCGGGGAGCGAGCCGGGAGCGAGCCAGCGGGTCAGGGATGGATGGATGGATGGACGGATGGATGGATGGATGGATGGATTGGTGGATGGGTGGATGAACGAGAATCTGCGCCCGCGAACAAAGACAGAGAACCAAAGCAATGCTTCGAATTTTTAAAACGGAATCTGTGCACCCAGACGCAGGACTAGTGACTTAACCTGGGTGTGTACGCTGACTTGCCAGCCTGCCCTCGATCCGCCCCCACCCCCAGCTCAGGGGACCTTTTGTCTGGATGCCAGAGCTACTACTAATGGGTGGGGGGCGCTGGGGAGTGGACGTGCCTGGCCTGCTGTCCGCCCTCCCGGCCCAGGTGGAAGGCTCAGATGTCAGAGACAAAAGCGATTTCTTCCTCCAGCGGGGCCAGAAGTTCAGGCTGCCCCGCCCTCACTGGGGGCTCCCACCTGTGAGTTACTGGAGGTATGCGGTTCCCAGAACCCTGGGAGTACCTGTTTGGGGGCATGATGGCTGTGGGAGGTGCTGGGGGGGCGGGTAACTGCTGCCCCTTGCGTTCATGGGCTCTGGAAGCTGGATAATTTTATGTCACAGGGCAGGCCCCTGTTGAAATTTCATTTGTCCTGCTCTGGGCCCAAACGAGGTGGGGGTTTGGGCCATGAGAGGACTGCCTGGAACAATACAGCAGCCCCAGAGCTCCGGGTGTTCCGCTGGCCTTGGCTGGTGAATGGCCACGAAGATGCCCCTTTCCTGGTGCTTTATGGTGGCTACGGAAGACCAGTTCGATTGAGAACTGCTTTTCAGCCTGGAATCAGACATCTTCCAGAGGGTTTGGACACTGTCCATGTGTAGGTCATTATCACACAAAGAGACCAATAAAAATTTTAAAAAAAGAAACTGTTGGAGGTGGTGGCAAATGATGTATTTACTGTTTGCAGGATAGTTAAAGGTGTTTAAAGGGTAAGGCTCTTGGCGTAAATGCTGGTTGGGGTGTATGTGTAGATACAGGGACCTCCCTCTGTACTGTGTAATCGGCATAAATACCTAGACCCATATGTGTGGAATCTTAAAATCTCTTAGCCTACTGATTGGTTTGTGTAAGCACACCAGCTGCAGATGTGTGCTGAAATGCAAGATGGTTTTTGCAAGGGATGCCTCTTGTAATACTAACCGCCTGATGATGGGTTTTGGTTTTCAGACATGTTTTTAAAAAAATTCTACAAATGAATACTCACCTTGGAAATATTCACCTTGGCGGGGGGGGGAAAAAGACTTTGCTCTGCCCTTTTAGATCCCTTTACGCTGCAAGTGGCAACATGTTCAGATTTCTAATTTGGTTCATTGTGGCCTATCTGGTTTAAGTATTTCATTAGAAATGTCTCGTTAGAGTATTTGATGTCATGCACCAAAAAGTAAAACCCCACCTTGTTGCAAAAGCCGACCTCGTTGCATGGATTTAAGAGCGAAGGAAAAGCACAAGGATGAGGTCCTTCCTAATCCATTCTTGTGGGAACTGGCCTTCGTAGCAAATGCAGACAATGAGTGCTTGAGATAAAAGAAAGCGTGTGATGTAATGATCACTGTACTCAGGCACTTCACAGTTTACTTGAAAGAGGCTTTGGAAAATAGATAAAGCAAAAGAAGAATAAATACATATTTTTAATAATGTAATTTAAAAATCCTTTATAATCAGGACTGAGTCTTGGTTTGCAGAAGATGTCATTTACCCTGAAACACAGTATCGAAAGGGAAACTTAACACTTAACTGTTTGATTTTTATTTCCTCTTAAAATTCATGTTTACAGGTAGAATTATGTGTATCACCCCCTCCCCTCACTATGAGAAATTTCTTTTACGAAGGAGGCCTATAGAAATTGGGCATGATCATGCTTGGGCATGTGAGTTAGTCAAATTATAAATCCGTGCCTATTGTCCATTGCACTCAGAAAGTTAATTTAAGAACCAGAGGTTGAAGTCCTGGCTTCCTGCTTGAAACCCAATTCTTATAGGAAATATTGGAAAAGAGGAAACCTAGCCCATCTTCCTTTTATCTTTTGTCGGTGAATTTGGTACCTCTCCAATGCTGGTCTTTTTGTAGGAACTCAGTAGAGAAAAGAGAGCTAACGAAGTGTGAAAGCCTGCAGGATTTCGGTTTACATATCGACAGCATAGTCACTGATTTCTAAATGGGCTGGTCCCATCATCTGAAGATTCTGTATAGAGTTATTAAAAAAAAAATCCATCTTCCTTTATTTTCTTCACATGTAACAATTTCTTATGCACTTTGACATTTTGGTAGTTCCACACTATTGAGAGAATAATATATTTATTTTGTGACATTGCCAATGCCAAATACTGTCACCATCTTGTGCTAACCATACTTAGGTTCGAGATCACTGTTCAGATCCTGTCATGCTTAACCAACGAAGCGACATGATTTTGGGTTTTGCATTATCAAGACTTAAGGGTGCAGTCAGCTGTTCGTAATTGTGCAGTAAAGTAAAGCCCTGTGGTGTGTCCACTAATAGTTAAGAGTCTCAGTTGATTTCTGTCATGTTTGACCTAATAATAGCCCATTTTTGTCTCTGACCAAACAGAGGAAGCGCACATCAGATCACCTTGGAGTGGTCCTGGGGGAGTTCTCTCCTACATATCATCAGTGATTTATTATACCTCCTGGCCTTTGGAGAATGAATGGGTTTCACACCGAGGAAGTTGGCCTCCCCACGTGAGCTTTTGAAATTGTTTCTCATAGACACAGGGAGGCCGATTTTGTTTCAAACGGATTCTCTTCACAGATTCTCTGTCATGGTGTTGGGACGATGTCTCCTGGTTTCAGTTTTCGTTTCTACTGCTGTAATTCTCTGTCCTGAACATTCTTCTGTTCCTGTTCCCTTTTATATGCATATATGATGCTGTGAACAGAAATAAATTATTTATACAATCAAACGTGTGGGGAAGTTGTCTGGGTGGTTTTTTCGAGTTGCCCCTCTTTCTAGGCCTTCTTTGCTGAGTGAGGGGATGGCTCACGAGATGGTCTCTGGGGCCCTAATGGGGCTGGGCCAATCTCTGCTTTTCTGGCTGAAGCGTCTAGCTCTGCCCTGAGCCGAGGAGTGCGAGGGCTGGATGCCTGTCCCCCTGACGGGGTGCCTCTCCATGGTCCTCAGAGATCCTTCAGGAAGACGGCCTCGATGCCTCGCCTGGCCTCAGCCTCCCAGTTATTAAAAAGGTCATGATTGGGGCGCCTGGCTGATTCAGTCCATAGAGCACGTGACTCTTGCTCTCAGGGTCATGAGCTCAAGCCCCACACTGGGTGGAGAGCCTACCTTATGAAGAAAAGGTCATGACTGTTAATCACTTCCAAAATACTATAAGATTGTGTAAAATTGGAAGTAGCTGTGTGCTAATATAACAACAGTAGTAGTCACAAAGCCGCTCACGGTCTTGGCTTCCTCTGCTCCCGTCCAGGCTAAACCATCAAGATATACAACAAGAATGCAAGACTTGAGTCCTCTGACATAGTAGGCGCCATAAAACCATCCTGCTTTGTACGCGCTGTTGGGAAAAGGCCCACCCTCTGGAGAAAAAGTGATGGGGGCAGAATCAGGAGCACTCTGACAGGTTCAATGCACACGCGCTCCTGGAGACACTCGGCAGATAGTTAGCAACAAAACCAGGTGCTGGCTGGGTCTCAGCTCTGGAGACAAAAGGATCCAGTTTCACATTCCAGCTCAAATGCTTAGGGCCCCATGATTTTACTCAACAGTCCTTAGCCTCTTGAGCCTCAATTTCCCCATATGTAAAATGGGATCATCATGGTTGCTGGGGAGGATATAACACACAATAATTCAGCGAGGTGCTCGCAAAGGGCCTGGCAGGGAACACGGGCTCTGCAGCTTTAGCTTTGATTATGGGCTGCCAGCAAACTGTGGAAGGAGTAATTCAACCTCACCACACGTCTTTGTGTGAGGTCCCTGCAATCTCCCTTTTAACCACACCTCTTGGTGTCCTTACCCTCTGAAACCAAGGCTGCAGACCCCAGGCCCAGGCCAGAGTGGGGTCAAGCCAGCAGCTGTACATTCTAACACCATCTGGGCGTGTGGTCTTCCCTTCCAGAGCAGTGCGGGGCTGAGTGGGGGACTATGGAGTCCGTGGCTCAGACACCCCATCCCTCCAGCCTCCGAGCACCCCCCAGAGTAAAGCATGGATCTTTGATAGCTGGTGGCCCCAAGTCACATCGAGCGTAGAATACGTGCTCAGTACCTATGGGCTGAAAGACTGAATTCTTGTGGGTTAGTTTCAGTCGTAAACTTTAAAATGGGCGTTATGCAAAATAAACGATTTCTCATGAAGTGTTTTAATTAAGTTGAAAATGGACAAAATATTAATATCTTCTTCAAGATCATGTCATGAGATGAATCATTGCTGTGACTTGGGAGAAGGACATTGGTACTCTTACACCTAATAAAACATTTATGAACCTAGTGGTTTTTATTTTTAAAAAATGAGCAAGGCTAGATTTGTATCATTCCCGTTGCTGTAGAAGCTGACGTTTAGGAGCCAGATGGCATCAGAATGGGCACAGGTGCCATTTCTAAGTCCCAAAACCTGAAAAATCTTGAAAAACTATTTGGGGGTCTGTGCTCTCCAGAGGACTAAAAATACTAGAAATCAGAAGAAGCCAAGACTGAAACCCTTATTTTATGGTACCAACATCACAGACTGTTCCGCTGTCCCATCCGTGGGGTAGCGAGGAGAGGCAAGTTATGTGCAAAGAGCAGAGATCTAAGGTGTGATGGTGTGAAAGAGGGAGGTGAGAACACACCCAGAACTTGACCCGCCGTCCAACTTAACAGCGCTTGGCCCGTGCTCTCCATTCCCAGCTCTGCCTCCGAGCGCTCAGCTGATGCCCATGACCGGCATTCGCCCGCCAGGAAACACGCTCTGCTGCGTCAGCTGATGTGAGAGCTTTTCTGTTCTCTCCTCGAACTTACACCCCTCGTCCATGGTCACTTCTCCTTAAACAGCCTTTTCCACCAGCTCCCCTGGCTTAGTTGAGACCTTTGAAGAATAGCATTCACACAAGACATTGGACCACTTCATACATTTGTTCTGCACAACTTCTTATGGAGAATGGGGCCGCTTCCGTTTAGAGGAGATGGCAGACTGAGGGCTTCTGAGAAAGTGGCGTGTTGCTTCTTGGCCAAGATTAGAAGATGTGAGAATAAAAGAGCTATGTGGTTTAACCCCAGCTCGGGTTTCAGAACATGAAGTGGTTTTCTTCAAATGGTCCGACCTGTGGCACCGGGCATTAACTTCTCCTAATGAGAGCATCACAGCAGGTGCATTCTCCTCGGAGGGTGACAGCAAGCCATGGGAGAGAGAACCGAACCAGGTTATTTTTCAGAGGTTGCATTTGTACATAGGTTTGAGGGGACAAGCATCTCTTCGGTATTTATCCGTTAAAATTACTGTAACATAGTCATGTGAAGTATTTCTGTCCTGCTCTATCTCTATTCCCCGTTAGTCCTGCATCATCATCGTGACTATAGCCATCGCCAACCTTCACTGAGGGCTCACCGTGTGCAGGACTCCATAGCCACGCTAAGGGCTTGATCTGCTTGTTTTTTTGTTTTTCTCCCAAGAGCACCAACAGATCAATTCATTAACAAATAAATGGATCACTTGATTGTATCTGCACTTACAGATGAGACGGAGGGGAAGAGATTCGAGAATGCCCTCTGAGCGCCGGGTGGAGCCCCAGGTCCCTGAGCCCCAGAGGCTGAGCTCCCGGTGGCCCCCAGTCTGCTGCTCCTGGAGTGGGAAGGCCAGCCATTGAAGGAAGCCAGGAATCTGATTTCAGGGAGTGGAGGATGGAGGCTGGTGTCCTGCCTGCAGGGCCACCCTCCTGCACCCTCCTGCCGGGGAGGGCCTTATCTCCACCCTGGCCCCAGAACTCACACCCACCACCACTGACATACCTGACCCCAAGCCCAGAGCCATGCCTTCCCTCCCTCGAGAGCACAATCTAGGGTCTAGGAAAACACAAGCTCTCTGGTACCACGTTCTGTCCACGAATAATTTTATTTCCAGTATTTCCTTTCAAAAGACTCTTTGGGGGGTGCAATGCCTCCCCACTTCACACAGGGGCATTTACAGACCCTGGGGAGGGGGGGACATGGGGTATCAGTGTTCTTGCTTTGGAATGTGGTCTTGACATCGAACTCTCTACCAGAGTCCTTCGTGAGGCTGAGGATGCTGGCCCTGCCCGTCCCTCAGGGTGTTTTCAGAGATAAAATGAGATACTAGGTGGGAAAGCACCATGCACACGGCAGGTCCAGATGCGTGCAAGGTTGGCACAGCAGGCCTGGACTGTGGCCCCTTCTCTCCTGTGCCAACTCTAGCTTCCGGGACATTATGTTCCTCCTGTTGTTAGGGACAAGCTCAACTGCCCCCGCGTTCCCTCTTCATTTTCGCTGATGAGAAAACATCCACCTCCAGAGTAAACCAAAGCAGACTTCCTGGAGGGAAACATCTCTCCTTGTGAGTTTCTGGACACAGAAACTTTAGCGCGAGTGTCCATTAAGTGACTCTTGAGGAAAATTAACCTCCTTATCGCTGTCCTTTGCAGGCTTCTCCTTCTAATGGCCACGCATGATTGTTATCACTCCTTAAACACCAACTCCCTGTTCAATTAATTTCAACTGCCCATGTCTCATAAAGCTAAAATGATTTCAATGTATAATTTAAAAGTCATCATGGTAAGTAATGACAACTGCGATGCTTATTTCATAAATATTTGAGTCCACTATTACACAGATGAACTTTTGCAGTGCTACGTAATTTGCAGTGTGCTGGGATGTCATATTCATCATGTAAAAAAGGCTGTTAAAAATATCTGCAAAGAGGGGCACCTGGCTGGCTCAGTCGGTAGAGCATGAGACTCTTAATCTCAGGGTTGTGAGTTGAAGCCCCATATTGGGTGTGGAGCCTACTTAAAAAAAAAAAAAAAAAAAAATATATATATATATATATATATATATATACACACACACACACACATGAGCGCTCACGCACACACACACACACATATTTGGAAATAATTGTGACTCCTGTTATGCTGGGGACACTCCACTAGGCAGGTGTGCCAGGCAGACTTGGAACATGATTCTGGTCTTCAGATGGCTGACATTCTAGGTGGTGAATCAAGGCTAAAGAATCAAGTGAGGCGCTTGACTCCAGCGCTAAACTTTCCTCAGTTTCACCAAAAAGAAAGTCCTTAGTTCAACCAAGTTCACATTTTCCATGCCACACTCGCCCTGGAGTAAAACATGTCACTCTGTCTTGGTGCGTACAATTTGCAGACCCCCGGTCTTCCCTGGATCCCCTTCTCCAGCTCTTCCTGAGATTTCCTTGGGAGGGATGTGCTAACATCACTGTGCTAACAGCCACTCTCCTCCACTTTCTCCTTTCCCACCCTGACCGCTCGTGGAAGTGTCCTTCTGGAAGCTGGGCTCAGCATGGCGGCCACAGCTGCTGGCCCCAGTCCCGGTGACCCCCATCCTCCATGCCCATCAGATATTTCATGATATGGCTGGCATGGCTCCTTAGCGTCTTCTCCCACTCTGACATCTGGGGCTGGGGATCATCCGAGGGGCTGATCCTGTGCAGTCTCAGAATCCCCTTCTTACCTCACACTGCTTCTCTCCCCTAGCGTGGACCCCCATGAACCCAAGAATGTTGTGTAATCTGTCTTGGAATCAGTTTGCTCCCGTAGAGATAGGAATTTCTTGCAGAAGTTTTGAAAATGACCACCTCCCCCAGAAATTCACTTGGTGCCTTAATTCTGCTCTTCTTGCCTCTATTTGAGTAAGACATTAGAGTGATGGAATCAGGGGCTGAAGAGTCTGATGGGGGGTAAAATCCTTTGAAGCAGGCGCTGTGGGTAACCCACACAAATACAGGCCTCTCTCACCTTTCTTGCTGGCAGAACCCCAGTTTTGCTTGGGAGTATCTTCTGCCTCGTGGCTATGTGCTCAAGGAAAGTGACTCCATACTCCGCTTATGGGGAGATGGGTCTGAGCCATAAAATTAATCCATTCTTCTTGCCCGTGATTTGTTTAGGAAGGGTCATGAGACTGAAGGGAAAGACTTCTTGAAGAGGAGTAAGTGGATGGGCTTTGGAAAATCTTCCTTATTTTTTAAAGTTGGACACAAGGATCATATAGCTCTCCTTTGCTGCCTCTGAATTTCAGTGAATAAAGATGTGATGCCTGGAGTGGTGGCAGCCATCCTGATGCCATGACGAGAGCCAACTCACACACCAAGGATGGCAGGAGGGACATAGAAAAGGAACCTGGGTCTCAGATGACATCACCGAATTACAAAATTACCAACCCCGGACAGCCTCACCTCAGGACTTGTGGTTCCGTGGGAAAATAAAATTAACCGCGAGAAAGTAAAATGTCCTTTACTTGGGATTTCAGTTACTTGCAGCTAAAAGTTCTCAACTAACAAGTTCCCTCAGACACCACCACCAACCCTTCATTGTACAGAACCTTTAGGGCTCCCCACAAGAGTTGTTGTGTGGGGGAAATTGCTCCATGACCTCTGTGCCAACAGATCACAGGCAGATGGAGACCAGCCTCGATTGTCCCCGACTGGCGGAATGGAGGGACTGACCGCTTGGCTCCTGGTTGAACAATTACCACCAGTGAGCTCAGGTCCTTCGAAGCCAGCCCTTCTGGCCAGGAGAGGAGGCACACCTCGAGTGTAAGTCCAAGTAAGCAGCTGAGAACACTGTTAACTGTGAAGCCCTTTACCAGGGTTTTCTGAGAAGAAAAGATGAAGATAATATTAGTTGCAACCATTCGTGGAGTGTTTGTTTTATGCTAGACTAGGAATTAAGCACTTTACAGACTCACTTCATGTAATCCTCTCCAAAAGCCCAGGAGGTAGGTCTGTTCATCCCGCCTACACCGATTGCCTGCCTTCAATACACAGACAGAAAAACAGATGGGTAGATAGATAAACACAGTAGCAAAGACTGAACATTCATGGAGTGCCCAGCAGCGAGCCGAGTCTGCTGGGTGGATATCTTATTTGTGCCTCGAAATAAAGGTTACGGGATAGGGACTATTTTATCACCACCTTCGTTTCACGGACTTGGAAACAGTCAGGCGGTCTGACTTCAGAACGACGAGGCAGCCCTTCACAGCCCAGAACCAAGACTTGGCACGTGGAGAGTGTTCCAATGTCCGTGAAATCAATGCGCTTGTAACTGGGGGAGCGTCCCCACCACCGCGGAGAGATCGCAGGAGAGCGCTCCAAACCAGTGCCTCTCCCACCCATCTGGGGTTCCCATTACATCACAGGTCCTGATTTGCTGGGGCCGGGGGTGTCCTGAGAGTCTGCTTTTCTAGTGAGTTCCTGATGATGCCTTGCCGCTGCTTCCTGAATGCAAGCGTCGGGGCCATGCGTTCCTTAGGAGCCTCTCAACCCTGACTTGGGGAACCAGCTGGCTCGTGCCTGAGCCACGTCAGTCAGCTCCCTCTAGAGCACCGACTCTCCACAGGGGGCAATTTTGGCTTCCAAAACACAATGGCAATGTCCTGAGACATCTTCGGTTGTCACCAGTGACATAATATACATATAATATATATGCGTATAGATAAATAATACAGATTTTCTTCAATTACTTCTTGACTGTCTATCTCCCCCTAAGTATGAGTCTCCTGTTGTTGCTGTAACAAGTGACCACAAACTTAGTGGCTTAAAACAACACAGATGTTATTATCTTACAGTTCTAAAATCAGAAGTCCTAACATCAAGGTGTCAGCAAAGACTGTGTTCTTTCCGGACAGTCTAGGGGAGAATCTAACCCTTGCCTCGTCCAGCTCCTGGAGGCCACCTGCCATTGTCAAAACTGGCAGCATGGCATCTTCAAATCTCCCCGTGTGACTGCGACCCTCTTGCCTCACTTGTGAGGGCCTTGCAATGACCTTGGGTCCACCCAGATGAGCCAGCATAACCTCCGATCTCAAGATCCTTCACTTACTCACAGCCACAAAATCCCTTTTGCCACAGGGGTTAAACGTTTTCACAGGTCTCACTTCTAAGTCCTGGAGCTGAGAACAGTCACTGGTTTTAGGAATAATAATTTGAAGGATGAATGACTCTTGGTTTCCAGAAAAAAGTGATAAGAAAATTAGAAACGAACAGAAGACACCCCCCCCCATAAAAATGTAAATAAAGGAAATAGGTTTCCCTGTAAGAGTCAGATTATAAAGTCAACTCATTGTGGCGGAGAATCAGGACATGAGAAGTAAGCTTAAGGAGACTGGACAGAGTCTGGGCGAGGGTTGGATTCGGGTAAGGCAGTCAATGCAGGGAAAGAACAGTGCCCAGCTGAAGGGCCCAGAGCAGCCACGAAAGCCTGCAAACCAGAGCCCTTCCAGAAGACAGTGGCCACACATACCTTCCATAGGCAATGTGGCTGCCGATGACTGTCATGGACAGAAGACACAAATAAATGTCTCCTGGGCAGGTGGAGCTCTAATTGCAAACTAATCCGTCGCTATTTTGGTTTGTCCATTGGTGTGTTGGTTTTGGGGGTTGTCATAACAAATGACCACAAACAGAGGGGCTTAAACAATAGTAATTAATTGTCACAGTTCCAAAGGCCGTAAGTCCAAGATCAAGGTGTGGGCAGGGCTGGTTCCTCCTGTGGCTGTGAGGCTAGGGTCTGCTCCAGGCCTCTGCCTTAGCCGCTGGTGGCTTGTGGCCGTCCTTAGCATTCCTCAGTTTGTGACAATGTGACACCAATCTTCACGTGGCCTTCTCCCTGTGTGTGTCTCTCTGGGTCCAAATCTCCCCTTTTTATAAAAACGCAGTCAGAGTAGATCCAGGTCAACTCTAATGACCCCATCTTAACTCGATCATCTGCAAAGACTCTATTTGCAAATAAGGTCACATTCATAGTGGGGGGATACAAGACAACCCATAACAGGGGCACCTGGCTGGCTCAGTCAGTGGAGCGTGCAACTCTCGATCTCAGGGTTTTGAGTTCGAGCCCCACGCTGGGTGCAGAGATTACTTAAAAATAAAATCTTAAAAAAAAAAAAATCAACCCATAATGATCAGTTTCAGTGAATTGAGGTAACATGAACCTGAATTTCTGAGTTTATTTATTTATTTTTTTTAAGATTTTATTTTATTTATTTGACAGAGAGAGAGAGACAGCTAGAGAGGGAACACAAGCAGGGGGAGTGGGAGGGGGAGAAGCAGGCTTCCCGCCGAGCAGGGAGCCTGATGCGGGGCTCGATCCTAGGACCCCAGGATCATGACCTGAGCCGAAGGCAGACGCTTAACCGACTGAGCCACCCAGGCGCCCCGAATTTCTGAGTTTAAATGGGTTTGAGACACCGAGGAAACCATGAACTATGGGAAATCCACCAAGAAACAGGGGCATTGGTGGCGGCTGCCTGTGCCCCACATTCTTCGTCCGGCCTTGCACCCACTCTCCACTCAGCCTTCTGTGTTCATGGGGAGCCCCCGTCTTGTCAATATCACACAGCGTTTTGCTGAGTTTCAAGGTGAAAATCAGTGCTGAAATGCTATCCTGACATTCGGTCCGTGCCATTCTGATATTGGCATACATGTTTGGATGCAGGAAAATAAGCCTGCTAACCTGGAAGCGAAGCAAGTCACATCTCATGGCTAGGACAAACTTGGAGATCTACACGTCACCATCATAGGTGATTTTTCCTTAAAATGAGAAATACAGTGTGAATTAAGGAAAATGCCAGAAGATG
Source organism: Leptonychotes weddellii (assembly GCF_054177405.1). NCBI lineage: Eukaryota > Metazoa > Chordata > Mammalia > Carnivora > Phocidae > Leptonychotes > Leptonychotes weddellii. Next base: position 5,239,232 of record NC_138371.1, read on the forward strand.
GGGCACCTGGGTGGCTCAGTCGGTTAAGCATCCGACTCTTGATTTCGGCTCAGATCTCAAGGTTGTGAAATGGAGCCCCATGTAGGGCTCTGTGTTCAGCACGGAGTCTGCTTGTCCCTCTCTCTCTGCTCCTCCCCCTGCTCACATGCACACGCATGCTCTCACGCTCTTTCTCTCTCTCTCTGTAAAATAGATAAATTAATTAAAAAAGAAAAAAAGGAAAATGTCAGAAGAGACAGCATGGTGTAACTGCAGAGCAGTGGGTAGTTTTGGAATCAGACATGTAGATTCAAACTGTAGCTCAGACATATCATTGCTGTGTGACCTGGAGGCAGTTTCTTAACTTCTCTGAGCCTATATCCATTGGAGATGCCCAACAAGTGAACACCAGTATCATTCCACTTCAGTAACTTATTAGCTCCCTGACGGTAGATTAGTGGTTGGCAGGGGGTGGAGAGTGGGGGCACAGGGATGACGGCCAATGGGTATGGGGTTTCTTTTTGGATAATGGAAGTATTCTAGAAATGGACAGTGATGATGGTTATACAACACGGTGAATGTACTAAAAATCATTGGGTTGCCCACTTTAAAACCATGAATTTTATATTATATGACTTAAATCTCAATTTTTTAATAGGAAAAAAACCCCAAATGTAAAGCTTATCTAACAAGTAGCTGGTTTCATCCTCAAGGATCCTTATTAACACATTTATTTCTATTCAGCTCGATGAAATGATAAATTATATGAGTTTATATTTTTGTACCCAGCAGAGTTATTCTTCGACCACTAAATTTGAATAGTCAAGGAAAATGATGTCCCGAGCATATTTAATTAAGTTATTAATGAGGACTCTGTTTGAGCTTCTCTTATCCGCCTTAATTGCCACAGCTGGGCTCTCCAGTGCCACAATCACATTTGAGGTTTCCTTTGGTAAAATTCAAGGGTTGAGGGCGCCTGGGTGGCTCAGGCGGTTAAGCGACTGCCTTCGGCTCAGGTCATGATCCTGGAGTCCAGGGATCGAGTCCCGCATCGGGCTCCCTGCTCGGCAGGGAGTCTGCTTCTCCCTCTGACCCTCCTCCCTCTCATGCTCTCTCTATCTCATTCTCTCTGTCTCAAATAAATAAATAAAATCTTAAAAAAAAATTAAAAAAAAAATTCAAGGGTTGAGCAGGTCTGAGAGAAAAGAACCAGCCAGATCTATTGATCAAGAATTTCTAACACTTCTTCCTTCCTTTTTTAGGTCTTAGGTTTGCACACTACCAGGAACAGGAATTAACTCCACGTCAGCATTTCAGTGTTGCTCTTTACTACCTTGCAACAAGTTAGTTTCACGGTAACTCAGGGCTCTTGTCCTAATTTCAGGCTCTTGGACAAATGAAAGTGTTTGAATACCAGCCCCATGCATGAATATGTGACACTCTCGTACCCCTAGAAGGGACTCACATTATAATCCCATCAAGGACTCAGTGTCTGTAAAAAGGATGCTGACCCTTGGCTTCTGAGTTGTTCTTCTCTGCTGTGCACATAGGCCTTTGTATCTTGACCTTAACCTGAAGATTTTAATTTAACTCTTGTCTGCCTGGTACCCCTGTAAGATTTGATCCACACCATTCCAGTTAGATATGGACCTATCGTTCTTGTCAATTGGCTCTGGCATGAACAAATTCTATAGATCACTGCTTCTCACACGGCAGTGTGCATAGGACTCGCCTACCGGCTTGCTAAAATGCAATCTCACTTGTGAGGTCTAGGTAGGACCCAAACTTCTGCATCTCAGCAAGCTCCCTGGTGTTACTGCTGGTCTGTGGACACATTTTGAGCAGCAGGGAATAAAGCCACTGTCTCCACATCAAAGGAGGTAGAATGTAACACATGAGAGGCTGCTCTCCCACGTGTAGTTGCTGGACCCAGCAGAGAGGGTGAGCCGCAGAGGAAAGATGCACATATCTGCACGAAATGAATATTGCCATGGCCTCTGCCAGCACGTGGTGCCAGAAGGGACACAGTGATGCCAGCTGGTTGCTCATGGGGCCCAGGTGTTCACGAGACATGATGTGTGGCCTGAAGTTCAATCTGTCACATTTCTAGGACACCTATCAGTAGCCATGATCTTCCTGGGGTCCAAGAGGTCCTGGATAATTTATAGAAACTTAAGCTAACGGACCAGCCTTTGCATGGCTGCTGGCTGCGTGGCCGTGGGCCTTGCAACATCTCAAGAGCAGCTGACGGCTCGTGCCTACTCCCTACTGCATACCGGCTCCTGGCTCCTTCCAGTTCCACCGAGGCAGAGTCTCCATGCCCCCTGCACACTTGGATTGGGGTGGGCCCACGGTACTGATGCTGCCAATGTAACCTGAGTGAAAACGGGGCAGTCCCGAGAGGATGTCCCTTCTCTGTGTCCCCATGT
>NC_138371.1:5241739-5272997 GCF_054177405.1 Leptonychotes weddellii
ACCAGTGGCCTCTGTTACTACAAAATTGGCACCCCTACCTCTCCCCATCTCAGTCACCTGTGGTCACTGAGGTGAAGCTGCACTGCCCTTCAGAGAGGTCAAGGCGCCTTAAGAGAAAGGTTCCTTATGGCTTCTGGTCCTGCCAATGTGAAGAGGACAAAAATGCTATAAATACCTGGCCGAGGCACAGGCTCTTGATTACCTAGGAGGCCACAGGTAGCTGATATCTGACCAAACTTAGGGCAATCTTCTTTGGTCTGTGTAATTCCTTGTGTGTGTCAATCCATCTACACCGAGATATCCCTCCCAACCTATGAGTCTGGCAGCTTGGTAAAGCTCAGGCAATCATGGTGCTGTGTAGAATCCGCACCAGGTTTCCTCCTCAAAACTACATTCCTGTGTAATCCACACCAATATTGTTGTCTCACCCCACAATGTAATTATTAGTCATGGAGTCTCCTGGACTGATACCCCATGCTGGGCCAGCAGAACGATTCCCATAGGCTAGGTCACAATGGTGCCCCCAGCAAGGACTTCCCTTATGGGATGGTCGTGGGAAGGGGGAGGGAGATGTGCCAAGGCCCCTAGACTGAACCATACAATCCTGACACGTGCGTGCTCAGAGTTTTCTTTCTGCTGCTCCAAACAGAAATGAACACCCCATGAGTGGGAGCATTCACAAATGGATGGTTGTAAGTTGGGTATTAGAGAATGTGCATATGTTAGCGTGAAACTAGAGTGGATTAGTCCAAGGATCCTTCCAACTCCACAATTCCCCGCCTCTGTGCAGCTCCATTATGTCAAGCTCTCCAACTGGTGCAAATTGGCCAGCACACCACGTTTGATTTTAATTTATACGGTAACCCGGGTTATACTCGAGTTTTGAAATAAAATGAGTGTACCCTCTAATGTTGTTACCTGAGTAATTTCTGTCTTCATGTGTAGCATGGGATTCCTCAAATCTTTAAACCATCAATTATGTGTCTTGATTCCAGGCTAGAATGTAATCAATACTTACTTATTAGGGCAAGTGTCTACCCGCAGCTTGCTGAGCCTGGCAAGTAAAATATTTATGACCTGACAAACCTGTTTTAACTATTCTCTATCATTACTTTACTACAGCCTACCATCAGTGGTTCAAACCTAAAGCTGATTTGTTTTGAGTACAACTTGCAGAATCTATATTCCAGTAAGTCTGAAGGTACTTAGAATCTAGGAATCAAAATTCACATGAAAAGATACCTATTCTTTACCAATTGTTCATTTTTAACTGTCTCAGGTAAGTGCCATATTTAATAGAAATTTCTTCAACATCTACCTTGGGTCCAGGAATCGGCTCTGGTGATGATGAATGGGCAATGTTCTTCCCTGAAGGAACCCCTCTTCGGGGAGGATGTAGACAGATCTTCGGTGCAGCCCCTCAGGGTGACCAGAGCACTGTTCACGCCCCATTAGGGTCCTAGCCACACCTCACAGAGGTTCCTTCTCTCTGTGTATTCTTTCCTCTCTAGCCTGTGGCCCCCCATGGACAGAATCTCTCTTGTCCTTGTGACCTCCATAGTTAGCTCACGGCTGGGTAAAGAGTAGGCACTCACTCCATTTTGTTGCACTCAGAAGAAGTTCAGAATCATGGAAGGGCATCATGGCTCAGTGTCAGCCCCTGGGTCTCCCCAGTCCCTGCCCTTCCCCGCAGCATCCATAGCTCCTGTGTGCACTTGGCCCCGCCTCATTCCATCCACAACACAGACCATCATAGAAACATAGTTGCTTCTGTGCCCGTCTCCCCTGGAGCTGCTAGAGGTCAGGGATTGGCACGCATTCCTCTGGGGTACTCAGTGCCAGAACACACATTTATCTTCTATTGCTACTGGATAGCGTGTTTGTGGTGGAGCAAATCCACCAGGAGGCGGCATGGGGGAGGGGGGAGGAGCAGAAGCAAACTTCCCATCAAGAGGACCAGATGGAGGGACCAGCAGGCCTGCAGGCAGAGTTAGGGTCCCCTATGCTCCTGGAATGCAGACAGCAAGAGTGATGGGCGCCTGGGTGGCTCAGCTGGTTGGGCGACTGCCTTCGGCTCAGGTCATGATCCTGGAGTCCCGGGATCGAGTCCCGCATCGGGCTCCCTGCTCAGCAGGGAGTCTGCTTCTTCCTCTGACCCTCTTCCCTCTCGTGCTTTCTCTCTCTCATTCTCTCTCTCTCAAATAAATAAATAAAATCTTAAAAAAAAAAAAAAGAGTGATGGGATCTATGGGATCTATGGGAGGATGCCCCGTTGGCCCTCCAGCCAGGCCCCTTCACTCCCTGGTGAGGCTCAGGAAATGCGTGCACACTGCTGATGCTGCCCAGACAGCTCTCCTTCCTTCTTTTGTCCCCATCGCTCCCTCCTGACCCTCCTGACCGATGGTCAAGCATCGCGTGCCCTCATGCCATGGGGTGCTCAACACTCACCTCAGCTGTAGCTTCCTGTCCCTTCTGGGATCAGATTCTCTCTGGGCAGGTTTGGAAAGGCCACAAGCACAGAGACAGTGTCTGCTTTTTTCCCTTAGCCTCTCCCCTGCCTAACACTCACTGGTACCCGTGGTATGGATAAGCAAACTTCCCCCAGGTCACGGGTGAGGAAACTGAGTCAGAGCAAAAGGTAAAGCAACTTCTCTTGGGCCACACAGCCAGGGAGGCAAAAGAATAAGCACAACTTACATTCCTGGGTACTAGGCACTATACTAATTTCCACATATTGTCCGACTCACCCCTCACACCAACCTGGATGTAGGTACAATCATGATCGTCCTCCATTTACAGCTGAGGACACTGAGGCTCAGGGAATGTGACAACTGGTGCCCATGTCCCCCCTCCCCCACTGTCCTCCTGGCCCATCAGGAGCCACCTGCCGATAGGGGACAGCTCCCTGTGTGTCCCACCTCAGGGGTGTCTGCAGGCCATGAAAGCAGGCTCAGCCAGCATGCCTGCAGGACAGAGAGTTGGGGTCCGATCTTGGAGGGTCAACCCTGAGGAATGACAGGCTTCCTTGCCTGTCAGTGGGATGGTCTGAGGAGTGTTTTCCACCCAGTCTTTCTTCTAAGAGTGACAACCTGCTCCTGGCACATCCCCTTCCAGCGCCCCCCACCCGACCAATGTCCCCACTCCCTCACAGTGCTTCCTAGGATCGCTTCCAAATCAAGCTACTTGCACCCCGACCCCTGGGAACCCAAACCAATACAGAGGTTGTATAATGAGCAAGTGGGGAAGCCAGATTGTGGATCCAAGCCCCTTCTTCCCCATCATGCCCGCCACCTGGCTCCAGGTCACTGATGCCCGGCAGAATGGTAGCCCCCAAAGATGTCCCCACCGTAGTCCCCGGAGCCTGTGAATATGTTACGCTACAGGGAAAAGGGTGGAATTAAAGTTCCTAATCAACAGTTCTAAGATGGGAGTGGTCTTGGATCATCCAAGCGACCCAGCGACCTTACACGGGGCCTTATCAGTGGAAGAGAGAGAAAGAACAGGGGCATCAGGACCATATGAGCCCGGAAGACAGACACAGAGAGAGGCAGCCTTGCTGGTCCAGAAGATAGAGGGAGGGGCCATAAACCAAAGAATACAGGTGGCCCCTAAGAGCTGGAAAAGGCAAGAAAACAGGTTCCCTCCCGGAGCCTCCAGGAAGGGGCACAGCCCTGGCAGCAGCTTGATTCCAGCCCGAGGACATCTGACCTACAGACCGTAAGGTAATAGACTTGCATTGTTTAAGCCACTATAGTAATTTGTTAAAGCAGCAATACAACCACTTACAGAAGTTAGCACCCCATGCCCAACTGTGTTTTATGGGCAAGGCTTGGATTTATTTCTATTATCATGACTTATGCATCAATTCTACTGCAAACCATCTTTAAGATTTTCTATTATTTATTTGAGAGAGAGAGCATGAGAGGGGGGAGGGTCAGAGGGAGAAGCAGACTCCCTGCCAAGCAGGGAGCCCGATGCGGGACTCGACCCTGGGACTCCAGGATCACGACCTGAGCTGAAGGCAGTCACTTAACCAACTGAGCCACCCAGGCGCCCGCGAAGCATCTTTAAAAAGTCTGTGGCACTGGGTGGCCTGTGTATGCCTGAGAGCATACACCTTGCATTTTAAGCATTTTTGAGCCAGACTCGTGGAATGCTTTGCAGACAGCGGCGGAGGAGAGTTGTACGTGATACCGGAGGGCTGGATCCGCCTGAATCTGGTTTGATGAGTTCCGTGTCTCACTTCCGCCCACTCTGCACACTCTTATAGAAACCGCAGAGATATCCTGCCCGATACCATCAGCTCTCAACTGCACAGTGAAGATGCACGTAAATAATACACCTCCCATGGGCAGGATGGCTCCCACCTGTGCCTTCGGCAAACGTTCGGAGTGCAGTCAACAATTATGAGAAGGGGAAAGACAAAGCAAGACACTACGCATCAAGGAACAGATTTTTAATCACACGTCAGAAGGATTTTTGCTAGAGGGCAGTGGTTAACGTGAGCGTGTACTTGGCTAATCATCTGGGGACCCGAAAAGTGACACGTCTGAGCAATGAACTTCAGAGACTCAATCCAAATGGAGAACACCTCACCTACACAGGGAAACTTAAGGAAGCTAAAAACTGGAGCACAGAGGTGAACCCAGGAGCATCTTCCCAGGGAAACAAATGGGTGCCATATCCAGGCCCATTGGTTTTATGAAGCTGAGAAGAATGGTAATGAATTGAATGCCCCTCTCTGAGTCCTCCCAGGAGGAGGGGAAGTCAGAGCCCGTTAGAAGAAAGTGTCATGTGGGGAATGAGGTGGGAGAGAATCTAAAGGAAGGAAGGGTAGGTTCTTACCGGGCTGGGATGCCTGGAAATGGATTCCATTCAATCAAATAGAATTGTAGTGAGCATCCACTGTAGTCCAGACGTTGTACCTGGTGTTTGAGATAAAGGATGAACCACTCACAGACACCCATGCCCTGATGGCCCGGAGGAGGCTACAGACAGAAAAACAAATACATTACAAGACAATGTCCTATGTGAAGCTTCTGGAAATGGACAGAAGGGCGGGTGGAGCTCAGAGGATGCGATAGTTAGATTTGGGTATCCTGGAAGGCTCCCTGCAAGAGGTGCCGTTGGAGCTGCTGCCCAGAAGAAACCGCCCATCCATTGCTGTACCTGGCTGGCCTCCCCATCTCTTTTCGTGCTTCAGTTCTCTCCATGGCAATACACATTCTGTCCCTTCCTTACAGCCTGTTTCTCATTTCACTGTGGGCAGTCTGCCTCCCTTTCATTCTGTCTGGGTCACTGGGCAAGGGTAAGGTTATCAGGTGATCGGTCAAGAAAGGTCCTGTGCCCATCTTGGGCATCCAGAGTGATGGTGCTTGTGCAGGGTCTCAGACTGAGTAGAACCGGGCAGTGCTCTCAGGAAGATACTGGAAGGACCAACTGGAACAGCAACGATGCAGAGGCATAAAGCAGAGCAGGGGGGTGTGGTGGAAGGGAGCCTTGCCGGGGAGCCTGGCCGTAGGGGGAAAGGGCTGACTACGTAAGCTCCTCACTCTGTGTGAAGGACACAAACATAAAAAAGGATTCAGCCACGGGGCTGTGGACAAGGGTCTTGCTGCGAGGCCATATCCATCTGACTAGATCTTGCATCACAGTCTGTCCCGATTAGCTGGGCCACCCAAACAAAACACCACAGGCCAGGGGGCTGAAGCAACAGAAATGCATTCCTCACAGTTCTGGAAGCCAGAAGTCCTATCAGGGGGCCAGCAAGCTTGGGGAGAGAGGGGAGGGGAGGGCCCTCTTCCTGCCTTGCAGATGATCACCTTCTCACTGTGCCCCCACATGGTGGAGAGAGAGAGATTGCAAGCTTTCTGCATCTCTACTTACAGGGGCCCTAATCCCATCATGAAAGCTCCACCCTTGTGAGCCCGTTTGAACCTAATTACCTCCATCCCCAAATACCATCACATGAGGGTTAGGGCTCCCACATACGAACTTGGTTGGGGGGACACAATTCAGTCCACACCACAGTGCAAAGTAGTTGAGGCAAATGGCTGAAATCACACGTGTTCTAATCACCAACTCTGGAGAAGAGGTGGGATCATAGGCTTGTCTGTCAAAGGTCCACTTACGAAGATGACTCACAGGAGCTCAGGGCTTGTCTGCAAGCCGTCCTTGCTCCACGATGCCACATTCTATCTGGAAAAGCCAACTGGTAGCCGGCACTGGGCCCCCTGCGGTGAATTAATGGGAGTCAAGGGTCTGATCCTTAGCCCTCCAGGCTCCGGAACTCCATCTCTTCAGGGACCCAGAATTGATCGAAACCTGGATGCCAATGGACTTGTTTTATAAGAAGAACCACAGCTGTCAAGTGAATTGGAAACTCCCCTCAGCCTGACCCGTGAATTCCCTACTGTGGTGTTTAGGGAGTGAGCGATCAAAGCAACGTGCTTTCCCAGACACCTCCCTTGGAAATATTAGTCCCTCTTTGAAGGCAGTGACTTCTTCCTGGCTGGTGCCTCAAGGTGACTGACTCTGTGTCTGCTCTGATCCGTCAGTATGGGTTTTAAAACTTAACTCTAAAATGGGAAAATTTCGTTTCCAATTTCTAGAGGAGCCAAGTAGGGGAATTCCACCCTGGACTCAGCTCTAACACGTACGCCCCTATACTACGAAGTAGAGGGGCTTACATTTCTGCTATTTCTATTATAAATTGAAAATCACCATGAAAGATTATGCCCCATAACTAACACCTCTAAATCTGTTTATTTTTAAAGAAATAAAAAGCTCACATTTTAAGTTTTCTAAAAGGTTCATTTTCCTTTAAAATCTGGTAAGAATTTGGGATTTCTAAACAAGCTGCAAACCTAATTAAAAGCAATGAAAAGGAAAGCTCGTGTGGGGGTGGGGGGGTGGTTCACATGCACAGTGGTTCTGGGCAATATTTGTAAGTAGCAAGTTCATAACACTTGGAGCTGACACTTGTCGTGTGCTTATAATGACTCACTTAAACTCTGCATGAATGTAGCCTGATCTCATAAGAGTGACCTTTCTTGAAACTGAAATCGCGAAGGTTTTTTTTCCTTCCTATTTTATAAGTAGAGTGTTCCTGGGCTAACAGTCCCTTGTGTGAGCTTTTTGCTGGTGGTTCCAGCGAATTCTGCGGATTGAGAAGACTTGAGTAAGAACGAGATAGGATCTGAACTTTGAGGAAGCTGCCCTAACTCAGTATCTGCACTCTGTGAGATTCGCCCACCCTCACCCAGTTCCTTCTAGAAAGGCCAACCCAGCTATAGAAAGGGTCCTACGGCATGGTCAGGCATTGGCAGACGGGGCTCATCGATGCAGTCCCGAAGGTAGGATTGATTTATTTCTCATAAAACCTGGCGTGTCCGTGCGGAGGGACAGGCTGCTCTGGGCTGTGTGCTGGAGGTGCAGAACTGGCCGGCTGGGATGAACTCCCGGAGGAACTTAGCCGATTAAAGGGAAGAAGAACTTCTAGGGGAAGTTAGGATGTACTGAGCCTCACACTTGTGGATAAACAAGCTAATCAAGTTTCCCAGAGTCTTTGATGATCTCTTGCAGAACCTGGAACACAGACATGGCAGGAGGAGCAGAGGTTTGGGAGGGAGACTGTCCCTGCCCCCCTCCCCCCGACCTCGCACCCTACCTTGGCCCCACAGTGGCACTCGGGTTTGGCAGCGAAGTGGTCTACATGTGCGGTGATTGGGGCCTTGGCATACTGACTTCCTCATCCTGCTGCGTGGATTTGCAATGCAAAGAGAGGAAAGTGGCATGTAAATTAAAACTGGTTCTAAGGTGTCCTTGGGGCACCTGGGGCGCTCAGTTGGTTGGGAGTCCGGCTCCTGATTTTGGTTCAGGTCATGATCTCAAGGTCATAGGCAAGCCCTAAGTAGGGCTCTGCACTCAGCACTGAGTCTGCTTGAGATTCTCTCTCCATCTCCCTCTGCCTCTCCTCTCTTTCCCCCTCTAAAAACAAAACAAAAACAAAAACAAAAACAGAAACAAAACAAAAACAAAACTGGTTCTAAGGTGTCCTGATAGGGCCAGGATGGTTTTTAATGGCAGGTAAAAGCAAGACTGAAAAATACCAAGAGTCACTTGTTGCCTTCTAGCAGTGAACAGCTAGATTGTAGTTTAGACCTCGGAACTTGGGTTTTTGTGTAGAACTTGATTGTGGTCTTCCCACATTAGTCTTTTTATGGGACTGTGTCAAGTGATGAGGTGAAGGGGAAGAAATCCCCTCAGTTTTACAAATGAGAAACTCAGGAGCTTGCCCATGGTTACAAAACCAGAAAATGCTGGAGCCAGTTCCTGACTTCACGTAGTTCATCGTCCACGGCTCCGAGCCTGCGAGCGGCCATAGCAAACTCAACTGTGTCAGATCTGACTCTTGCCGGGGTGCTCCCTGCTCAAAACACTGTAGTGCACCAACAGATTGTATTTTATGAGTTCCTCTGAATGATAGAAAGGAGAAAACAACCTGCTCTAGAATTTATTTTCTCTAATCTGAGCTAATATGACTCTTAACTATTGAGGTATCTTTGTTCATGCTTACTGTGATTACTGATTTATTTGTATTAATTTCTTTTTTTTTTTTTTAACTAGGCTCTGCGCCCAGTGTGGGGCTTGAACTCATGACCCCAAGATCAAGAGTCACATGCTCTACTGATTGAGCCAGCCAGGCTCTCCCTGGATAATTTTTTAAATGAGTTTTAATGAAACTAAAAGATGAAAGGAACATTTAGTCACAGATTAGAAACAGGAGCTTAACTGAATCATTGTTCTACCCTCCATTCAGACTACCCTTCACGTTTCTAGCATTTCTTTTACCAATCAGCTTGTTCTGTTTTCAACATGCATTATCCTTCCTAATAGTCCATCCCTTCTGTAAAAGTGCTTTCATAGCTTTGAGCATACTAATTTTTTCTGGGTTTTTTTTTTTTCCCAGATAATTCCATTATCTCAAGGTCTTGAATCGCTTCCAGGGGTATAATCAATGCAGGATCAATTTATATGTTACAAGCTCAACCTTGGGATTGCTGCACCACGTAGATAATATCAACCCAGACTTACTTTATTCCTTTTCAGATCCCTAGACAGAGTTTCGTTGGTGGGTGGAGTTTTTTGTGTCCTCTTCATTAAGGGGGCTGAGTTTCAAGAATCTCAGCTTTATGCAGAGGTCTGAGTTCAAGTTTCTACCCCAAATCTCATGTACTGTCTTCACCGAGTGAGAACAAAGGCTCGGGTAGCAGGGTGTGTTTTTGGGTGGATTAACTCCCTATTCCCACCTCTCCTGAGTATGACTGCGAATCACGCTATATTGATCTTTGGTTCCCTCTTTGCCTCTAGCATCCGAGGGTCTCTCTTTCTTGTTTGTTAATTCAATTACATATTTTAAATAAACTTTGTCATATTTTAGCTAACATTTTTAGATATTTGTAGCTGGAGGCATTTCACATTAGTTGACTCTGTCAAGTAGCCAATGCCGGAAGCTTAGTCTCTGGGGTTTATTAAAATCAAGATAACTAGCTCCCCTGGATGTTAGCTCACTGACAAAGTTGGATTCGGTGTCGATCATGCAGAAAAGATCCTGTTTAATCATAGTTTGTGGACCAGCTTAGATTCTTCACTTAGCTTACTGGATTCCTCAAGACATGGTTCCAATATTGAAATAATTGCATGTCACTCTGTGTCCACTGTTTTCTCTCCCCAGGGATTGCCAGAAAACCTGAGAGGAATGAATCTTACAGACATTAGACAGATGTTTGGGATATTCCAAATATGGTTGTTTTAATTCAAAGTCTAAGAAATATGGAGAAATGAAGAGGAAACTGTATTGAGAAGTCGGGAAGACAGGTAGCAGACCCACCTCTGCCTCCAACCCTGTAACCTCTTCCCACAGGAAGTCAGATTACAGACCTACCTCTGCCACTAACTGGGTAAACATTTCTCTCTCTCGAAGTTTCTCATCTGCAAAATAAGGACATTGGACAAAATGCCTTATAAGCTCCTGCTAGCTCTTAAGTAATCTGTAAAGTTTCGGAGCAGATAAGGTGGGGGTAGAGGTCTATGCAGCTTGGAAGATACGCAGAGTCTATGACGGGCTTAAGCTGCCGGGGAGAAGGAGCACCAGGCCTATTCCTGTTCCTCACACCTCTGTGGATGTACTACCTCCTCCCTCTGGCCTTGACCCTGGCTCCCTCCCTTTGCAGCTCTCTTGGGATCCATCTACCCTCTGGATGGTTTCTATTTTTTCTGTCATATGAAATATACCTGCTCTCCCTTTTTCTCCATCCTGTCTTCTCTCTGTTCCTGTCCTCGGTCTCCTATTGGGCTCTTTCTGGTGATCGTCCACTACATTAGCAGAGATGCCATGTGTTTACGCAGAGTTCCCCACATTGCTGCAGAAGCCCCCGCCAGCGCCCCTATTGCCCTGTCTTTGATGATAGCACCAGGCTTACTGAGAACTTTAATTGACCCAGCCTCTTCATTGTGTAAAACCTCACTACTTTCCTTGTGCAATCTCTCATGTGCAAGTTGCATGCATTCAGCAAACAGTTTTTGAGTTAAGCCAGGCACTGTACTGGACACAGGGATTAAATAAGGAATAAGGAAGGTAGAAGCCTGAGGTTTGGTGTAGAAAAGAAGCCGGAAAGTGAGATCATTATGGCTTCTGCTAAATGGTAAGTGCTCGGGAAGAACATGAGTAGGGAGACGAAGTAGTGAATGGGAGGGTGGATGATTTGAGGAGTGGGGAGGAGTGTTGAGAGCTGTGCCAGGGCTCCAGCAGCAAGTGGGGCCTTGAGGAGGGGGAGGTTGGTGCATCTTCAGGCCTGTGAGCAACCCCTACGTGTGTGGGGGGCGAAGAAGACCCTGGGGGAGAGTGGCCATGGTGAGTCTGAGCCAGACAGCCCGTCTGCATTCCTCTCCTCAGTCCCTCACCAGAATCTGTTCTAGGATCATCCAACTGATGTCTGACTCAAACTTTCTCCACTGCACTCCATGTCCCATCGCTCTGCCAGTCTTAAACACTATCTTAAACACTGTCTTAAACACTACTTTTTAACGTTACTTTTCTCTTCCAGGTCTTTTTCTTTTTTTAGTGAGGTGTAACTGTTACGGAACCTGGACTGGATCACCCCATGGAAGAACCAAGCGGCACTCGGAGATCTTGGCGGATAGGAGGTTTATTTAACGCTGGTGGGCTCAGAGGAGAGTGGTCTCCAAAGTTCTGAGCCCTGAGCACAAAGGGGGCAATTTATACATTTCTACTTCCGCATACTTGGCACTTTTGGCGCGTGCACAAAGCGGGGCAGGGAGAAGAACCCGGATTGGTGAGCCCGGGAAACCGAGCAGGGAGAATAACCCAGAAGAGCCCCAGGGCAAGGACTGGGACTCTCTCGCTGGCTCAGTTGGCCATCTTAAGACACAGATTTTCTTTATCATAACTGACATATAACATTGGATTAGTTTCAGGTGTACAATTTGATATTTGTATATATTGTGATTCGATATTTGTTTATATTGTGAGATGATTGCCATGAGTCTAGTTAACATCCTCACCCCTCATAACTACAAATTTTTCTTTTATTGCTCCATATGTCTTCATTTTACCTCTCCAATGCAATGTTAAGGACCTTCAGAGCAGGCACCGTGTCTCAGATTTTCTCTGGACTCCCAACCTATCTATCCCGGTGTCAGTTTCTATTCAAAATATGCTTTTCTCAACCAAATGTAGTACGTCCACACAATGGAATACATTCAGCAATAAAAAGGAATTATGCATGCTACAACTTGACCAACCTCAAGAGCATAATGCTAAATGAAATAAAAAGACAGAAAACAACTCTACAGATTATATTTTTCCACTTATACAAAATGTCTGGGAAAGACAAATCTCCAGGGACAGAGGCAGACCAGGGTTGCCCAGGGGAAGGGTGAACGTGGGAACTAACGGGGAGGGGGTAAGAGGAAGCTTTCTGAGGGCTGGAAATATTCTACAACAGAATTGTGCTGGTGGCTGCACAATTCCATAAATCTAAGTACTATTAAATCGTGTACTCGTGTATATGCAAAATATCAAATTTTTATGATATGTAAACTATAGATCAATAAAGCTATGCGAACATACACACACACATATATTTGCTTATTTAGAAATTGAATAAGCAGCAGTTGACATTGAATCTGAAGGAAAAAAAACAGTAAGACTTTGCAAGCAGCTTTGCCAAAGGGCAGAAACACTGATTCCAGGAGATGGAACAGACCAGGTTGTATGTGTAAAAACTCCTTGAAGGAGAATAAAGGCAATTGATCCATTATAGAGAATTAAAATGCCCCTTAGGAAGGGTGAGGACCGTAATGCCTCAATTCTGTAATCATCCAACAAGCTTCAACCTGCAATTCAGTGTTGGACTGACATCTAGCAGGGGGGCTGGTTCTTTCCTCAGGCAAATTCCATCAAGCACAATAGATAAACTCATCCTCATCCTGATACAAATAATTTTCCTGTGAATTTGGATTCAAAGAGTTAGTTTTCTTAAGGCTTACACATCCTTGTATTTTGGGTTTGAATTTTAAACACATTAATTAAATTTCCTATTCTGTCCCTTTGGAACAGATACCATTGTTCCTAGGCAGATGAAAAACAGTATAAAATTGACACCAATGAACAGTCTGCTTAGTTTTCCGTGTCCCCCCGCCACCGTCATGTCTGTGTACCAGGGAACAGAATCAGAACTCAACAAGAAACATCCAAAGACCTTTCTTCTGTCCCAGCAATGAACTCAATACCCAAGATCCTCAAATCCATGCAAGGGGCTCAATAGGGCACAAGGAAAACCAGCATAAGGCAGGGACCCTGCTCTCCAGGAAGTTACCACAACTCAGTGTATTTCAAGAAAAGAGCATGAATTCATTCAAGGATTTCAAACCCATCTTCCCTCTTAGGGAAGCTCTTAGGAGGTTTACCCAACACAGGGACTGCTAGGATTCCGCCATCTTGCTGTTGACTGTACCACTGTCCCCTCATAAAAGCTGATAAGATGCGACTACCCCATGGTTGGCATCATCTGTGGGAAGTGAGCAAGACACTGGGGCTGGTGCAATTCAGCCCATCACGAGATCCCTGGTTTAGCCATGAATATGAGCCCTAAAATGACACAAAGGGGAAGGAAGCTAGAGCCACGGGACTCAAGCCCCGTGAGATGGCTGGGTCACCCACAGGACTGCCATGTGGGGGCACTTGTTGAGGAAAGGAAGGCTGTGAGCTGGAAGGCCATAAGGTGCCCGGGGGTTAGACAACATGAGACACCAACACATTTTGGCAGACAGCAGTGCCACAAGGTAAACCAGCCAGCCCACAGTATTGTGGTAAATCTGGACATCATTCTGGATGTTTCAACCCATATGGGGAGAAAATAACATTTGTGGTTTTGTTCACAACCCAGAAAGAGCCTATGTAATTAAGAGTTGAGTTTGCGGGATGTTGCCCAAAGTCAAAGAGCATAATAAATCAGATGGGAAGGAGCCGTGAGTCCAAATGTCTCCAAGCTTGTCAGAGAGAAGCATGCGTGGTGATCAGACAGCATCATGGTCTTTCATCTTTCAATTCTGTTCAGATCTTTGGGAAGTAAAAGTCAACTAGAAAAAAATTTTTTAAATATCTGTATATGCATTAGAAAGGCAAAAGTGTAAATCCTCTGAAGTATGATTTTTGTCCTCCCTATTTTAACAATTACACTTATTAACTATAAAACCATATATAAAACTGTTTTTTGTTTGTTGGTTTTTCAAAATACAAGCAAACTTCAGGATATGAAGAAAGAATTCCAACGCACTGAGTTTCCATTTCTTAACCCAACAGTGCACACCTCCCTCCTAGCCCAGCACTGGGAAAAAAAGGAGATGAAGCCAACAGGTCCTCTTGGGATATTTGAAATGCCTGCAGATGACCCTCCCCAAGGCTTATAAATCACCCCTCCTAACCTGGGCTTGAATTTCCACCTGTTCTCCTTAGCGGTGACTCTGTCCAGCACCGCCCCCCCAGCTCTGCTTTTAAGATTCAAAAGGCCCCATGACATGCAAGCCCACAGAGGTTCAGGCTAAAGACTCATTCTGTGACACGGAGATGGTCATCTCTACTTACCCGACCTTCTGGTTGTGGTTGAGAAAGATGTCGAGCCAACAAAATGATTTTGAATGTAAAACTCCTCTTCCTTCTTTACTGCTATAGTGCTCCTTTCATTGATTTTAAGGCGCTTAGAGGGAGGTGTAGGAGCTCCTACAGGGATGCACAGGCAAGGGGACAGACTGTCACTGCAGCTGGGCCATGCTTGCAAGATGCAAAAGCCAGGGGGGTCCCCAGACAGGAAGCCCCAACACGCTCTTACTGTAACCCATCGATTAAACGGAGTTCTTACCTTTGGACTGAGGGTCTCAGGCTTTGCCCCACGTTTCCACGGGGTGTTCCTTTGTCCCGTGAAGCTGTTCAAGTCCTTACACACTAGCCTTGCTGGACCTGCTGAATAGTACTTGCTTGACACGATCACTGCTGTGAGGCCAGCGTTTAAAAAGGACGAGCTAGGAGTCCTGCGGGCACACATTTCTGAAATGCCACAGTGACAAAATTAGACACGTTTCTTCTTTGTAAGACTTTACTCAGGAGCCTCGTATTTGCTCACCTCTTTTCAAATCCCCAGTGGAACTCTGCCAGGGCTCTTCCCAACCGCGTTTGGCCCCGACCCCTTCAGCTTCGCGTGGGGTGTCAGGAGATCCCCATCCTTTGCTGCACTTTGGGAGGCGTGCTTTCCAGGAGTCTGCAAATCGGATAATCAACAAAAAGCAAAGCCAAATGCTTTGTGTGTCAGGGGGCAATCCACTCAAAAATATTATTATTTTTTAAGATTTTATTTATTTATTTGACAGAGAGAGAGAGCACAAGCTAGAGGGGTAGCGGCAGAGGGAGAGGGAGAAGCAGGCTCCCCACTGAGCAGGGGGCCCGATGCGGGACTCGATCCCAGGACCCTGAGATCATGACCTGAGCTGAAGGCAGACGCTTAACCGACTGAGCCACCCAGGCACCCCTCAAAAATACTATTAATGCCATATGCTTGGTACTAAGTCTCTGACACCTGGTACCAACTTTATATTTAGAGAACACTTGGGTTCACAGCAGCCACATTTCAGATGCTCACTCTGCACCTGCGTCCAGTGGACAGGGCGGGGCCAGATGACTCAGATAAAAAGGAATTCTGGTCTGGACCCTCAGGAGGCAGAGAACACAGAGGGCTTTGTGACCTTTTATTGAAGCACAGAAAGGATTCCAGAGGCTCTTGTCCCCCACCCCCCACTTCCTCACTAATCCTGTTCTACTACATTTCCTCCGCTGGTTGAGGGTGAAAATGTTTACCTCTACTTGCCTCAAAGGAATTTTGGAAGCAAAAAAAAAAAGCTTCTGTTGAGTGTTCTCAGCCCATCCGTCCATCGGAGGTGGTCACATTAAAACCAAACGCAAGCGCTGTTTGCTTTAGCTGGGACAGTAATATGTCATCTGCTTCAGCAGCAGGTGCAAAGTCGGCTTCACAGACTCAGGCTGAGAAGGAAAACAAACAGGAGAGAAAAGAAAGAAGAGTGTGGAACTTTGAGTCAGGCTTATCTTCAGGACACACTCAATCGTCTGAGGGGAGAAGCTTCCCCCTACCTTTTTTTTTTTTAAACAAAGAAAGTGTAATTATTAATCATCTTGTGAAACGTGAAAACCAATATGGTAAACAATGACACTTTTTAATGGGCAAAAAAATAACTTGCCTAGACATTACAGGCCAGAAAAAAAAGAAAGTAATTCTCCTTTTATCCATCTAAAGAAAAAACACCCCAACCTCATTATCAGCTCTCAATAGAGGATTAACAGGCACTGAGCAGAGAAGCTTCCGGAAGGCTGGCATTCCAGAGAAGCTCATCAGGTTTTTGAAAGGAAGAATTTCAACCCCACTGAATTCCCACCCTCTTGTCTATAAAATGGGAAAATTTACACACACAAATCTGATTGCTTGGGTCTGGATTTGCGAAGAGATGAGTTTAAAGGGCCGGAGTTTGGGGCGGCTGGTGCGGGGGAGGGGGGAGTGGGGGAGGTGTGCTGTCCAACAGCTTCAGTTCGTTGTAGGTGAAGTCACCTTGTCCAACACTGTTCTTTCCCTTTCAGCAGCCCAAAGACGTGCCCGAGCTGTGACTGGGGCCCATGGCTCTTTCCTGTAGGGTTTTCTGTTACCCCCAACTCAGCAGGTGGGGGTACTTGCAAGATGCAAAAGCCAGTGAGGTCCCCGGACAGGAGGCCCCAACATGCTCCTAACCTTGGAAAAATCAAACCTTGGAGCATCCTAACCTTGGAAAAATCAAACATTCAAGCTATCATTTAAATTTTCTGCTGCAAAAGATTTTTCAGCCACCAAATGACTAGAATTAAGGAAAAAGGATCCCCACTGCCCTATAATACCATTTTCAGTCACGAAAATGCTGCTTCTTACAGACTAGAAAATTCTCAGGCCATCCAATTTGGGTGAGTGATGCTGCCTTCTGCATTGCGTTACCGACACTCAGGGATGAGAGTCATTGAGGTGGTTCCTTTCTGTGGTTGTGGGCTTTGTGAGAAAATGGGTAAAAAAAGAAATCCACTGTGCTGTGGGACATAGCCCATGCATCTGATGACCCTGTGTATGAGTTTCCCAGGGCTGCCATGACAAATCACCACAAACTGGTTGTCTTAAAACAACAGAAATTATTCTCTCATGGTTCTGGAGGCCAGAAATCTGAAATCAAGGTGTGGGCAGGCGCAGTTCCTTCTGGAGGCTCCAAGGAAGCATCTAGTCCAGGCAGCTCCTAGCTTCTGGGGGATGCCAACAACCGTTGGCACTCCTTGGCTTGTAGACTCATCACTGAAATCTCCGTCTGTGTGGTCACCTGGCATCCTCCTCTGTTCGTTCTGCGTCCTCATATGGCCTTCTTATAAGGACACCAGGCATTGGATGTCGGGCCTGCCCTAAATCCAGGACGACCTTCCTTAATGAATTACATCCACAAAGACCCGATTTCCAAATAAGGTCACATTCTGAGGTTCCCAGGTAGACAGGCCTTTTGGAGGGAGCACCATTCAGCCCAGTACATCATGATTCTCCTACAAGATGGGATTTTCCTAAACTTCTAATTGCTGAGTTTTGTTTATTTTTTTTTATCACTGCAAATATTGTCACTTGGACAAGTAAAATGTTCTGCTAAACTCCTCGCTGCATTTAAAAGGTACTGCCCGTGGCTCAGAGGTGAATTTGGGAGTCAGTGGGGATTCAACCATTCTGTGCCGTGTCGGCCGTTGAGCAGCCGTTGGGTGAGAGAAGAGAGAGCCAACCTCTGCTCGTTCTCTGAGGGAGGAAGAGGAGGAGGAGAGCAGGCTGGGGCAGTGAGGAGCCGGGTGCGCCTGGGCTCAGAGGTTCTGGGGGTAGGAGGGGACAGAGACATCAGATGGGTGCAATCACACCACCCAGGAGCCCCCCAGGGGCATGAGACCGACAGTTAGGACATGGCCTTCCAAGGAGCATAGGTTCTGCTGCGTGGGGCTTCTGTTTCCCTGAGGGCACACAAGCTTGAGTGCAGACAGGAATCCGCTAAGACAGAGTACAGACTCAAAGCCACAAAGTGTGTCCCTCCACCTTTCCCCAGAGGTAGGCCGGGCTGCTCTCTCATCCCTCAACTTCAGTTTGAAGACTGTCAGGTGTTTGCTGGTCCGGGCCACCGGTGCACCTTGCTCGGACTTCGCAGCTTCGTGGAGCCTGCTGGAAGCCTCAAGGACTCAGTAACTTATTACGAGGAGGAAGGGGTGAGAGGTGCAAGAAGATGCGGGAGCCCCTCTCCCAGCTCCACCCCCTGCGAGGGGGCATTTCCGTACAGAACTCAGAGCAACAGCCTTCCTGGCAGTGAATTTCGGTCCTTGGCCACATTCGAGAGAGTTCTGCACCTTGGCCCCCACATTCTGGCCTGGACCCCTCAGCGTTCTGTGGAAAGCCCCTCCTCGGAGGCTGCCACATCAGAAGTCACAAAGCAAGGAAGTCAGTCGGGCCCCTCTGCACGCGGTTGACTGAGGTCTGGCTTCCTTTTTATTCTCTTTCTAGGGCTCGGTTCAAAATTATATCTCCTGTAGAGCACACTTCTTTTTTTAACCCTCCGGCTAACGTGGAAGGAATTTGTTTAGTTTGCTGTTGTGTGGCGGCATAAGCCATGGGTGGGGTGATTCATAAACCCCGGGCTGCTGATGGGCTCGGGGAGGGACCTCGCCGGGAGAACTCGCTGTCAGGTTCTAACTGAGATGAAATAAGTCTGGGGCTGATACAGGAGAATATACACGCTCAGTATCAGCCCTTCATGGTGAGGCTTGATTCTCTAAAACAGTGCATGTTCCGTTTGCTAGCAGGAGGAGGAGATGGAAAAACCGAGAGGCACACGTAAGTAAAAGACTGGATTATTACAGGTCAGGCTGGATCTAGACGCACCTCCCTAACCTTCAAGAGGATGCTCACAGGGGCGCCTGGGTGGCTCAGTTGGTTAAGCGACTGCCTTCGGCTCAGGTCATGATCCTGGAGTCCCGGGATCGAGCCCCGCATCGGGCTCCCTGTTCAGCAAGGAGTCTGCTTCTCCCTCTGACCCTCCCCCCTCTTGTGTTCTCTCTCTCATTCTCTCTCTCTCTCTCAAATAAATAAAATCTTTAAAAAAAAAAAAAAAAAAAAGAGGATGCTCACAGAAGCCCTGAGTTGGCAGAAAGGCGTCAGGCCGGCGGTAAGGTCCCGAATGCATGACTCATGCGATGCTAAAAGCTCCTGAAGCATGAGGTTTTCTTCCATGGTTTGAGGACATCTGAATATGGAGAACTGGGCTTTTAGAAATTCCATTAAATCTTGGCTCTCTGTTCCCCTTGTCTCAGAGTTCAGTGTTAAACAGATCTTATTTGCACTTCTAAAAAGGAGCCAGGTTGAGGCAATGGAAAAAGGTCTGATGTGGTAGGAATCCTGGGATTTCTTCAGCCAGTCACTGTGTCACCTTAGATGAGTGGCTTAGCCAGGCCATCCCAGGCTTTCAGGAGGATTAAGAGGTACGTAAAGGTCTTCGAGTAGGCCTGATACATAAAACATGCCTGATAAAGAGAACACATTGCAGGAGCTTTATCATTTCTGCGTAACCTGCTAACAACACATCAGTGGGAGCTTCTGCCCAGATAGACGCCTTGCCTTACTAAACACCATCAGTTCTTAGCGCTCTCCAAGGCATGGAGCCCCGAGCTGCTTTCCTACTAGGGTGATTAGCCAGAGGGAATTTGCCTTGCTGGCCACCCAAGAACCCTGCCTGAGACAGTCAGTTGTTCTATTTCCTTGCTGTGGCTGCTGGAACAAATTGCCAAAAACATGGCAGCTCAAAACGGAGATCTATTTAGCCTCATGCCATTCTGAAGGCCAGAAGTCCGAAATCAGTTTCTCTGGGTCAACATCA
The DNA here is from genome assembly GCF_054177405.1 of Leptonychotes weddellii. NCBI lineage: Eukaryota > Metazoa > Chordata > Mammalia > Carnivora > Phocidae > Leptonychotes > Leptonychotes weddellii. The sequence continues at coordinate 5,261,291 of NC_138371.1, forward strand.
AGGCATTGGCAGGACCATGTGCCCTCCCGAAGCTCTGGGGGAGAATGGATTCCTTGTGTCCTTCAGCTTCTGGTGGCTTCTGGCCCTTCTGGGCCTGCGGCTGCATCACTCCCATCCCTTTCTCCGTGGTCACGTGGGCTTCTCCACGTCAGTGAGTAAAATCTTCCTCTACCTCTTTCTCCTAAGGCCCCCTGTGATTGCCTTTAAGGTCCACCCAGATAATCCACGATAATCTCCCCATCTGAAAATCATTAACTCAATCACATTGGGAAAGACCCTTTTTCCAAATAAAGTCACAATTCCCAAGGGATGGGGATTAGGAACTGATGTCTCCAGGCGCCATTCTTCAGAGCTTATCAGTGGCCATGAAGGACATTTAATTTTTCTATCTCTTTTTGGCGGTTTTTTTTTTTTTTTGATGATGAAGCTTAAGATGCGCATTGTATCACTCTGGTGGGACCTGCATATACCAATGGCCACTACGTCTGGACAGGAGACAAGTCAAAAGAGATCACCAGGAACCTGGAGTTACTAGCCTCTGCTTGGCTTTGCTCCACGTTTTGCTATTGATGGGCTCCTTCCTCACTAAAGCAGTAGCTGGAGATACAGAGCAACGTTTACGCTGTTGATGGGAAAAGCCCTGCTCTGCAAGGAGACTGCCTCTCCGTCTGCCCCACGCCCCCTGCTCGAGCTCCCTCTCTCAAATAAACAAATATAATCTTAAAAAAAAAAAAGAACTTTTGGATTTTTCTAATTTTACCCTAAGAGCAAATTGGAGTCTCAAAACAATCCTAAAAAGAGAGAAGTAGGAACTGTCATGACTCGATTTGCATTTGAAATAATCCCTTGGCTGGAAACAAGTATGAGAGTGGGTAGACCTCAGCCTGGGGAAGAGAAGACTAATGGGGGCCAGGGTGCTAGTGGTGGAGGAAAGGGGTGGATTTGCAAGATATTTATGAGGTAGAGTCCACAGAACCAGGGAGTGGGTCGGCTCTAGTTAGGTGGCCATAAATCTTGATCTGTTAGGACAGTCTTGGTTTATGCCTATTGGTTCAACATAATCTTGAATGGTCCCTCCTTTTCCTTCCCAAAGTGGCCTTGTTTGAACAACAAACTATGTGGTTATCTTACCTATGAGGCATGGGGGAAAGAATAAATTCTGAGTCTCTGGCTTACACAGCTGGAAGGATGTGGCATGCCATTGCCGGAGATAGTGAATGGGAGAAAATCATGATCATAGAGATCATAATGTCACAACCAATCCCATTGGGAATGAAATCAAATGCTTCTTCAGGCTAAATGGCACTGGCATTTTCCTAGTCATTCAACTGAGCAATTGTTGCCCATCAGTATTGGTAAAAACAGGTACCATCCACTCCCTCGTGTGGTCCCACCGGCCCCACTGTGTGATACGGTCACCGAGGCTTCCTGGGGACTATGGCCACAGTTCCCTGACCAACCAATCATCTAGGAAACACACGCTGGTCTCATGGGTATCACACACACCCCACCACCATTTACTCTTTGGCTCAGGTGGACCACCACACACGTCCCTCCAGCGTCTGCTGATGGTGGGGAGGATGCTGATGAGGACCGTGTGTGAAAGAGACTGAGAGCACAGAGCCACAGTAGCTGCGATTTCAAAAAGAAGACAAACAGGGGAAAGACACAGTTACTGCTGTAGGCAAGGGAAAGAGAGCATGGGTTTCTGTTTCCCTATATTATACTCCAGAATATACACTTGCTTTCTGCTTAATCATGTTCTCCCCCCACCCACAGACACCTGATTGCTGGGTGACTTGATTGCGGTGAATCTCTCTCTTTGATTGCGGTGAATCTCTCTCTCACGCCACACCTCCCAGCACAGCAGGGAACTCCGAGCCCTTCTCCCAATCTCTGACTCCTTCCAAGAGCCTTCTCATCATTCAGGGACACCCATGCCTTCCGGGACCTCCCCAGGGCAGCTAGCCAGGCTGTCCCCTGTTTCAACAAGGGTCTGAAGTGTGTCCACGCAGTGGACCTCTTCATATGGATGGGATGCTTTTTTATCAAACTATCTGTTCTCCCTGTGACCAAGTATTCTGTTTGATTATGTCTTTTTCTTATCAGTTAGTGGGATCTCTCTGTATAATGGGCATATTGACTTTTATTCTATAGGGAATAAAAATATTTCCTAGTCTATCATCTGTCTTTTGATTATGTGTTTGGCATCTTCACATATATATGAAAGACATATATATGGCATTTACATATATAGATACATTTGCATACACACACATATATATTTGCACATACATCTTTGGCTCTCCAGTGATCGCCTATCACTGGTTATAGGGTCTCCCCATAGTCTCCAATTTTCTCTAGTTTGATTAAATTTTCTTTGTATTTAGATCTTAAATTATTCAAGACATAGCACCATTTTTACAAGTGCTTCTAAAGACCATTAAAAGCCTAGCAGAGCTTAATGTATTTTTTTAGCAAATCACTCCAAACCAGTGTTTTCTGTGAAAATACTGTGTTATAAGAAAACAGGACTCAGAGCAGAGTTGGAATTTTCTGTTGTCCAAGCGTTTACTGCTGGAAATTCTGTGTTCTGCTGTGTGCAGTGCTCCATCCTGGAGACAAAGCTGGACGTGGGCTTTCTCCCCGGGTCCCATTTCAGTGCCAGCCATGCGGACTCCGCTTCTGAGCAGGTGCCCCCCACTCTAGGACAAACCTCCTCGCCCACCCCCATTTCCTCCCCCAGCAAAGCAGCCAGTTCTTCTGTCCCTAAACCAGCCCTAGATGGAAAGACTTGGTCAGACCTCAATTTAGAACTTCCTTTCCTTGTGAGGATGCTGATGAGGCCTACTTTAAAGGCATTACCTTTTCATAGTCAAAAAAAAAAAAAGAAAGAAAAAGAAAAACAAAACAAAACAAACAAACAAAATGGGTTGTGATGAGTAGAAGTCTTCCCCAGGTGAACCCGAGTGGATCTGGTAGCGCTCGGGGACCACCTCTCACTCCCGAAGCTGCTGTCCAGGGAGGGGCTCGAGCCGCCTGAGAGCCATGGGACCCAGGAGATGGGGGTTCCAGCTTCCCTTCTGGCCCTGAGGGCTCCAGGGGGGCTTTTCTGCCCCAGGGGGTGTGGAGATAAATGGGAGCTCTGGACCCCACTGCAGTCACTGAGCTGCCAGCCAGGAGAGGAGCCAGCCCAGGACACACCAAGGAGGGGAAGGTGGCGGGAATACCTTACAGGACATTTGTTCTCTGCCTGCCTGCATGTCTGACCGGCTGATCCACAGGACGTTGCCCTCCTTCTGGTGGCCAGGTGACCGGCCGAGCAAGAGCATCTTCATCAGGTCTGCCGGGCAGCTGGAGGATGTGGGAGAGGATGCCTGCTTCTGATCCAATTCTCCTCTCCTTTGTCCAGAAATAGGCGCACAATGAGGAAGTCGTCCGATTCCAGATGGCAGTTGTCCCAGAAAAGCAGGTGCCCTGCATGGTGTGGACTTGCACGTGCATTAATGGAGCGATTTCCATTCAGAGTGCAGAAGTCTGGCTTCAGAAGGAGCCTCGGTTCACCAAGGGCGGAGGGAATGAGGAACGGGAGAAACGGTCTTTGTTCTAAAGAAAACCCCGAGGGGAGCAGTCATTTGGACACCTGGTTTTGAATGGACAGAGCATCAAACTGGCCCGACTGCCCTCAGTAAGGAAGGTAAGCACGGAGCAGAAAAAGGCCATTGTCGGAAAGCAAGTAGAGGGTTTCTCGGTGGGAATGGGGTTTTCTGTCCTAGCTACGTCCGCACATGAAAAGCCACCGCACAGTCACTGAATGTCTGCCCACCCTGTGCAGGGAGCAAAGAGCTGGCCAGGGGAGCCTGCAGCCCAGGGGAATGTCCTAAGGGGCCAGGCAAACTGCCAGAGAGCCACTGTCCTCTTGGTGGGAGACAGTGAGCAGAGATGCTTATGGCCCTGGAAGAGAAGGGTCTGAAGCAGAATAAGGAGAAGAGCCTGGAACCATGGGTGGCTCGGTGGCACGTCTCGGAGCCTTTCCCTAGCCTGTTCACAAGGACAAGTGAGGAGAATTAACAGCTCTCACCTCCCCTCTCTCCTCCTGAAGCAGCCCTAGGGTCCCCGCAGTCACTCACAGCTTCTGCTTCTTGAGCTCTCTGGGGTCTTGTTCCCCCAGCTGGAATGTTCTTGGCCCTGCTGTTCAGAGGAGACCTTGATCAGGGCACCATCCATGGGAGCAGAGAACCAGGCTGAGGCTCACAGCAAAGGGTGACGTCCATGGAGCTGCTAGAGGCAGATGGCCATGCATTGGTGGTCCCTATGACCACGGAGGGACATGGCGGAGGTCTTTCAGTTTCTCCGGGACAAGGTGGTGTTACTCAAGGAAAAACCAACTACTCTCCCTCCCTTCCCTTGGCCACAAATACTTACTGAGCACCTGCTATATGTCAAGGGTGGTTGCAGGACCTGGGAATATAGCAATGAACAAAAACAAGGCTTTGCCCTCCTGGGGCTTATGTTCTGATGGGGAAAGACAGGCAAACATCAAAGAAACAAACACACCAGTGTTAGAATATCAGATGGTGATAAGGACTGTGACGAAAAATGAAGCCTCAAGGGAGGAGGGGGAGGGAGGGACCTATCATGGGGTCACCTCCCTGTGGAGGAACACAGAGCAACTGGATCTGTCTTACTCAGTGTCCATCTCTGGGTCCTGGCCCAGGACAGCTAACGCCCCCAGGACACTCAGAGGGACTCCAGGGCTCCCTCCCTCAACTGGACACACTCAAAGGGTCCTTTGGGGGCAGCCCGAAGTGAGTGCTGCAGCTTGGGCTGATATTCAGGCCTCCCCTCCACAGAGGGAGGAGGAGGACAGATTGGTTAGGAGTGGCAGGAGGTGTTCTGGTGTGATGTTCCAGGAAAATCTGCTCTCTCAAAGCCTCCTTGCCTTTGGGGAGCCACTCCTGCAACCTTGACACCCTTCGGAGCTCCGGTAGCCCTAGCAACATCTCCCAGTGGCTCAGCACCAAGTTGGGTCCCACCCCCAGCTGTCCCTGCTCACCAGCCCCCTTTCTGTGCAAGCCCCCCCCCCAGGGGCTTCTCAGCAGTGGCTCCATGGACCCCAAATCTGGGCACACGAACATCCTCCAGCCCCAGCAGTTAGCAGGAGATCACAGGAGACAGGCAGCTCACCAAACAACCAGAACACAGAGTTTAAAAATAGCCTCTCGGCACTGCCTGATTTCTACAGAGGCAATTCTACTGGATCTCGTCACGTTTTTATATTCTGGAAGCACTCGATATGGGTTTTCACAATGCACATTAAAGCCATCCATATGACGTGTCACCAAAGACAGGCACACTTACAGTAACCCGAAATGAATTTTTTTTACAAATAAGGAGTGAAGCCTGGGAGCCCCAGCAAGCCATAGCTGGGCAGAAGTGGATTTTTGCGCTCTGGGTGCGAATCAGATGGGCAGGGAGACCCCCCCCTCCAACGGGTCAGGAAGCGGAAGTTGGCCGGCTGGGAATAGAAATGAGAGCAACTCAGAAATCTGGAGAGGGATCCTCCAGCTGCCTTGGCCATTGACATGCTGAGACAAGCAGTGCAGGAGCCCCCTCCCGCAGCGCCCCCCCCCAGGAAACAGCCACAGAAGCCCCTTAAAATTAGCATAGGAAATCCTGAGGTCTTAGCCTCCCACCTGGCCAGCTGCAGGACTGCAGCCCCCTGGCAGCCATCTCTCCTGCTCTCTGCTGGCAATCACCTGGTTTAAATCCAACAGGTGAGAGAGAGAGAGGAGAGGAGGGGAAGAAAGAAAGAAAACTGGATGATTTTTAGTCCACAAATATTTATGGAATGCCTCTTACATTGGGTGCCATTGTAGACCTCACAGCAGATGAAATGACAAGAACAATGTCTTTTTCTCTTGGCGTTTACACTCTGGGCTGGCGCAGTGGGAAACAAAGCAATAAACCTGTAATCAATTAGTCAGGCAGTGCGAGGGAAAATAGGGTCAGGGGAGAGGAAGGAGGGGAGACCACGGCTGGAGATGGAAATCAGACAGGGAGACCTGTGAGAGCAGATGGGAATCAAAATAAGGAGGTTCCAACTCATCAGACAGACATTTCATTTCATTGGACAATGAACAATAAATGCCTGGGCCTGATCCTTAAAAGAACACCAATGGAACCTGACCTTCAGTTGCCATCATACAAAAGAATATTTGGGGGGAAATTACCCATGGTACCCGTGAGCTCCTAAGTGGTGTACAGAATCCCCACGCACGTTCTGATACAAGGCTGACACGTATTTGAGTCCCAGGATGGTTTTGTTTTTTTTTTTAACCCTAATATTTCTTTGGTTATTTGGATGACATTTTTCAGGCAGTGGGTGGAGTTGAACATACAGGCCCAATTCATCACCTTTAACCAGAATGATGCCTTCACTTCAGGCCCCTCCACTTTTAGGGAATGCCCCTTTTGCTCTGCTGGCTCAAGGCCTGGGAGAGCTGTAAAGGTGGATGAGACTCTCTCAGCCTGCTAGAACCTGCGTCCACAACACAACGGCAGGGCAGGGAAGTGTGGACCCCGGAGCAGTCCAGTAACACAGAGGCACGTTGTGCTCTCTGCACCCCCAGTGCCACCTGGGGTCCCCTGGAAACACACCACTATGCTAATGGTTTCCAGTGTGAGTGATGGTCCCCATTTCACATGGATCTACAGCAAGCTCTGGCCACCTCCAACCTGCCCCCATGAGCACATTTCCCACCACAAAGTATTGTAGTCCATATTTCACCCTCAAGTCTTCCAGCCGTCCCACACCCCCACCCCCATCTTTGCCGGTAACCCAAAATTCAAAGAGAGATAACAGGCTCGTACCCCAACATGAACCGTCACCCACACACCTCTCCTGTCTTTGTCTTCGGTCTCTGGGGAAGAAACACGCTTCCTCCTGCATGTGGCCTGGCTCCTGCCTCCACGGGGACCTTCAATCCATTCCTCCTGTCCTACAGGACCTACCCTCCTCTACTGCTTCCCATCCTACTGAGTTTTCAACCTCTTCCCACCCAGCAGAGTCTTGCTCATCTCCAAAACCATGTTCCTCTTTCTATCATCCTAAAAGCATATACTTATTTTTGAAATATTTGAAAGTAGCGAGAAAAAGAAAGGAGAAGGAAAAGATGTGCACACCCCCAGCACTCTTTCGGGGCCTGGCGCACACAGGCATGAGACGCTCATGCATATCCCAGCATTTCCACATTGTTTCATGCATTTGTTCAGACTTGAAATCCCATCATACACAGTCTTGTATCCTTTTGTACTTAAAATTATATCCTAAGCATTTTCCCCATTTTACAAAAATTCTCCATATAACAATTTAAATGGCAAAAAAAAAAAAAAAAGTCCTCTAGTGGATGGGTCACACATAAACATTCCCTTTGAAGGTTCTTCAGTTTGGTTGCCGTGTGTCTTCATTATTAATAACCCGGAAATCTACAACTTGGGCGCACAACTCTCTGTCCTAATTTTAGTGCTGAGGGTGCATCTCCAGAGTGGGGTCAGAAGGGATGAACCTGTCTAATGGTCAGGATACTGATGGTTGGATTCCCTTCCAGAAAAATCGGCCAGTTCACATCCACATCAGGAGCTTCCGATTCTGAGACACCTTGCCAACATGGCTGCCGATGCCCTTGGCCCACTGACTTAGTAGTATTGCTCTTCTTCTCCAGTCTATATTGATTCTTTATTAATTCGGAATATCAACCTCTCATCTTTCACATTTGTTACCAGTGTTTCCTTACTATTGTTTCCTAAGACAGAGAAATGTTTTAGTGTAGCTATAATCAAATATGTTGATTTTTAAATTTGAGCTAGAAACTTTTTTTCTAGTTTTCCAAGTTAAAATGCATTTAGGATTTTTTTCCTATGGTATGAGGTGAGGATCTTATTTTTCCCCCTAAGTTGTCCATTTTCACAGCCTGTTTATGGGATAATCTATTCTTTTCCCATTGGTTTGTGATGATTTTTTAAAATGGTATAATAAGTTCTTACATGTACTTTGCCTATTTCTGGTTTATATCTTTAATTCTGTTGATCTGACTTTACTTGTGTGAGAAACATTATGATTTTCTTTATTATTAATTTTAGAATTAGTAGCATTTTTTACTTTGTTGTAAAAAAGATATTTGTACTCATTTATTTTTTTTCAAGATAAACTAAGTTTTTTTTGTTGGTTTTGTTTTAATTTAAATTTTAGTTAGTTAAATACAGTACAATATTGGTTTCTGGAGTAGAATTCATTGATTCATCACTTACATACAACATCACATCACCAATGTTCTCCTTAATATCCATCACTCATCTAGCCCACCCCTTTTCCACCCTCCATCAACCCTCAGTTTGTTCTCTATCTTTAAGATTCTCTTATGGTTTGTTTCCCTCTGCCATTTTTGTGATGGTTTTGCTAAGATAAAAGTACGGCTTTGAGATTTTATTTGGATTGTGTTAAACTCATAAATTCACCTGAGAAGAATTTCTTTCTTTATAATATTTGACATTCCATCAGGAATGTGCTATGTTGGTCCATTGATTTAAGTTTTATTCTTTGTGTCTCATTACAATTTCTAATTTTTAATTTTTTCCCTGTGTGTATCTTATTAATTTTGTCTAAGCATACATATGTTAGTCCTATTGAGAATGGTATTCGTGGGGCGCCTGGGTGGCTCAGTTGGTTGTGAGATCGAGTCCTGCTTCAGGCTCCATACTGGGCATGGAATCTGCTTAAGATTCTCTCTCCCTCTGTCCCCACTCTCTCTCTCAAAAAAAGAAAAGAAAATAAAAAGAAATGAAAGAAGAGAAAAGAGAATGGTATTCCTCCTCTACACTCACTCTATCTTCCATTTGGTTTTGCTAGTATGATGCAAAGCTAGCGTGCTTTCCATGTTTATTTCATATTGCTGACCTCTTTATTAATTCATTAAGTCTAAAATACTTTTGGTTGATTCTCTGAAGTTTCCTGGGCACAGTATTATATATACATAAGCAATGGTTATTTTGCATTTTTTTTAATTTTTAATTTTTTTCTAAGATTTATTTATTTATTTGAGAGAGAGAGAGAGAAAGAGAATGTGTGTGCGTGCAGAGGGGTAGGGGCAGAGGGAGAGGGAGAGAGAGAATCTCAAGCAGACTCCTTGCTGAGTACAATCTGCATACAGGGCTCCATCCCAGGACCACGAGATCACAACCTGAGCCAAAATCAAGAGTCAGACACTCAACTGACTGAGCCACGCAGGTGCCCCTCTGTTGCATTTTTAATTCTACCAGTTATTATTTATTGTTTTTTATGTGCTTAGCTTCCAGGACGATTATAAAAGGATGCTGAGTTTTACTCAATTCTTCATTCATGCATGTGATTTTGGTTTTCCTATTAAAGTTCCTATGCTACATATTTACGTTTCCTGATACTAAATTACTCTTGCTCTTCTGACATAAATTTGATGCGAATGTTACCTTTTAAAATTTTTGATTTAAAAATATGTTATTTAATACATTTACCAGCACTTTTTAAAAGCTGGAAGTAAAAAAATCTATAATTTCCTTGTTTTATTCTAACTTTATTAAGTTTGAATCCTCTATTAAGCAAGTTTCATCCAATAAATTATAACTAACTTTTAGTCCATTTTCATCTTTTGGGTGAGTTTATGTAGCTGGAGAATGTCTTTGAAAGCTTAAGACACTCACTGAGAAAGCTTTTTAGGCCTGAAGCTTTTAAGAGAGATAAATCTTTTTTAACCCTTTGCATTTCTTCCATGATTATGGTCTTTTGAAGTTTTCTCCTTTTTTCTTGAGCAATTTTCTTAACATTTTTAGAAAAAAAATCTTTCATTTCATTACAAGTCAAAAAGCCTCGATACCACATCCTACATGTAAGTTTTAAATCTCTTGTTTGTTTTTATACATTTCTCATTTCTAGTCTCCTGTGCTTTTCCTTCTTTTTCTGATTAGTTTTGCCAAAGATTGACTCATTAATTGTATGTTTGTTTAGAAAATCAAGTCAAACATTTCTCATGCTTGCAATTAGAGTCCTCTGTCAAAAGAAAGGCGGGCAGAAACTATGAATTAGGAGAAAAGGCAGCCTGAAAGAGTAACTTGTTTGTGGTGAACTGCGTGTCTGGTGCTTGGGTGTGGGTCACAGCTTGATACCCATCACTGTATTGGGGGGTTTGTTCATTTATGGGTTCATTCATCTCGATATTAACTGATGTGAAAGTGAGCTTTGAGCAGCACCTCTGTGACAGCAGAAGAGAGGAATGCTGCATAATGAAGCCATTAATTTTCATCTCAAGAAACACTATTTGTTGGTACAGAGAGAGTCAGGAGTGCTGTAATTAGGTAGTGAACTGTAAATTTCAGATTCGCTTTTACTCTGGATCTTGACAGTGAGGAACACCAGTGGTTTGGCTATTATGTCCGAAACACAAATCACCCCCAAAATTCAGTGATAAAAAGAAACAATTTAATACACTTTTGAAATCTGTGGGTCGGCAGTTGGGACAGGTCACAGCAGGAGGTTGGTCTCTATTCTGTGATATTGGGTCTCGGCTGGAAATCCAGAGTCCGAGGGCTGGGATCTCCCAGCACTGATTTTCTCCAGGCAGTCCATGCCGACCGTGGGCTGAGGGCCTCTGTCCCTCTCTGTGGCCCTCCCCTGGGCCAGTGTGAGCTTCCCCCAGCATGTGGCTGGGTTCTAGGGAGGAGCATCCCAGAGAGCTGGACTTGGACCCAGAAGTCACACAGCTTCACCCCTGCCATACTCTTGTTTGAAGCAGTCACAGGCCCCCTAAGATCCTGGGTAGGGGAGATAGATTCTACCTCTTGATTGGAGGACCAGGGTCTGGAAGAGTATATGTGGGATCAGAAATGGCACAAGGGCCATTTTTGTAAAACACCATCTGCCACAACCAGGAAGTTTCCAGAACAATGACAAAAGATGAAGTCCCTCTTTCCTTCTGGATGGCCATATACAGATAAAGCAAAATAAAACAAAATCAAAGAACACTTGAAAAGTCAAGTTGAGGTAGGAAATAATCACTGTAATAAGGATGATAGATTTCTTTTTTTTTTTAAGATTTATTTTATTTGAGAGAGAGAGGGAGTGAGTGGGTGGAGGAGCAGAGGGAGAGAATCTTCAAGCAGACTCCCAGCTGAGCACAGAGCCTGACAAGGCTTGATCTCACCGCCTATGAGATCGTGACCTGAGCCGAAACCAAGAGTTGGCCACTTAACCAACTGAGCCACCAGGAGCCCCTCTTTATTTTTTTTTTCTTCTTTTTTTTTTTTATTCTTATGTTAATCCCCATACATTACATCATTAGTTTTAGATGAAGTGTTCCATGATTCATCGTTTGTGCATAACACCCAGTGCTCCATGCAGAATGTGCCCTCCTCAATACCCATCACCAGGCTAACCCATCCTCCCACCCCCCTCCCATCTAGAACCCTCAGTTTGTTTTTCAGAGTCCATCGTCTCTCATGGTTCGTCTACCCCTCCGATTTCCCCCCCTTCATTCTTCCCCTCCCGCTACCTTCTTCTTCTTTTTTTTTTCTTAACATATATTGCATTATTTGTTTCAGAGGTATAGATCTGAGATTCAACAGTCTTGCACAATTCACAGCACTTACCAGAGCATGTACCCTCCCCAGTGTCTATCAC
>NC_138371.1:5273497-5298662 GCF_054177405.1 Leptonychotes weddellii
ACCCCACCCCCCACTCCAGCAACCCGCAGTTTGTTTCCTGCAATTAAGAATTCCTCATATCAGTGAGATCATATGATACATGTCTTTCTCTGTTTGACTTATTTCACTCAACATAATACCCTCCAGTTCCATGCACGTCGCTGCAAATGGCAAGATCTCATTCCTTTTGATGGCTGCATAATATTCCATTGTATATATATACCACATCTTCTTTATCCATTCATCTGTTGATGGACATCTTGGCTCTTTCCACAGTTTGGCTATTGTGGACATTGCTGCTATAAACATCGGGGTGCATGTACCCCTTTGGATCCCTACTTTTGTATCTTTGGGGTAAATACCCAGTAGTGCAATTGCTGGATCATATGGTAGCTCTATTTTCAACGTTTTGAGGAACCTCCATACAGTTTTCCAGAGTAGGAGCCCCTCTTTAAAAAAAAAAGAAAAGAAAAAGATTTATTTATTTATTTATTTATTTATTTATTTATTTATTTATTTAGGGGGGGAGGGACCGAGGGAGAGGGAGAGTCTTTTTTTAAAAAGGTTTTATCTATCTATTTATTTATTTACTTGATTGAGAGAGAGAGAGTGAGAGAGCATGAGCAGGGGGAGGGGCAGAGGAGGAGGGAGAAGCAGACTCCCCACTGAGCAGGGAGCCCAATGCCGGGCTCTATCCCAGGACCCTGAGATGGTGACTTGAGCCGAAGGCAGATGCTTAACTGACTGAGCCACCCAGGCGCCCCAAAGCGATAGATTTCTTAGTATCCATCACTACAGATGAAATTATACCTCCTTTCCCCCATTCATTTTTTATAATAGCGGTCATATGACCATCACCACACAGGCCCCAAAGATAGACAGTTCAGGGAGATTCACAAGTGTGTGGAAAACAGGGCAGTGTGATCGAGAGTGACGTAGATGTCTTTGTGTGTAAAGATGTGCCGGAAGCACCTGACCACAACCTATGCTCTCCTGAGTAACAGGTTCAGGTTATACAAGCCTATTGTCCAAGTTCTGTGGTTCAATCTAGAAAAACATGGCAACTCTAACTGTGGCTACTCATTGAGAAAGTTGAACTTCACTGGGGGGGGGTAGGAAATGGGCCTAGAGTGTTGCCACGTTGAACAGTGAAGACATACCCTAAAGGCAGTGGGGGAGGGGGCACTGGGGACTCTTCAGTGTGAGAAAAAGGACCAACTGTGCTTTAGAAAAATTCCCCCTGGGAGGAGTGTGGAAGGTGGGTTGGTGTAGCCGGTAAGAGGCTCCTCCTATAACATCTCTGGGGGAATTCAGAAGACCACACGGAGCAGGGGGACGCCATGACACAGTGCACTGCCCACCCCTTTGTGGATTGAGGGGTGAACAGCCGCTCACTTCTCTCTTGCAGCTGGTGGGATAAAACAGAGAAGACAGAGAGGAAACAGGGGAGGACCCAGGGCAGGGGGTGTTGGGAGTCTGTGGAGGGATAAGAATAATTACACAGGGGCGCCTGGGTGGCTTAGTCGGTTAAGCGTCTGCCTTCGGCTCAGGTCATGGTCCCAGGGTCCTGGGATCGAGCCCCGCATCAGGCTCCCTGCTCCGCGGGAAGCCTGCTTCTCCCTCTCCCACTCCCCCGCTTGTGTCCCCTCTCTCACTGTCTCTTTCGCTGTCAAATAAATAAATAAAATTTATTTTTAAAAAAAGAATAATTACACTAATAACATGAATATTACATATTGAGTACTTCCAGGACATCATACTAGGCCCTTTATACCGACCTTACCACTAAACCACCCCGGGAGGTGGGCCTCCTTACCTCTAGTTTAGAGAGAAGGCTCCTGAGGCTCCAAGAGGCTGAATCAGGTCCCCAAGTTCCCACAGGTGTAAGTGGCAGACCCAGGACTGAATGAGGACCTGCCTAGACCCAGAGCCCACGGCAGTCTGCATATGCAAAGGCCCTCCAAAGGAGAACCCACCCACGCTTTACATTTACACCTGGACCTGCACAATTCACCAGGGTCAAAGGCCAATGAGGGGTCTTCCTTATCACGAATTAGGCTGCCCTCCATCCACCAGCAGAGGTCCCTGGGAAACAGAGTGAAGGAACAGGAAGCAGCCAGGTCTGGTGGGCTTTGGGAATGGCGCCTCTGTTCTTTAGAATTCAAGACCAGTGTGACCCTATAGACTTGATGTGGGAGAAAGGGAGGGGAGGAAGCAAGGGTAATTTAGAGGCACAGCCAACTTACTTATTTAGTGATAACTTTCTCTACGAGGGGCTACAGATGGGAGGTCCCACAATGTGGGGGAGGGGAGGGTTGCATTTTTGTTCTGTTGCATTTTAGGCAGGTCAACCAGATAGATTTGTCTAGGGGGCACTCGGGCAGATCAGGAGTCAGGATGCAGGGAGTTCAAAAGGAGGAATGGGGGCTCCTGGGTGGCTCAGTCTGTTAAGTGTCTGACTTCAGCTCAGGTCATGACATCGGGGTCCTGGGATCGAGCCCCATATCGGGCTTCACACTCAGCGGGGAGTCTGCTTGTCCCTCTGTCACCCTCCCTGCTCCTGCTCTCTCTCTTCCAATGAGTAAATAAAATCCTTAAAAATTTAAAAAATTTTTAAAAATAAAAAAATAATAAAAGAAAAGGATGACATTTCTGCTGGCTGTCCTCTCCACCTCCAACAGCTTGGTCTCTGAGGGCACAGCTTCCTGAGAGTAATTTCTGAACAGACCCTGACCCACTCTTTCTTGGTCCTTACCATCAAGAGCATGGGGACCTTCTGCATCAGGGAGCAAGAAGTAAACAAGGAACAAGGACAGAGTTTTCATCTGTGACTCCAGGAACCCGGCTGCATAGTGCAAGGCTCTGGTTTCAGGATTGGGCAGTTTATAACAAAGTTGGCTCTCACCTCCCATGCTTTTGAGGTATATGGCGCAGCGTGAAGTGTACTGACTAATATTTAACCTCTCGACTGTCTCCCTAGAGGTCACACTATCACAAACATCAGAGACTTGCTGGGGAATTATTTACTTGCTGGTTCAGTTGACTGGCATTCCTGAGTACCCGGCACATGCGGTGTGAGCTGTGAAATTTGCTGCATGGGTGAGTGGGCAGGCAAATGAATAGCGTGAGCTGCTGAGAGGGTCTTCGTAGCCATCCTCAGGGCAACTAGTCACATTCCTTTTCCAGTATTTGTTTTTACAGCATCTCCTTAGCTGTTGCAAAAGAGATTGCCATAAAATCTGTGAGCATTTTCTAAGACATGGATAATAGGATGGTGTGTTTAGCCGTGCAAGGTGGTTAAAAAGAGTTCCAGGAGCTGGACCATTCGGGGTGACTCTGGGCTTGCCTCTGGACAACTCGGGGACCGTGGATGACTCTCTTCACCCTTCTGTACCTCAGTCTCCTTCTCAGCAGTGGAGAGAGTCAGAACACTTACTCCACTTACAAAGTGGTAGGACAATTTCTATAAAACCCCAACTCTCTACAAAACACGGTTCTTGGCTCTAAATGCTCAAAAAAATTTAACTGATATTATTGTTGTAAATTATGCCTCCTTCTGAATTCCTTGTTATGGTTTCAGGTATTAAAAACAAGACAACAGGGGTGCCTGGGTGGCTCTGTCAGTTAAGTGTCTGCCTTGGGCTCAGGTCATGATCTCAGGATCCTGGGATGGAGCACGTGTAGGGCTCCCTGCTCAGCGGGGAGTCTGCTTCTCCCTCTCCCTCTGCCTCTGTCCCTACTCATGCACTCTTTCTCTATCTCTCTCTCAAATAAATAAATAAAATCTTAAAAAAAAAACACACACACAACAAGACAACAGGTCGCAAATGGAGTCCCTTATGCTGAGCCCCACATCACCAAATCAAGACTTGACTTAATTACGGTTTCAGTTCTCCCCGAAATGGAACCTTAAACCAGTCAGTCTGGACTTGCCTGATCAGCGCTAGTTAGGTCATCTGCCCGACAGACCCCCGCCATCTCCCAAGGGAAAGTGACCTTGGATAACCAACCATGTTTTTGCCAGTATAAAGTCTCCCATCTTGTATAGCAACTCAGACAGAGCTCCTTTCTGTCTGCTAGATTGGATGCTGCCTGATTTGAATTGATTTTTGCTCAAATAAACTCTTAAAAGTTTTAACACATCTCAGTTCATCTTTTAACACAGTTTCCCATGGATATCTGTCATGTCTTTATTATCTAGTAACGGTCTAGTCTCCTGCTTTCATTTCTGAAGGATGTTTAAAAGGAAGAACTATAATTTGTGGTGTTCTGTGAATGTGTGTGGATCTCTGTTTTCTAAAGTCCCACAGAACCACCACTAGGTTGAATCCTACATGTCCAAGAATAGGGAATTTATTAAATAAATGTCAATAAATGCATACAATGGAACAGCTATTAAAAATTAATTTTTTTAGGAATTTTCAATGAGTTAAAAACTTAAAGAAAAACATCCAGAAATAGCATTTGAACTGCAGTATGACCTCAAGTCTGTGAAATACATAGGTCAAGAAAAAAGGCTGGAAGGTAATGTATGGGTGCTTCTGCAAACCCGTGAGCCTTGGTGGGGGGTGCTGTGTTCTTTGGGTACATCATGGCGTGACATTGCCCAGCGGCGTGGTAAAAACTGCCAGTTCCTAGCGGAGCTGATGTGGATGAAGCTTCCTTCCTCCAGGAAAGGTCTAGAATAACTGTTGATTAGATGATGACTCTACATTTCTCAGGTTCCTCTGAGCAGCATATTTCTTTCTCCCTGTCAAAGTGTTGATTAAATGATGTTGAGCTGGTGTACTAGCAGCCATTGGTTATCTTAATTAAGGCTTGGGAGGGAAGCAAAGGGGTGACATGGGTGAAGGTGGACTCCTAAAGATATTGGACAAGCAACTGGAACTGAAAAGTAGAGAGATGGGGTGTAGGGCGGGAAGGGAGGAGGGGGAGGGGAGGGGAGGGGAGGGGAAGGCTGAGGGATGGAAGGGAGGGCAGAGGAGGGGAGAGCAGAGGAAGGGAGGGCAGGGGAGGGGAGGGGGTATAGGTGGACAAGGATGAGGCAAGCTTCCCCTCCAGCAAATATTTAAGAAGCATTCAGAAATGGAGTTGGGAGGGGTGGACTCCATTCTGGTTTGAGATAAAGGAGCTGGCCTTAAGCATGACCCAGCCAGAGTGACCCTCATTGGACCTGAGCTCTGAAACCTTGCCCCAGCATCAGCGGGGTGGTCCCACCTGCAGCACCCCTGGAAGTGTTAGAAACGTAAGCCCCATCCTCTAAGACGTCAGAAGCTGCATCTTAACAAGGTTGTGGGGTGCTTTGTGTTTATCAGTCAAGAGGCACCTCACCGAGGGAGGGGAGCTCAGAGGACTGGCCGCCCCTGGGTGGGAGGAAATGAGAGCAAAAGGGCGGCCTGCAAGGGCAGGGGTGGTTGGCCAGACAGCCTGGCCCTTGTGGACAGCAGCTCCCGGCACAGACCAGACAGCCATACAGATAGTGGGGTCGATTGTTAGCATCTGCTCCAAGGTGAACCAACTCAGCCACATTTTAAACCATTAAGTCTAAAATGATTGAAAGGTACTTCATAATAACTTTGGCTCTTGCAGTACCTGCTAAATGTCGATGTTTGGCATAATCAAGAATCATTCCCATTCTGCTGCAGAGGCGAAGCGTTCACTTCTGGATGTATTGCAGTCCGGGGAGAGGCATTCGATGTATTGCAGTCCAGGGAGAGGCATTCGCTGAACTTGATTTCCCCTGAGTGGGGGGGTTGCCAGCCTCTGAAGCTTTTTCCTCTGCCTTCTCTTTTGAAAGCTGCCTCGGGCAACCACATGGCCACTGCTTCCTAGAGAAATGGAAGGAGAAACCTTGCCAAGTTTGGAGGGTGAGAGAGGCCGGCCCTCCCCCATCTCTTACCACTTCTGGAAACCTCTGGGGACTTCCAGGGACAGGGTGAAAAAGCCTGTGTGCGGGGTGAAGAGCTGCTTCCCGCAGGGACAGATGCTTATGCTCCATGGGCCCCAGGTCCCCAAATGGCAGGTGATTCCCTGCGTCCAGAGTCCTTTCTTGGATTCTGTATCCCCATCTCTTAGGGAGTAGAAGAGAATCTTCCATTTCCCCAGTGATATTCCACCATGAGCTCTCACAGCAGCCGTGACAAAAGAGATAACTCAGCAATCCCAAGGGGAGTGGGGCTCTGATAGCTCAGAAAAACAAAGTGCTGGGCGCCTGGGTGGCTCAGTTGGTTAGGCGACTGCCTTCGGCTCAGGTCATGATCCTGGAGTCCCGGGATCAAGTCCCGCATCGGGCCCCCTGCTCAGCAGGGAGTCTGCTTCTCCCGCTGACCCTCCCCCCTCTCATGCTCTCTCTATCTCATTCTCTCTCAAATAAATGAATAAAATCTTTAAAAAAAAAAGAAAAAGAAAAACAAAGTGCTTCCTCTCCCCTTTTACTTGTATGACTTTTTTTTAGATAGAGAAGAAGTCCCTCCTAGGGGCAAGAGAGATGTGTGATGTATTAATCATGTATCAGTTTATCTTTGAAATCTTTATCATTTTCATTTCTTTCGGCCATGTCAGGACCACCTGAGAAAGGCAGGTTTCTGACTGGTTAAGAGAAACTGCACGGGGTGGGTGCGTGTCCCTCCTCCATCCTTCACCTCTGTCCCTCAGCTTCTGTCCCCACACCACACCCGTCAGTGAGGGCAGCCAGCCTCCCCTGAGCACCTCCCGAGGAAGTGGGTTCTGCATCAGGTGGACTTCTAAGTCCCAGAAAGGTGAGAGGTGGGTTGTTCCCACACACAGGGGAGGGGGGGGCACTGAAAGCCAGGGAAGGACACCGAGTGTCCATCCCTGCCGTCCGCATCCCAGTCGCACCTCTTGTGCATCGCTCTGATGTCGTCCCTTTGTAAGACACACACTCTCTGTGAAGCCAGCTTTTCTGCTCGATGCAAATAGATCCAAAGACACTGACTCTCCTTCCCTGGCAACAAGTAGGTGGCCCAAGCCTTGTCTTTCTATGAGGTGGAAATGTAAAGGCCAGGGGAGGGCCTGGGAAGATTCTGGAAGAAGAGCAGCGTTCTGGAAACTCAACCCCAGGGAGTCACGGCCCAAGGGTGGTGGGTCGTCGGTCCTAACCGGGACCCCTGATTTACAGGGAGATGGTGGATCAGCCCCACCCCAGGCAGAGAGCCAAGGTCCCAAGGCCCCAAACTCCCCCCCACCCAGCCCTCAAAGCTCCTTTTCCTACCACACCCAGCTGCCCAGGGAACCCTCCATGGGCTGCACTCCTCAGGCTGTTCTGGCCAGAATCCCTGTGCTCTCACCTGGAATCTCCTACGGCCTGACCTGCCCTCCATCCACCACCATCATGAGACTTGGGCCAAGTGTGACCCGGAGCACCTTTCACCAGCCATTCTCTTCCAGAGGGATTTCCCTCTTCCTATTACAGTAGGGCCTGTGGCCGGCATGCCAGGGCACATGGGCACTGACCGGGGCGGGCGGGGGGGATGGTTTGGAGGTGGGCTGGGGAGGAGGGGGGCTGGTGGGCGGTGGAGGTAGGTCGGCTCTCAGCACTTCGGCACCCTGGACTCTGTAATTCACCTAGACTTCATTTATTTGGTAGCTTGGGTTGCTCACATCCATGTTAAGAGTGGGTTCTGCTTCCTCATTTTGAAGCATCCCGTGCTTTACAGTACAGTACAGTGTGAACGCTTATCCCCACTGATCAAGCTTCTCGTCGCCCTCCTATTTGATGACCACGTCCCTCCTTTTCCCAGTCCCATAGCTCTTTGCTCTCATTGGGAACCTCTGCCAACTTCACCAATAAAAATTCATTTTTACCTCTACACTCTACTTGCTTTCTTCCCTAAAGGTTTGTTAGCCTTTTGCCATGGCATCTAAATGTTTCTGCACTTTCTGAAATTCTCGCCACTGTTCAGCCATTTTTATACTTCTTGGAACTTCTGAATTTTGAAAAAGCTGATAAGTATTCACATTTGCATAAAATCCTTTAAATGGGCAACCAGAGACGATTACAAGTCTCAGAAATATTTTTAGGCACTATGGTAAATTCAAAATCAGTGACAGTGACATGCTTAGAGTTACATGGTACAGAATTAGGAAGTGCCGGAGAGGTTGTTTTTATGAGTTACACGATAGTCCCCGGATGTCTCAGGCCTTCCTCCTTTGCAGTGGACTCCAGCTGAAGGGGATATTCTGAAGTTTCTGAAGTTTTATTTCCATCAACGCAGACCCTGACCTTTTCCCAGGAGAGAAAAAAAAAAGACTTCTCTCTAAAAATCACTTCCTCATACCTTCTCTGTTGCAGGCAGGCTAAAGTCATGTTTGGATTGCAGTTAATCAAGAGCAGTTTAACTGGGGGCCCATGGCCATGGAGTTCAGAGGTTAACAACAAGGTAGCTGCTGCTACTGCTGGACCTTCCTTCCAGCCCACAACTCCTGCATTTTGGTTCAGGAGCCCATCTTCTGGGGGCCCATCCCATCAGATGTGATCAAGCATTTCTTTTTCTTTTTTCTTTTTTTAAAGATTTTATTTATTTATTTGAGAGAGAGAGAATGAGAGACAGAGAGCACGAGAGGGAAGAGGGCAGAGGGAGAAGCAGACCCCCCGCCGAGCAGGGAGCCCAATGTGGGACTCGATCCCGGGACTCCAGGATCATGACTTGAGCCGAAGGCAGTCGCTTAACCAACTGAGCCACCCAGGCGCCCCTGTGATCAAGCATTTCTATCTGCTGGTTAATTGCATGTGTCAACGTGGCTAGTCTATGGTGCCCAGATGTTTGGTCAAACACTAGTCTAGATATGGCTGTAAAGGTACTTATTTAGATGAGGTTAACATTTAAATGAGCAGACTTTGAGTAAAGCAGATTACTCTCCATACTGTAAATGGGCCTCATCCAATCAGTTGAAGGCTTTAAGAGAAGAAGACGGAGGTGCCCCAAGGAAGAAGAGATTCTGCTTCCAGATTCCAACTGCAAGCCCACCCTGCAGATTTCAGATTTGCCAGCCCTCACAATCACATGGGTCAATTCTTTAAAATAAAACTCACTACACACACACACACACAGACACACACACACACCTACTGATTGCTTTTTTTTAGAATTCTGATACACTATCCAATGACATTTTCCTTCTTGAAATTATATTTAACCGTCGTTAACCATGAGAATAACATCAGACAAGCCCCAATCGAAGGACATTCTATACAATGCCTGACTAGGTACTCAAAATTGCCAAGGTCATCACATCAAGGAAAGTCTGAGAAACAGTCAAGCCCAGAGGATCCTAAGGAGACGTGACAACTGAATGCAGGGTGGGGTCCTGGATGGGATCCAGGGACAGAGAAAGGACATTATGTAAAAACTAAGGAAATATGAGTTAAAGTATGGCCTATAGTTAATAATAGTGTATCAATATTAGTTCATTTGTTGTGATAAATCATAGTAACACAAGCTGTGGGCTGTGGACTGTGCAGGAATTCTCTGTGCTTTTCTGCAACTTTTCTATAAATCTAAAACAACTTTAAAATAAAAAGCATATCGTAAAAGTATATTTATTACTGGACTGCCTGGGTGGCTCAGTCAGTTGAGTGGCTGATTCTTGATTTTGACTCAGGTCATGATCTCAGGGTCCTGGGGTCAAGTCCTCTGTTGGGCTCCCTGCTAAGCATGGAGCCTGCTTGGGATTCTCTCTCTCCCTCTCCTTCTGCCCCGCCTTCCTGCTCTCTCTCTCTCTCCCACTCTCTCTCTCTCTCAAATATATATCTATATATAGATAGATATATAGATATAGATATCTATAGATATATATATCTCTTTACTTTCCGTACATGAATTCATTTAAAAATATGCATTGAATAATAAAAAATATACTTTAAAATATATGTTTTATTTTACTTTTTTCATACATATAATTTGTTCAGAAAATGTGTCACGAACACTGGCTGTCTACCAGACATGATGTCACAAGCTGACTATAGTGATGAACAAGATGAACAAGGGATCTGCCCGGTGGAGGGCAGAAGGGAATAGGGGAATGACATTCGGCCAGAGACAATAAATACGGGAGCACACAGGTAAAGGTGTGAGGGGGGTTAAAGGCAAAGAACAGGTTATCTTCTACAGTAGGTGGTCCAGAAGGTTCCTGGAAGGAGTTTAAGGATAAGAGGAGACCGGCCCACCAGAAGTGTTGGAGGGAGGGAGGTGTGGGGGGAGGTGCGGGGATGGTGGTCCAGGCAGAGGGAACAGCATGTGTGTGGCCTCTTTGCTGGACAGAGCTGGCCTCTTGGGGAAACCAAACAGAAGCCTGTGTGCTGGTGGAGAAGGGCGGGTGGTCAGAGATGAAGAGAAAGCAGGCAGGGATGGGGCTTGCACCTGACCTTTCTGAGTTTGGAATGTTTTTTCACCTTCACCAGGAAGCCATCCTTGGGTGACATAATCTGATTTACTTTGTAAAATACAGAAAAGGATAAAGAAGAAACATCTGTAGTCTCTCTCTTGAAATAACATTTGTTAACCTGTTGGTATATTCCCTGCCATCTTTATATTCTGTTGTTTTCTTGGTCTTTTTTTTTCTTAAGTATATGTAGGGGCTGCCTGGGTGGCTCAGTCAGTTAATTGTCTGACTCTTAATTTTGGCTCAGGTCATGATCTTGGGGTTGTGAGATTGAGCCCTGTGTTGAACTCCATGTGGGGCTCCGTGCTGGGCATGGAGCCTGCTTGGAATTCTCCCTTTCCCCCAGGCCCCACTTACCCTTACTCTCTAAAATAATTAATTAACTAAAAAGTTTAAAAATTGTATATTATTATACAATAAGGGTTTTCCCCAAACCTAAAATAGTTTGCAAAATCATCTGTCCGCCTAATCTTCCGAAACATATCTGTGCCCTAATTTACCTAGCCATTCTCCTGTTTTTCTTTTCTCTTGTTTTTTTGTTTTTTGGTTTTTTTTCCTTTACATATGGCATTGTGATGGGTCTGCTTATGGGAAAAGCTGTTCTATCTATGGTAGCTGTGCTGTGCTCCCTGTTAGCTCCTCTTGACAAAATTCTGGAAACAAGTGTTTTTCAATGTGGCGTGAAATCTGCCACCTATCAGAATGGCTTCTGGGTTAGGCCAAGTATCTCGCCTCACGAGGCCACATACACATGGCCGTGGCAAAGCCCCTGTCAGCCTTCCGTACATGACGATAACCCCGGCAAATATAGTTTCTAATGCTTGCCAAAGGCATTATCATTCTCCACGGAAGAAAGAAACCCTTCCATTATCCTTCTCCGTGATGCCCTGTCTCTCCTCCGTTTATTACTCCATTTATGAGGAAACAATTTTGTTATTTATGTACCTCCAACATCAATAAATGAATGTGAGAAAAGAGAGGAGAGCTTTGGTGGAGTGGAGCCTGAGTTTGCAATCACAACGGGGCATCCGTGGGGGACATGGCTCTGGGGTTGTGTGGGGGGGGGAGGTGTCAGAGCCAAAGATAAGACAAGCGTGCAGAGAGAGGAGAGGAGGAAGTCCAGGACAGAACTCTGGACTGGGACCATTGCGAGGGAACGGCCGGTGAGGGAAGATGGGGACCAGGGCAGCACAAGGAGGAAGAAGCCAAGACAAGGCAGTAATGCAGTATCGCCTGTCGTGTGCGGCGAAGCCCAGCCCGTGATGCAGGGACAGGTATGGTGTCACTGCTCGTTTGATAAAACCAGATCAGTCACGTCCGTGTTCTGTGATTTCACCATAACCTGAGGTTGATATCCTCTTCATCTTCGAAAGAGCATGGACCTGTTGCCTTTATTCATGTCACCTGCCCCGTGTGGATTTGGTAAAACAGGAAATATTAGGAAAAATACTTCCTTTAAAAGTTCACTTTAAAAAGTTGGAAGAGCAGTACGCCTGGGTGGCTCAGCCGGTTGAGCATCTGCCTTGGGCTTGTGTCATGATCTCAGGGTCCTGGGAGCGAGCCCCGTATCTGCCTCCCTGCTCAGCGGGGAGCCTGCCTCTCCCTCTCCCTCTGCCCCTCCCTCTTCTCATGTTCTCTCTCTCTCTGTCTCAAATGGATAAATAAAATCTTTAAAAAGTTGGAAAAGGAAAATCACTCCCCCATCATTCTCTCACGCGCGCGCACACACACACACACACGTGCATCCTTAAAATAGATGTCATAATTACTCTTATGTTTATAAAGTACTTCATGTCTTGATTTACAGACCTGCAAATTTGGAAAGGCTGTTACAAAATTACTGAGTAGACCCACGAGAACATGTTCCCGGGTCCCCTGTGTGAACACTACCCCTCGAGTAAAATGTGCCCCCACCCCCCCCAGAATGCCACACCACCACTGGCCACAGGGTGCCAGGAGCTGAGCAAAGCCTCGAGGGGGGCCCGCCATGCCCACACCACCGATGATTTTCCCCTCCAGGCACGCTCCGTGCTCTGGTGTCTCTGGCCTTCCACAGCTCTTCCTCCCTGGCATGCTCTCTCCCTCCAAGGGACCTTTGCGTTAGCCCTTCCCTCTGCTTGGAACGTTCGTCCCTGCATCTCTCCTCAGCTGCCACTGTTTTTGGGGTTCGGCTACATGCTGTCTGCTCAGACCGCCCCCTTCACCACAGTTACACCCCTCCATTTTAGTTCCCTTGCAGCACTCCTCACTCCCTGGCATTTTTACTGCTTGGCTGGGTGCTCATTTACAGGCAGTCTTATGGCCAGCCGTTCACTGGGAGAAGGGTCTTTCTAAAACCCAAAGTCCATGTTCAAAGGGTCATGGGGAAATAAAGAAATGAAGGATTTGGTTTCTGCTACAGAAATGTTCATGATGTTGCTGCACTCATCAGCGCTTGCCTCCCCCTGCATTAGAAGATGGATCCATGGGGCGCCTGGGTGGCTCAGTTGTTAGACATCTGCCTTCGGCTCAGGTCATGATCCCAGGGTCCTGGGATCGAGCCCCGCATCGGGCTCCCTGCTCGGCGGGGAGCCTGCTTCTCCCTCTCCCACTCCCCTTGCTTGTGTTCCCGCTCTCGCTGTGTCTCTCTCTCAAATAAAGAAATAAAATCTTAAAAAAAAAAAAAGAAGATGGATCCAGGGTGAGACCAGGAAGCGAAGCTATAGTTGTTGCTGCTCGCGGGCTCGAATATGGAGGAGATGGATGCGGCGGGGAAGGGTGGGAAATCTCAGCC
This sequence comes from Leptonychotes weddellii, assembly GCF_054177405.1. NCBI lineage: Eukaryota > Metazoa > Chordata > Mammalia > Carnivora > Phocidae > Leptonychotes > Leptonychotes weddellii. The sequence continues at coordinate 5,286,651 of NC_138371.1, forward strand.
CAACTCGCTAGGTGTGGCTCTGTCCCAGAGTAAACGTCCTCGCATCAGGGTAAACATAGACCTCCTCTGACTTAGAAACGTTTTTAATTATAGCACTTCTCATTTAACTTGGTGTTACTGGGTGCTTCCTATACACCACCATTTGGTCAGTTCCTCTCTGTTTTAAGAGCCCCTTCTCCACTGTCACTATATATACTGGGCTTTCTTTGACATTACACTCTAGAGGGACGCAGAAAGTCCACATGACTTGTTCCATTTGATCAGAAGGGAACAAAATCTTTCAAAGCCATTCTTGAACCGATACGTTTCCTCTTAGCCAAATCATGAATGAAATTATAATGTTCTTTATGAAACGTAAGAAATTTAAGTGACACGTCCACCTTAGTATTGTGATCTGGGAGTCTAGAACCTTTTTAAAAATGTTTTTGTCCTGTTTGCTTGTGTTGAGTTTTACTTTTTTTTTTTAAAGATTTTATTTATTTATTTGTGAGAGAGAATGAGAGACAGCACAAGAGGGAAGAGGGTCAGAGGGAGAAGCAGACCCCCTGCTGAGCAGGGAGCCGGATGCGGGACTCGATCCCAGGACTCCAGGATCATGACCTGAGCCGAAGGCAGTCGCTTAACCAACTGAGCCACCCAGGCGCCCAAGTTTTGCTTTTTTAATAGTATAGGCAATCTATGTCAAAGACTTTTCTATTACATTTCGTAATCAAAGTAAAATGATTATAGGTGTTAATTTGCTATCAGTGTACCTGTCAGTCTTTCTAAACTACATCTTTGCCAATCTTTCATTTTGTATTTTTAAATATTTTTTAATATTTTCAATATTTTTCATTTTTGACTCATCTTTGGTCATTCACTCAGAAGCTTATTCAGAGGTTCATTATTTAAATCCTTGCATACCTGAGACTTTTTGACCAACAGAGGACAGCTTGGTTGTGTGGACAATTTTTCAATCGGTTTACAAAAACCACTTACCTTGCGACTTTGAATTTATCATTCTTGTAAAGCCCAGAGCTTTGTGATGGTTTTCTTTTTTCTTTTATTCTGACCCTAAATTAAATCATTCCAGAGATAAGTGGACGGGGACAGAACAAGCTGGCCATTCATGGCCACGTTAGCATGCTTGGTGTGCCGTTTAAATCATTTATCACATTAGCTGCAAAACATGGTTGTGACATTTCGGCAGCCTTCCATTTGACTGGGGTCCAACGTACAGCACTAATTAATCCATAGATGATGCTGATCACTTCCCATCTGTCTCTTTTGCTGGCACTATTTCTTTGAGACAGAAGACCCTGCCAATGGGTTAGGGTATACCATCCTCCATCTAATTTCATTCCTAGACTCCTTGACCTGCGGCTTTGGATGTACCTGTCAGCCTGTGGACAAATTGGGATAGCCCTGTACGGTTCACTGTTACCCACTGTGGCTCCATCACACATTTCTTTCTGCAGACTGTTCATGTCTGCACACGATGAGAGACAGTGTGAGGAGGTCATCCTTGGACTTGGCATAAGATCCAACTACATGACAAGAAGCCAGAAATTTAGACAGAATCCATTCCCAGTGACTTCTGTGGCCAGTACCTAGAGTTTGGAGTACACCCCCTCCAGGGTAAGAGCCTCTTCTATCAGATTCTCATAAACTGGTCTTCTTCCTACAGTTTCTTGAAACATGCCCTGCCCCCACCCACACCCTTCGTTAAAGAACAAAAGCTTTTAGAATTATTATTTTTATATAGTACCGTTTCTTCTCTACCTTTCCTTCTTATTGTGAAAATATTAGGCATTGAATCCCTTTACCTCCCCCTTGCCCCAGAATGTGGTGACAATTGAAAAATCTCTCATCAGCTTTGTTCAGGGATCATGACAATGAAAGGAACCAACAGAGGGCTGCAGGCGCCTCCTACAGACAGAGCCCCTTCCATCCATGCAGAGAAAGAATGGCATATTGTCTCAGTTTAACAGATTTATCCCTGGCTTTGTTTATGTTCATCCAACCGTTTAGAATCAAAATGCGTTCAGGATTTAGTGGTCAGGTGGTCCGCTGCAGAATGAATGGTATTCCGAACCCCCGCCTCCCAAAGTCCCTGCACACCAACAACACCTGGGAACGTCATGCAAACCCAGAGACCCAAATTCAGTAGGTTATTGTCGGGTTCAGAAATCTGTCTTCTTTTCTGAAAGCTTCCAGGCTGTGTCGATCATTAGTCACGTGAGGGGAAACCGGAGAATTTCTGCATCCTAGATTTGTAAATGCCTTAGGGATTAAATCGCTCACATCTCTGAAGGGAAACCGAGACCCAAGACCACAAAGGGAATGACCTTGCTAAAACATGCAGAAAGTCATTCAGTATGTCCAGTACATTCACTTGAGAAAGACAGGAACATTTCTGTCACATCTTAGGAAAATTTGCATCCACGTGGCTTACATTTTCTAAAAACTGCTCTTGAAAAGGCAAACTCTCTCACGCTGTGAAAATGCCATCACACCATCCAGGGGTGACTTCCTGGGTTTCCGATGAGTCTGCGTTTCCCTGAGAAGTAAGTGAGGTGTTTAAATCAGTTGTTTCGATGCCCGAAGAAATCACAACACAATTATTTGCATTTTTACTTTGGTCCCCGAGCTTCAATTTGAAAACCTGATTTGGGGGGTGGGCAGTGGACAGTGAAGTCTATATGAAACACTGGACACTTGCTGAATGTCTTTAGGCCACCTGGAAAGTCACTTAAATAAGAGGGGAAAGTATGATCTCTTCTTTGTTTCTATTCTGTCGTGTATCATACACGTTTACTGTGGTGACAATCATTTCTAGAAGGCATTTTGATGTTTTGGGAAAGCAATTTTAACTGGGATTTGCAATGTGTGGATTTCTTCTGCTGTTTAAATTAGATTCTTCACTCATATTGGGGTCAGCATGAGCTTCAAGATCTAGGTACAAGAATTAAACCAGCTATGATAAAGATGGAAAGCAATGAGTTAATGTCTAGAACACATCTGAGAATGTGTGGGTTGAATTCCTGCATTTCTCCATCAGCCATAGCAACAAATTGATACTGGGTCAAATTTTTAAAAATCCAGTTTTGCTGGGCACTCTCATGAGACCAAGTCTCTGGCAGTGGTGGTGATTATATTCCTTTCTAGACTAGGCGCTGCAGGGCTGGAATGCTGGCTATGCAGGGAAGCCGGAGAGGAATGTGTTCACCTCTTAGCCTCGACCTGTGGGTCAGAAGGAGACATCCCTGGAAGCCGAGCTTTGAAAGCAGAAGATAAACGTGATGGATATCAGGGGCCTTAAAAGGGAACAAAGGCAACCGGCCGTCCTGGGGGTACACAGACTCAGCACTTTCCCCGAGCCCCCAGGTTGTGGGCGCTTTGCACGTGTTTGCTCAGACTTTCACAACAGGGCACGAGGACGCTTAGAAGGGGAAGTGTCTGCCCAGGGCTGGTGACTTTCTCACTCTACCACTCAAATTGCCTAGAAGAGTCAAATGTTTAATCTCAAAATCTAAAGGCGACTGAAAGGTGCCTTGATTTGCCGCAAGTGTCTCCTGTGGGGATAAATCAGGGCCCAGGAGGTATACGGGGGCAGGGGAAATGGTTGCTGAGGCCAGGTGGATGGGAGCCCACAGCGGTCCCAGCTGCCCCCACTCACGCTGTCGGGGACCCGCTAGGAAAAGCTGCAGCTACTGCCCTGTCTCTGTCACCCCAGGCTACGGGCAGAAGTGACCTTTGAGGACTCCTCACACTGTCATTCTGGGCTCTTTATACTGGGGCTTCTGCTGCTTCTCTTAAAATTCCCTGCATGTCCTGCACATCCCAGAGAACCAGACTCTGTGTCGGGCTCCCCACAGGGAAGTTCCCTCTGCGTGCTTTCTTGCCTCTGGCAAGACATTCATCCAGGGCCCATGCCTCCCTCCCTCCCAACCCTCCTGAGGAATTCTACCCTGTCCTTTGGAGCCCAACTCCTTCACCTTTCTAAGACCCTGTTCTCAGAGCCCCAAGGGCATGCTGTTTCCATCTCTTTGCACTCTCTGCCTTCTGTGGTTCATCCACCCAATTAATTCCAGTAAAAATCTTTGTTTACTCAACAATCGTTACGTAATAATACATCCTCTAATGAGCAATTAGCTTTTGGGGCAGCATTAAAAATCTACTGGATTGAAGTACATTTGATGAGAGTTAATCTGTGACTGTCGCTGTCCTCAGAGCGGGGGTGGCTACATCTCAGACAGGTGGGGGGCCCCCCCAGTCCTCCCCTAGAGACTCACCTCTGGCCTTTGATAACCTCCTTGCTCTTTGGCATGATGTTCCAGACTCGCTCACCTGCCGTGTCCCTGGGCCAGCCATTTCTGCAAGCATCTCTGCTTTCCTTTGCGATCAGACCGATCTGGAGATTATAGAATGGTACCTCGTGTGGGTCATAATCTGTATTTCCCTGACACTCTACAATATTGTAATGTTTTCTTATATTTATTCCCCAGGTATGCTTTCTCCTTCGTGATGCCTGGCCGTGATTTTGTCCAATTTACACATATGTGTATGTACATGCCTGTACACATATGTGTATATTCATGTATATATATTCATATATATGCACACACATATACCCACAACACATATGTATCCATATGGATCGCTCACAGACTCATGGTTCATTATTTATTCTGCACAGTAATCACTTGACAATTGTATGTTTCACAAATATTTTCCCCTCCTTTATGGTTTATCTTATCGCTTTATTATGGTTCCTCTCATGGGACAGAACATTTTCATTTTATGTGGGCAAATTAAAAACATTTTTTGTTAAATGAAACACATTTAGAGGAAAACACACAAGAGTGTACGGCTCGGTGAATTACCACAAGGGGGGAACACTCTTGCAGCACCATGGACATTGGGAGGAAGACCACCAGACGCTCCCTGAAGGGAACTGCTATTCTAACTTTTAAGGCAATGCACACTTACCTTGATAGCCATTTCTCTAGACATTTGTCTCTGAGCTCTGTGGCTTCGTGCTGCCTGTCTTGGGGGCCGCTAGGTAAACGGAGCTACACAAGATGATTTTTTGTGGGTTCTTTCACTTCACTTTTCGGAAACTGACAAGGTGATTCTAAAATTTGTACGGAGATTGAAGGGTCAAGAATAACTGAGACGTTACTGGATAGTGAGACTTCTCCTAATGATGCAGCGATTAAGACAGCGCTTACAGGGACCCTGGGTGGCTCAGTTGGTTAAGCGACTGCCTTCGGCTCAGGTCATGATCCTGGAGTCCTGGGATCGAGTCCCGCATCGGGCTCCCTGCTCTGCGGGGAGTCTGCTTCTCCCTCTGACCCTCCTCCTCTCAAGCTCTCTGTCTCTCATTCTCTCTCTCTCTCAAATAAATAAATAAAATCTTAAAAAAAAAAAAAAAAAGACAGCGCTTACAGTCTTCCACCGTATGGACACGCCACAACTTCTTCGTCTGCTGTGTGGATGGCGGGGACCTTTGTTGTTTCCAGTTGACAACTATCATGACCAAAGCTGATATGACATGTTGTGTCTGTGCCCATCTTTCAAATGTATGTGCACGCGTTTCTTTGAGGTATGTGCCGAAAAGTGAAATTGCAGACAGGTGGTTGTACATAGAGTGACCATAAATTTCCTTTTGATCCAGATAATTCACGGTTATGCCTAGGATCATGTCCCGGCTTAATCTGTTGCCTTATACAAATATCTGATTGTCCTGGAATAGTTTATTGCAACGATTATCTCTTTTTCACGGCTCTGGACTGCCATCTTTCTGGTAAATTGTGTTCATGTATGCTATTTCTCATGCTGTCTCCCCCAGAAATCTGCTCATGCATCATCTTCCAGCTTCAATTTCCCCCCTACCCCTTTCTGGAAATATTTATTCTCTCCCTTCTAGACATCCTCATGCGAGGGGCTCACCCCTCGCTCGGTTGGGACCGAGTGGTTTTGCTGGGCGATAAGGTCCTTGAGCTGTGCCCATTCATCCCCCACCTGCCCAGCCCTTCTCCAAATTACTGAGTGAAAGGGTGTGTAATCAGCAGCCTTCACCGTAGCCGTGGGGATGCTCACCCAGCCTGACAGTCCTTCCAAGCTCTATGGAAATAGCACTTCTGGTGCCCTGTCCTGCGAATGAAGAAGGAAGCGCCGTGTCCAGGTAGGGAGCTGGGAAGCAGTCAAGCCAGGACTGAAGGCTGTTCGTGGGGCTCCAGAGCCAGCGAATGCTGTGATGAAAGTCTCACGTGGCCTTCATGAAGGTGGTGTTGGTGGAGCCCGCGGCTGTAAGCTCTCCGTTCCTACTCCTCCTTGGTCAGTCCTCGTTGTGTGATAGCAGAGCACACGAGCTGCTTGGACGGACCCTGCCTTCAGGTGGTTCCACTGCCTGACCCGCTTAGAGGTGTGCAGGTCTGTGTCCCCAGATCCCCCTGAGCCGGCTGCAGGCTGCACAAACTTCCCCTACCGTGGGGGGCAGATCTAGAGAACTTACTTTTCTCGGCTCTGTGTCAACACAGCACAACTCCCTGCTTCCTCTCCTTGGAACTCCATTTCATTTCTTATTGTGTTCAAATTTCCTGCTTTTGTGTAGGGATTCCCCTATTTCTGAGCAAGCCCTTACTTTTTCCTTAGCTCTCTTGCTGCTTAGCCACCGTGCACATGCATAGCAGGAGAGCTCCCCGCCCCCTCCCCCCAGAGCTGCTAAGCCTGGAAACTCAGAAGCTCCCCTAAGGGACAGAGAAGTGCAGCTGAGGGGCCTCCCCAGGCTGGCAGCTGCATCGACCGCCATCCTGATGGCACCTTCTAGAATCTACCCTAGCATTCCGGGATGATCGCCTCAACCGGACCTCAGCCTTGTTGGAATAGATGGACTGAACTTCAGAGAATAAATTTACTTTGAATTCCTTACACAGACAAGCTTTCAGAAGGCTCATTTGCTAATCTTATCTGGAAATCAGAAGGCTCTTTTTCCGTTGAAACTGTGGTATCGGGATGGTTAGGTCCACAGACGTCTGTCTAATACAGCCTCAAATAAAGGACCATTTCAATGAAAAAATGCAGTGAACAACACGGTCTCATCACTAGTAATTATGCAAATTTAAAAACGCACCCCAGTGAAATTTGGTACAGAACCATGTCGGCTGTGGAAGGCAGTGAACATGAACGTAGACGTTTATGGGGATATTAAGTGGGAATGCTCAACATTTTAAAGAGCTTTATAGAAATGTAACATACCTGGTTTCACTTAAAGCAGGCCTTACTTTGTCTTGAGCACATGAACTGATAGAACCCCTTCACCGTATCCACCAAAGATCAATCACGGTATCGTCAGGTTTTAGCTTTGAGGTTTAGTAAATATTCTATTACCCACTAGCGAGTTGGAAAGACTGGATCCAAGTGCTTCTCGAATCTTCATTCCATTCAGTCTTCATAATAACCTCATAGATGCTTCTGTTATCACCTCCATTTTGCATGTGGGGAAACTGAGGCACAGAACAGTTAAGCTGCTTATCCAAAGCCACGTGGCAAGCAAGCGGGGAGGATGGGCTGTGCACTGAGCCAGTAGGCTCACCATCCCTCAAGCTGCACAGCCCCCGTGGATGGCTTCAGAGAGTGAAGGGCTTTGAGAAACAAAGGACAGGACAAGACAGGGTCCTGGGGTCATTGGGGAGCAGGACTGCTTCAGAGGCAAGGTCTCTCGTGAGGCTAGAATGAAGACAGGGCACAGCAGGTGATGGCCCAGGGGACGGGCTTCTCAAGGATGGACAGCCAGGGCCAACTATGTCCCCCAGGGACCCGAGCCCCCCACCTCCCCTGAAACTCAGCCTTTCCCTTCTCCCTCGGCCTCTCACACGCGGGAGCCCATGCAGAAGGATATGACAGCATTTGTACATTTGGGGACTTGCCGAGATCTCGGGCAACACCCTAGCCAAGAGTCCATGAGATGGGAAAAGCAGATAGGGGTTTGGGCAGAAGAGATGCGAGAGTTCTATATTAGTCAAAGTCCCTCAGAGAAACAGAACCAGTAGGAGAAAGATTATAGACAGACAGACACCTAGAAGAGGGCAGAAAAGCAGGTGGTACAACTCAGTCCAAGTCCGAAGACCCGAGAACCCAGAGCACCAACGCCCTAGTGCAGGAGAAGACGGGGCACCCTAGCTCAGGCCGAGAGCCCATGCCTCCTTCCTCCATCTCTTTGTGCCAGTCGGGCCCTCCTGGGAGGGGGTGAGGGGCATCTTCTTCCCTTGGTCTGCAGCTTCAAGTGCCGATCTCCTCCAGGAACACCCTCAGACTTACCCAGCTCTCCAGTCAGCCCTTGGTCTGGTGGAATCGACAAACACAATCATCCATCACAGGTTCCTAAGCCTGGGAGAAACTCAGCAAAGTTTAGGGACCAGAAAGACCAGAGGAACTGTGGGCACCGAAGGAGATGGAGAAAGAGATAGAGACAGAGAGGGAGACAGAGAGAGGGAGAGAGTGAGGGAGACAGAGAGAAGAGACAGAGGACAGAGAGACAGAGGATAGAGAGACAGAGACAGAGACAGAGGACAGAGAGACAGAGGACAGAGAGGACAGAAAGACAGAGGACGGAGAGACAGAGACAGGGGCCAGGTCATGCAATTATTTCTCATTTCCATGGAGTGTCACTGGCTGATTGACGCAGGGGAATAACAGGACCTGACCCTGAGTAACAGTTTAGAAAGATCCCTCCGGGAGGGGAGGAAAGCCCCTCGGGCTGCCCGTGTTGTCCCTGCACTTGGGACAGGTGCTCTCCCTGCCCAGCCCTTTAGCTCAGGGAGTGAGAGGCAAAGTCAGCACAGCGGGTCCTCTCGCTATGCGTAAATTTAACTCAGTGTCCACGTGGAAACTCTGGGATGACTTTACAGCCCGCGCTCTATATATCGCTCGTTTAAAAGAGCATATTTGACTCTGTGCCATATTGGTAACGTGGAAAAACATCTACTTCTATGTTAGTTTCCCAACACATTCCAGTGCATTTGATGTGGGATTTGGCTTCCACAGGGGGAAGTTAAATAGTGATTTCCGTGTGTTCTTTCCAATCTTAGAAGAAAACAATGAGCGTTAGTTCCAAAATGAGAGGACAATTAAACCTGGCAGGAAACGGAGGCCATTCTTGATGTAGTCTCCATATGCTGTCTTGATTTTTACTCCATAAATGTTCAATTCTGTCACTATGAAACCCATCACCAACGTGTATTTCAGAGCCATGAGGTGGCCCCACAACGTGTGCCTCCTGGTTGGAATTGCTCTGCATGCGAAGCATGCCCACATGCCCACCAAGCATGCTACATACTTTCCAAATGGACATTCACTAAACATCATGAGGAAGGAGGGAAATCCCAAGTCACAAAGTTCCCAGTCTCCATCTCCAGTGCTCTCCTTGGCTCATAGCATCTGTGGTTGTAATCACGTTCAAGCAGTGGTGATCTTTACTGAGCTATCAGGCGGCCCACATTGATCTTAAATTCTAAGAGGGCTGAGAGCCTGAGGAGGTGGGTGAGAGCGTGCTGTGGGTATTTGTAGCTTCCGTTGAGAGGATGTTCTTCCTGAACTCCCCAGAAACGACATCATACAGTCTCCTGTGTCCGGCTCCTGCTAACTTTGCCTCCAGAAAAAAACCGCAGGATTCAAGAGTGTTTTCTAACCTGCGGGGTGCTAGGCTGCGATCACCTCATTTAATGATCACTGATGATGTAGCTATTTATTTATTTGTTTGTTTGTTAAAGATTTTATTTATCTATTTTTTTAGAGAGAGAGAGCGAACAGGGGGAGGGGCAGAGGGAGAGAGAGTCTCAAGCAGACTCCCCACTGAGTACAGAGCCAGGCACGGGGCTCGATCCTATGACCCTGAGATCATGACCTGAGCCAAAACCAAGAGTTGGTTGCTTAACCGACTGAGCCACCCAGGCGCCCCACTGATGGTGGTGTTGTTACCACCCCTCTGGGAATTGTATAGGTGAGGATGACGATGGGGAAGAAGGTCAGAGCCAGCCTAAGTCCACACGGCCATTGTACAGAGGACCTGGGATTTGAACCCAGCCAAGCCGACTTCAGAGTCTGGATTCCTAGCCCCTACTTTACTCTGCATCTTTTAACACCCTTCCAACAGAAGAATGACTTCTCCAAGACCAGCCATCCGGACATAGCTCTGAGCCAGCCCTGATGAGCCCCTTCTCTTGGGCAGAGCTGCCTGCTGGGGAACCAGAGGCCCTAATGTACTCCCCCGCGTGGCATCTACAAGCCCCACCTATCTGGTTTGGATGTGGTTTCACTACTTGCTGTTCCCCGAGGCCATGTAAACACAGGATGGGGACAGAAACAAGCCACCCAGGGGCCAGTTCCCAGACCCAAGACAGAGTTTGAGAGGACCTGCACTTTCCCCAGCGGGTTCTAGATTTTCGGAGCGCTCAGACCCACATGTGGCCAGAAGAGCAGAGAAAGCTGTCATAGGGATTTTCTTTGGTTTGATTTGTGTTTGTTTAGGGCCAATGAGAAACTGAGGACTGTGAATGTCTCTGTGTCCTAAGAGAAGCACACCAACTTTGTGACCGAGTCCTCGCAAGGGGCAGTGTGATCTCCTCAAACGGCCTGTGCCCAGGGAGCTGGGGAGGCAGCGAGACCAGCTGAGAGTGGCCCGGGGGGAGCCCCCTGCATTCCTGGCCCGGCCCACTCCTCACAGGGAGTGCCAGGCCCCGGGCTAGGGCACTCCTGTGCTAAGAGCGTTGCTGACCTGAGCCTCAGCCTCCTCATCTGTAAAATGGGCACAATGGCAAAAGCAGCCTCTGCCCCGGGCCCAGCTCACAGACAGACTCCACGTACGTCAGGAAGTCACCTGTTTCTGCTCAAGTGACAACACAGGAAGGAAATGTGTGAAACACGCTTGCTCACTGTCATTTTTATGAGCTTGCCCTTAGCTGTCCTGAGCAGTGTCTGCTGGCTCGGGAGGGGCTATGGAGCTGTAGGGCTTTGAAGAGAGGCTGCTTTGGGCAGGAGAACGCTGGATGGTTGTCCCGGCCCCCTTTCACTGATCGAAGGCTATTTAGTACGACCTGGAACAACTGAAGGTGTCAGGGTCTTCATCTACAAACCCAGGATAAAGATAAGCAAGCTAGGAGGACCGAATGGGATAAAGTAGGCAGCTCTCTTGGCCCAACTCCCTAGTAAACACTCAACAACTCAAGTTTATTACTTTCATTTTTATGATTATCACCTGCAGGTAGGTTTGGGGAGACAACTTAAAGGGCATTTTGCTTCAACCATGAGAAAGGGGAGGGCCAGCTACAGTCGCTTATGTGGGGACACCAATGCCCGGCAGGCTCCAGGAGCCCCAGAGGGGAAAGGTCTGGCCTCCCTCTCCGACCACCGCCTCACCCTACTGCCCCCGACGAGACCCCAGGACACTCTGCACCCTTTCCGTGCCAGGCAAACGTGAAGAACGAGTTTTCATTTTTCCATCTTTGGTTTGGATCTAGGAATGTGGATCTGTACTGTGGTTCTCACGTGCTAGTGCTAATCAGAACCCCTTAGAAAGATTTTTTAGGACTACAAATCATTGGGGTTTTACTGCAGAGATTCCAACCGAGTGGGTCTGGGGTGGGGCCCAGGACTTGCATTTAAACCAGCACACCAGTAATTCCGAGATTGCATGGAAAACATGGGCCTCAGGATGGAAACCACATGGCATCCTTGGCCTGGCTTTAGACAGACAGAAATCCGGAGTCCTCAGCCGGCATTCCTGAGAACTTCCAGGGCACCAGCTCTGTGCCAAGTGGGGCTTTAGACACAGTGTGTCATTTAATCCCCAGGACAAACCATGACAGGGCTTCCCACTCTGGGTGACATGAAAACACAGGCCTCACATCCAGAGCTGGCCCCCCCACCACTGCACCCGTGCCCCCTCCCGCCCTGGCCCCTCCCACCGCTGCACCCGTGCCCCCTCCCGCCCTGGCCCCTCCCACCGCTGCACCCGTGCCCCCTCCCTCC
>NC_138371.1:5299162-5315703 GCF_054177405.1 Leptonychotes weddellii
AGGCCGCCCCGGTGACCCTGGGCGCCAGCTGGGAATCCAGAGTGCCTGGCACTGCGTCCAGCCACTTCCTGAACCTCCTGCCCCTGATCAGATCTCCTTTGATGGTGCGGCGGGAGGGGGCAGGGTCATCACTCCCTCCCCAGTGTGGCCACAAATGCTGCTTCCTTTCTCCTGGGGCTGAGAGAGCCGCCCTCTCCATCCTAGGACTACTTTTCTCTAAATCCCGAACACAAGCAAAATGTGTTGTGTCTCCGAGAGGAAGTGCCCCACCCTGATTCCAGAAATCAGCACTCCAAAGGCGGAAGGAGTCTATTTAGGGGCAGCTCAGCCTATAGAAAGTCAGCGTCATTTTAAAATAAATCAGAGGATGGATGTCAGCCCAAGTAAAGGCCGAATGGGCCCAACCGGAGGCCGATCTATAAGGCTTATAGGCTGCCCTTCCCGGCAGCACGCACAGTGGGTCCAGTTCTTCCTATTTCAAGAATCTCTTTGGGGGCGCCCGGGGGTTCAGTCAGTGAAGCGCCTGCTTTCAGCTCAGGTCATGATCCCGGGGTCCTGGGATCGAGCCCCGCATCGGGCTCCCTGCTCCCCGGGGAGCCTGCTTGTCCCTCTGCCTCCTCCCTGCCCCTGCTCATGCTCTCTCTCACTCTTTCTCCCAAATAAATAAAAGAAAATCTTAAAAAAAAGAATCTCTCTGGAGAACTCGTATGGGGGAGGTGGGGGTGCACACTGTGGTTCCAGCTAGAGGTAGCCAAGCATCTTTTTGTGACAGAAGATTCCCAAACTGGAAAGGTTAAACCTTTCAGAGAGTGTTGGGAGGGGCAGTGGAAGGGGAAAGAAGAAGGAAGCATACCTGAATGGCTCAGTGGGAGCCCTGACCTAACTTCATCCTGCGCCCCCCGCCACCCCGCCGTAGTTGCGCTGTGTGAGAAGGCGAGGGCGCTACTAAGATGGTATTCGAGAGCCGGCTGGCACCAAGCAAGGCCAGAAACAAATTCCCTCCCATCTTCCATCCCCTTTCCCCAGATGCCTCCGAAATTAAAGAGAAGCAAAAAGGAAACCAGTGATACCATGTTGTGATGGTGAAACACACCAGAAATGCGATAAAATAATTGTTTGAGAGGGCCACCTGGGTGACGCAGTCAGATATCTGACTCTTGATTTCAGCTCAGGTTGTGATCTCCAGGTCATGAGATGGAGCCCTGTGTCAGGCTCCCCACTCAGTGGTGAGTCTGCTTGAAAATTCTCCTTCTCCCTCTGCCCCTCCCGCTGTGCTCTCTATCTCAAATAAATAAATAAATAAATATTCTAAAAAATAATAACTGTTTGAGATTTTAAATGTGCAGATGTTACTGTTCATTTTGCTAGGTGAGATAACAAAAGTTAAATGTTTGCATCTTTTTAAGATAAAGCATTTGGTTGAAAAATACCACGTTGTTTGACTTTAAAGTAGTGCAGCAAAAATAAAAGACTTTTTTTTATGGCAGAATGTCAGCAATGGTTAAACCAGGATTTATAAGTGATATTTACATTATTTTCTCTACTTTTCTCCATATAAGAAAAATGCACAAAGAAAAGTATTTTTTAAAACAGTTCTTATTTCTTTTAAGAACAGATTTTTTTTGTGGGGGGGGCAGTGTTGGTCTTTTTTTTTTCCCTTCTCCTGATTATGAAATTATACAGTTTATTATAGAATTTTTAGGCTATACTGAAAACCCACAAAGAAGGTGATCACAGTCACTCATGATATCAGCACTCAGAGACAACTCGGGGATGACCATTGGCAATATTCAGATGTATTCCCTTCTTTCTATGATATTACCAAACCAGTAAGAATCACACTACATAATCCATGTGAACTTGCCAATATTTGACCATGCTAACTGACAAAACAGAAATTCGTATCATCCAACTTAATACATACAAGATTAAGAAAACTGGACAGCCACATGCAAAAGAGTGAAACTGGACCCCTATCTTTCACCACACACACAAGTCAGCTGGAAATGGATCAAAGACTTCCACAAAAAGCCTGAAACCATAAAACTCTTAGAAGAAAACATAGTGGGTAAGCCCCTTGACATCCCTCTTGGGAATTTTTTAGATTTTTTTTTTTTTTTGGATTTGACACCAAAAGCAAAGGCAACATAAGCAAAAATAAACAAGTGGGACAATGTCAAACTAACAATTTACTGCACTGTGAAGGAAACCATCCACAAAATGAAAAGGCAAACTATGGAATGGGAGACGATATTTGCAAGTCCTATTTCTGATAAGGGGTTAATACCCAAAATATACAAAGACCTCAATAGCAAAAAAAAAAAAATTGTTTTTGGTTAAAAAATGGGCAGAAGGACTGAATAGACATTTTTCCAAAGAAGACATACAAATGGCCAAAAAGTACATGAAAAGGTGCTTAACATCAATAATCATCAGGGAAATGTAAATCATAACCACAATGAGATATCACCTCACACCTGTTAGTAGAGCTTTTATCAAAAAGACTAGAGATAACAAGTTTTGGCAAGGATGTGGAACAAAGGCAACTCTGTTAGTAAGAATGTCACCATGGAAAACAGTATAGACGTTCTTCAAAAACATTAAATAGAACTACTCTATGATCCAGCAATCCCACTACACATCCAAAGGAAATGCCATCAGGGCCTCAGAGAGCTATCAGCACTCCCATGTTCATTGCAGCATTATTCACAATAGCTAAGCTACAGAAACAACCTAAGTGTCTGTCAATGGATGAATGGATAAAGGAAATGTAGTATAATGGAATATTGTTCAACCGTGAGAAGGACATGCTGCTCTTTGTGACAACGTGGATGAAACTGGAGGACATTTTGCTAAATGAAATAAGCCAGATAGAGAAAGACAAATATTATATGATCTTACTTAGATATGGAATCTAAAAAAAAGTCAAACTCCTAGAAATAGAGAGCAGAATGGTTCAGGGGCTAGGCGGGTGGGGATAGAGAGGTGTTGTTCAAAGGGTACGAGCTTTCAGCTATAAGATAAGTTCTGGGGGTCTGGTGTACAGCATGGTGACTATAGTTAATAATATTGCATTGAAAGCTGTGAATGAACACAGTAGCAGTGCCTCTTAAGTGCTCTTGCCACAGTAGAAGAAAAAAAAAGGTAACCATGTGAAGTGACGGATGTGTTAATTAACCTAACTGTGGTAACCATTTCACAATGCATGCATATGTCAACTCATCGCACTGTACACTTTAAATATATGCAATTTTATTTGTAAGTTAGACCTCAGTGCATAGGGGGTAAGGGGTGCACACAGTGAGGGGAACAAGGGTCTGCCTGTTCAGCCTCTTCCATTGACTCTTCCTGATGAATTTTTATATCCTATTTAAAGTTCAGAAAGAACCCCATGGAGGGTGTGCATGTGGTCATAGTAAAATGATAACATTCTTGGGGCACCTGGCTGGCTTGGTGGAGCACGTGACTCTTGATCTTGGGGTTGTGAGTTCAAGACCCGTTCCGGGTATAGAGCCTACTTAAAAATAAAATCTTAAAACAAAACAGGGGGCTCAGGGGTGGCTCAGTCAGTTAAGCGTCCAGCTCTTAATTTTGGCTCAGGTCATGATCTCAGGGTCATGAGATTCAGTCCCATGTTGGGCTCTGCTGCTGGGTGTGGAGCCTGCTTAAGATTCTCTCTCTCTCTCTCTCTCTCCCTCTGCCCCGCCCCAACTCGGTGCACACACATGCGTGCTCTCTCTCTCAAAATAAAGTAAAGTAAAATAAAATAAAATGATAGCGTTATATCATTATTCAAATCTTCTTTTTGTGTCCCTTAGCAAAGTTTGATGTCCTTCTTATATGACCTAATAATATCTGATTTCAGCTATATGGTAGGTAGTTACAATTTTTTTAAAGATGGTATTCTTTTTTTTTTTTAAAGATTTTATTTATTTATTTGAGAGAGAGAGAGTGAGAGAGAGCATGAGAGGGGAGAGGGTCAGAGGGAGAAGCAGACTCTCCACTGAGCAGGGAGCCCGATGCGGGACTCGATCCCGGGACTCCAGGATCACTACCTGAGCTGAAGGCAGTTGCTTAACCAGCTGAGCCACCCAGGTGCCCAAGATGGTATTCTTTACATTATGTTTTAGGGGGTCATTTTCTCACACATAGGGAAACTGTATGCACACACACAAACATAAATACAAACGCACACATACACACATATACATATATCTTTTATTTTTAACTTGTGCGTTCCATAATCCTGTTACCCTTATTAGTTCTAACAGCTTTTCCATTGCATCACAACTATGAATAATGATAAATTTGGCTTCTTTCCAGTGATTATATCTTACTTATAAAATTGGCTAGAACTTTGAGAAGAGTGTTAAATAATAGCAATGCTTTTTATATAGCAAAAGGGAAAAAAAGGAAAAGAATGAAAGAAAAAAATGGTTAATTCATCTCCAGATTTCCATGTGTCAGGATCATAGGCAATCATTCAAGTGACATGGAAATATAATACTTAATGAAATGGGAATTTAGCCATCACAGACTTTTAAATGAGAAAATTTAGTTCCAAAGTTTATAAAATGATTTCATGATCCTTTAGAAAGAAAAAGTAGAGAAACATAGATATAACTGGGTCCCAGCTGAGCTTCAACATGGATTTGCTCATGAGGATATCTCACTCAAAGAAGAGAACTTGGTTCTCGAATCAAAAGAGTAGCCAATAAACTATATCTTTTCAGTAAAGTGAAATATTCTAGATCTTTGAATCCTTTGCAAATGTATGTTTCATCATCAACTACTCTCCTGAGTGCATCAGATAAGAGAACTTCTCTATTTTACTTTTATAATAAACTGGTCTGCCCTTGACTGCTATGAAAAATACACCCTCCTCCACCAAGCACCAAGACACGCTCTTCATTAGGCTCCAGGTGGATGGCTGCGGATGGGGCTCTGCTGGGTAAGACGGGAGGTGCCGCATTCAGCAGAAAAGGCAGATGTTCCAGAGCATCCACTGGTCAGAAGCTGTTGGGCTTTCGGTCTCAGAAATTCCTCCCAAGAAAGTAAGGGTGATTTCTCAGGTTCTGTTGGGAGCTGTTATTTGGGAATGCTGGTCTCAGGGGTGGAATTAAAATGGGATGTTGTGAAATTCTGGTGTGGTGGGAGGGACAGGATATGCACTGCTAGGAAAGGCACTGAAAAGGGGTGCATGCTCACCTATCAGGAACTTGCCCTATCACACCCTGCCCCAGAAGTTTCTCTTCTGCCCCTAGGAGAGAAGTTAAAAAAGCTGGTCACATTTGTCACCCTGGCTGGTGGCCTCGGAGGGCTGCTTTCCCAGGCAGCGCTGTGCTGGGGTCCCTCCGGAGAGGTTGAACAGCCTGCACTTGGTAATCATTCTTGACAATGTTGTTGAAATATTTGTGCTTTTGAGTACTGTTTGGATTAAAAGCCTAGTGATGGCTAGGGTTTCTGCTTGCATGGAGTTGACAGTGTTAACATCTACAAAACACATGAATTCAAAAACCCGTATGACACACTATTTTCTGACACATCTTCCCACCCCCTCACCTATGTATCTGTTGTCACTTCTTTTTAGAGTGGAAAACCCACCAGCACCCCAGCACTGGGACCGTCCATCCCCTCCAGAGTCCCAGTGTTGTTCAAGAGTTCGCTGATCAAAGGGGAAAATAGCTCTTGATAATCCTAATAGGCTTCTCAGTTGCCAATAGGAGCTCAAAAAAATTTAAACAATTACAGAGCAAGCTGGATTCTTCAAACAAATGTGAGTTGCAAAATTTGCCCATGAAAAGTTTTTTTAATGTATAAAAACTAAATCATATATTTAATTATGCATTTTGCTCAGCAAATTTCCTGAATATAAAAGTGACATGAGGGTCACCTGGGTGGCTTAGTAGGCTAAGCGTCTGCCTTCGGCTCAGGTCATGATCCCAGGGTCCTGGGATGGAGTCCCTCATCAGGGAGCCTGTTTCTCCCTCTCCCTCTGCCTGCCACTCTCCCTGCTCGTGCTCTCTCTCTCTGTCAAATAAATAAATAAAATCTTTAAAAAAAGTGACATGAAATATCAAACTTAGCAATAATACATGGGCTCAAATTCGATATTTATATTGTTGTTTTTTTCATTCAAGTGTTATTGAGGTTGAGACACCAGCAAGTATGGCATTGTCTACACTGCCCACTATCTTGGGTCTCCTTGGGCAGGGTAATCAGGGTGCTTTTCAAGTATTCATTTTTATAATATAAATACTTCAGGGCTGATTAATATTTCAAATTTCGGGTCTCCTTGGGCAGGGTAATCAGGGTGCTTTTCAAGTATTCATTTTTATAATATAAATACTTCAGGGCTGATTAATATTTCAAATTTCACCCATCACTAGGATATTAGGAAAAATCTGGCGATCAGATCTACTGGAGAGTGGGACACGTGCAATGCAGAAAAGCAGGAGCAGAGAGAGAAGGGGGCATCTTTGCCTCCAGTAACTTCTCACTTGGGAGCCTTCAGACCAAAATCTCCTTTCTTCCCTTCCTTCTTTCTTTCCTATTTGCTTGCTTTCTTTCTATTTCCTGCCTCGTATTTGCTTTTATTAACATCCCTTCCATTTTCCTTGGTTGCTCTCCAATGTATTGTGCTAAAGGGCAGAGGGCTTGCGTCCCCTTGCTGTCCCTAGCAGGGGACACACCATGTCTTCTCCGGGCAGAAGCTGCCCAGGCTCTTGGTGCTTCACCACTGGAAATTTACTGATACAACGGGGTCCTCAGAAAATCTGGGCAAAGTAGAAAATCAAGCTAGACATAAATGCCGAATAAAGGGAAGAAGGTGATGTTTGGACAGAAAGCCAGAGCTTCATCATTTGAGCAATTTCAGAAGTAAAGTATGAGCCAACCCTGAGCGCACCGCCCTCCTTGCCCCCCCGCACTGCCCTCTACCTCCTGCCCCATCTTCCCTCGGCTGGTGTCTTCACAGGAAGAGCCTTACCCAGCAAGATGGGATATCCACCCCAGGGTCTCATGGAGCCCTCAGATAAGCCAGGTAGGGTCTCAGGAAACCTCCAGAAATGCGGGGAATGTTGCCTTGTGTGGATGGTACTTCTGTCCTCCTCCCCTCCTCCATCCCTTCCCCTTCCTCCCCTGCTTCCTTCCCTTCCAGGGACCTTCTCCTTCCTTCTCCTTTCTCCCCTCCAGGGACCTTCCCGATTATGTAGACTCAGTGGAAACAGATCCTCTATGATTCTATGCATTTTCTTTCACCACAAATCCCAGTATCTGAAAGCCAAAAGATAGCATAGGGGTCACCTTGACCAACCTCCCTCTTTTTATATCTTGCACCCCACACTCTCTGCCTAAAGGAAAAAAATAAAACAACAGACTATTTAGGGCTGAATTTAAGTCCTCGTCTTGCCAGCCACTCTCACAATCCCATACTGTAGGCATAAATGCTGAACCAGTACTTGGCTAATTGTGGAGACAATTAGCATTCGTCACTTGTTTTAATGAGCCAAGCGGATAATTGTTTCTGGCCAGAGCCACGGGGGACAGGAGCAATTGTCTGCGTTCCTAATTTCTGGGTTAAATCCATGCAAGTGGAGTGTTCCTATCAGAGGCAAGCCTGGAATTGATAAGATGTCCTATCCGCTGTCCAAATCTTCCAGGGACAGCAGACCTGAGATCCAGTCACCCCCAATTCCGCCCCCTCTTCCTTTGCATGGTGACTAGGTGCTCCTGCAGCTCCCAGTTCCCAGGAGGAGGGCACAGGGCTACCTCAGCCCAGCTCCCCTCGAGCTATCTTCACGCCAGGCCTGCTCCCACCAACACCTCACCAGGGCCAGAGGTCCAAGTCACTGCTGCTCCTCAGCATTCGGATTAAGACTTGTTCAATCGCATTTTCTTTTAGTCTCCTGAGCTGGCTGACACCCTCAGGATAGACTGAATTCTGTTCTTAGGGCTCCGGGGGGTTTGCCCCCACACGGATTTGATGAGGCAATGAGCCCCACTGCCGATCCTAAGGAAGTCCTTATTGTGAGCACGCTGATATTTCTGGGTAAAGTTTGGTAAAGGTTATACATTTTGTGTTGTTTCGTGTTGAAAAAATGTGAAGGGTTCAGAACATGCCACCCCAAAATACGACACTTTGCATGTGGATTATTTGAGTCAAAGGTGAGGGAGAACCAGCAGGCATAGGAAAAGCGCTTTACCTTCCCCTACACCCTGTAAGAACGTATGTACTTCCCCTCTTGCAGAGGAAATTTAGATTTATAAAGGAAATTTCCATTAGTAAATATACCAGGAAGAGAGCCTACCAGAGGTGGTCTTTCACTAGAGAGGCTCTTATCTGCACAATAAGGCCCCTGGGATTTACTGGTTGTGCCTGTTTTCACTTCCTTCCCTCGCCCAGCCCAGAATTTGCCTCCTCCCACCCCAAAGCCCCAACCACCCCTCCCTTTACTTACTTCAAGATGGTGTGTAAATCTCAGTCTTCTGAGAATCACCTTGGGTCTCATATTTTTGTGAGCCCCCGTGGGTACATACATAATTAAAGTTGGGGTTTTTCGTCCTATTAATCCGTCTTATGTCAACTTAATTCTTAAACCAGCCACAGAACCTAGAAGGGGAGAAGGAAGCATTTTCCTCCCCTACAGTTTCCAGGAAGCCAAAAATACCAAGTCCTTCTTTATTCAGTAGTTGGATTACTCAATTATGCCAAAAATTGAGAAAAGATTTGCTATGAATAATTTCAAACTATTGGACTCTTTTTAGAAAGTTGGCCGGAGGACAGATGAATCAGGTGCATGCGTGCATGCGTGGAAATGAGGAACAGATGTACACCAGCCGCATCATTTGCCCCTGTAGCTAAACCTGCTCTTCTGACTTCACCTTCTTCTCCTTTCCCTCTCATCTGCAGCCTGAAAGCAATGGGGAAACAAGGCATTGCTCACTGCAATGTTTGTGTGTGATTAGTTGCCAACTGAATGAACTTTTCTAACATATCCATCTCCCAGAAATAGTGAAACTGAGAGAAATGGAGGTAAAACTTTTGGAAACACCTACTATGTGCTGGATGCATCATCGCAGTGTCTTATTTAACTCTCAAGGACACCTTGGATACAGGTGTAGGTGTTAACGTTCTCTTTTTAAAGATGTGGAATGTGAGGATCAGAGAGGTTAAGGGATGGGTCTAAGATCACACAGCTAATAGGTAGTTGATACAGGATTTGAATCCATGCAATTGGATACCTTTATATGCAGAGCTCTGTCTACTCTAAAACAGGGACCCAGATATCAGGGGGACCTTCTGGTCTTCCACCGTTCCTGCAAGCTCCCAGGGGCTCCCCTCCCCAAGTCTCTGCTGCTATCTAAGTGCCTGTGAGTTTGTGTGAGCTGCTTCTGTTCCATCCCTCAGACACACTGATGCAATGTAGCCACTTCGGTTGGGTAAGATATCTACTCACACCAAGCATTTTGTGGGTTTAGCAACTTGACTAACAGTCAGGTTTGGGGGTGGGATCACAAGCCCACAAGCCACAGCTCTTTCCTTCTCCCCCACCCCTCCCAATCTTACCCCTCGCTGCTCATCCAACAGGCTCTGGATCCAGGCGCTTTGTCCACATTGGAGATGAGAACGTGCCAAGGAATACAGGGTAGCCTTCCCCTGGTGGGTTCCCAAACAGACTCAAAAGAATGAAAACTGTCCTGTCCTTGAGAAAAGCAACTAATGGGCTATTTGTCCAAACTGCGAAGTGTGTTCTCATCTACACCTACAGCATAAGTTACTAACCAAACTTTCTTTTCCAGAGACCGGCTGCTCTAACTGGAGGTCAGGGATTGCTTCACTTGGTGGAGAAAGTGGCATGCGATGTTTGAGATATTTATATTAAAAGTTTTTTGTTGTTTACCTGAAAATCAAATTCAGCTGGATATCCTATATTTTATCCAGCAGTCCTAAGACAGAGGCATAAAGAGAGTAGTTTAATTTCATGGAGGTATTTTTCATGGAGGGTAGACTTAGAAACTCAGAATTTGATTGTGCTGCATTGCATAACCATGTGGAGGGAAACAGTTTCTTAAATCGCTTGAATTCATTTTCCGTGAACTCACCATTTTATTTATTTATTTATTTATTTTTAAAGATTTTTTATTTATTTATCTGAGAGACAGAATGGGAGACAGAGAGCATGAGAGGGGGAGGATCAGAGGGAGAAGCAGACTCCCCGCTGAGCAGGGAGCCCGATGCGGGACTCGATCCCGGGACTCCAGGATCATGACCTGAGCCGAAGGCAGTTGCTTAACCAACTGAGCCACCCAGGCACCCTTTGTGAACTCACCATTTTAAAAGTATTAAAAATATGGCTGAACGTGTCACACTAATTGGAAACAGGGCTATCACAATATCCAAGTACATTTTTAAGTAAGCTGGGGAAATTGGCATTTTAAAACGCTGTTCACATAACCAAAATGAGAAAAGAACTCGACACCCAGGAAGTGCCCTGCAAGGGCAAAAGAGGAGAAAAAGGGTGAAAAAAGCCAAATAGGGCAGATTCTTCTGCCTTGGAGCTCGCCTCAGCTCGCGGCACCCCACAAAGCAGACTTTCTTGCCTCCTGTGCCAGCCTGACTCACCTGCAGAACATGGGGCAGCCCCATCAGCTCCTGAAGTGAGAAAAGGGAAACAGACCTGCCCTGGGAATATACTCAGTATCTAATTGTTGAATGTGGCTGCACTAACTATAGAAAGAAGGCTAATGCTTTGTAGACAAAGTAGCCAAATTCTCACACACGGCAGGGATCAGCAAACTAGTAAATGGTTTGTGCTTCTGTTTCCAATTTCCTGATGCCAATAAATGGTGCTGGCCCCACGCAGCATGACCTTCACTTGCATTTCCTTTTCGGTTTCCAAAGCTAATGGTTTTTCCCATTAGGTTTATAAAAGTAATGCATGCTCATTATTGAAAACATAGAATGTTCAAAAAACACGGGGCGCCTGGCGGGCTCACTCGGTGGATCTTGCCGTTGTGAGTTTGAGCCCCATGTTGGGTGTAGAGATTACTTAAAATAAAACCTTGCTTTCTAAAAAAGAATGTTCAAAAAAAACCAAACCCACAAAATCTAGCTTGGTAAATTCCCACTACTCAAGACACTTTTAACCTCAGATGCATTTCTTTCCAGTCTTTTTTAAGTGCTATTTTGTAAAATGTGTACATTGTTGTGTTCTGTTTTTTTTTTTTTCCACATTGTTTAGAACTCTTTTTAAACATCATCTTAAATAGTAACAGGATACTGGAAGTTAATGGTGAGATTAACAAAGAAATGTATAACAAATTGTTAAAAACAAGATAACATGCTCAAAATGAAGTCGCTTACACTAAGCCCCACAACATGAAGCCGAAACTTAAGCCTCACATCACCAAACTGAGAATTTTAATTACGGTTTTGACTCTCCCAGAAATAGAATCTTAAGCCAATCCATCAGGAATGGCCTGACCCGCACCAGCCAGATAATCCACCATCCTCTAAATGAAAGTGACCTTGGGATAGCCAACCTGATTTTGTGTCCAGCATAATTTCCTTGTTCCGGCTCGCTTCTGCCTATGAGTCTTTCATTTTGTGCAGCTCCTCGGAGCTCCTTTCTGTCTGCTAGATTGGATGCCGCCTGATTCATGGAACCTTGAATAAAGCCAATAAGATCTTTAAAATTTCCTCAGTTGAATTTTGTTTTTTAACAGTCCTTTTAGGAAGGATCCACTTTTCCCACAAATAAGCGTGCATACATATGAAAGACACTTCGTCCAACTGCAGGCTGCAGATATTGTCATAAGCTCTTGAAGGGGTCGCCTTTCCTACAGATTTCAAAACACACAAGAAAATTAACACTTTTCCTTAGGTTTCTGGAAATAGGCAATATCATTTTTATGTCCCTACTCTTGGGATCAGAATCTAGCTTCATTGCCTAAAAAAAATAAGATAGCCACAAGTTCCTATTTATGCACAAATATGAATGTATAAATATGTTCATAATAGTGTTCTTAATAATTTCAAAAGCATAAAATAAAAATCACCTAAATGTTCAGCATTAAGGGGGTCGGCTAAGTAAATTACAAAACATGTAAACAATCCTCTCAGTAAGAGAATTATTCAGCCATCAAAAGCAAAGATTATGAAGAACCTTTATCGATGTTAATCTGGGGGCTTTAGGGAAGCTCTATGCCCAGCATGGGACATGAACTTGCCACTCTGAGATCAAGAGCTGCAAGGTTGCTCTATCCAGCCAGCCAGGGGCCCCTACTGATGTTGATTTATTAAAAACCTGAATACCCAAGTTTATGTAAGCAAGCATCTAGATTTTATATCTAAAGCCAAGTGATGAGTTGGTAGGGGCTTTTCTTTATATGTAAAGCCAAGTGATGAGTTGGTAGGTGCTTTTCCTCTTCGACTTTCTTAGATTCTGGGTTGTCCAAAGTGCCTTTCTTATTTGTAGTAATCCTGCTTTTGTTTGTTTTCTCTGCGTACCTTCTGGTTATCAGGTCTAAGCATTAACCTGTCAGACCCCTGGCTGAGCACCTCTGACTTCTCATTTTCATCCACATCAAGTATCCTACAAGCCTCAAACCCCACGGGAGAGGGCATTTTGCCAATTGCAAAGCACTGTTTGTTCTTGGGCAAACTATTTAGTCCGGTTATCATTAGGAAATTTGTTTGCACAGACCTGACTGTTGCAGCTCCTAAAATTGACTCTTGCTAATACGACGTGGAAAAAGAAGGAGCACAAACCTTGAAGAATTGGAGATGAGCCCTCACCTCTGCAGGCTCGTCGCGGATGCAGGAGGGAGGCCACCAGCACCCTTTGGTGGAAGACTCTGGGGAGACACCCTTCGTAAGGGAGACCCGCCCTCTTTTCTTTCCTATGCTTGCCATGTGGCTGCAAAGTATGTTGGTACCTCACAATGGGGTGATGGAGAATTGGAAGCAGCCAGGGAGAGTGAGGATCCCAGTGGAGAGACCGAATGTATTGGAGATCCGGGGAGGATGGGTCAAAAACCCAAATTAATATATCCAGAAAGAAAGCTGAACTTGAGCTGGACCTGAGTCAGTATTTTTACACCACTGGGTTATTCCGGTCTTTGAGGCCCGGTCCAGAGGTCATGTTTTGCAGGTGGGAAGCCTGGTGCTCCTAAGTGGCCCTTTACAACATGGAACAGAAATGCAGACAAAGACTAGGAAGACGAGGCACAGTTCGGGAATCAGAGCTCCATCAGATGGGCCAAAATCCCGTGTGGGGTTTGGGAAGGAATGCAGTGTAATAGAAAGAACCAGAGCGTTGGAGCCTGAGAGGTGGGCCTTTGAAGTCCAGCCCCCCATCCCCTCACTGGCCCCGTGGCAGCCCGCATTCTTGCTCCCCTGCCCTGTCTGAAGCTTACTCAGTAGCTCCAGCAGCCATGGCTGCAGCATCCTCTGCTGGGTCCTCTGCTTCCCATGCCCCGAC
This sequence comes from Leptonychotes weddellii, assembly GCF_054177405.1. Taxonomy (NCBI): domain Eukaryota; kingdom Metazoa; phylum Chordata; class Mammalia; order Carnivora; family Phocidae; genus Leptonychotes; species Leptonychotes weddellii. The sequence continues at coordinate 5,312,647 of NC_138371.1, forward strand.
GGTGCACGGAGGTCGGCGCTCGCTTTGCTCAGTGAAAAGTGAGCAAAAGTGATATGACATGCCACTTCCTGGCTGAAACTCTAAGAGAACGCTTTCTTGCTCTTTCCTCTTCGCCATGAGAACATCTCCGGCCCCAAATCAGCTGCCCCCTCGCATCTGGCTGTAGACAACATGGCGCCACGCCCAACTCTCTGCCAAGGCGTAGCTTGTGTGCGAAGCGGAACTCTGTGGTTATGAGGGACGGATCTGGGTGTTATTTTGTTGCCAAAGACCTATCTTAAAAATGCTATCCCCTTAAGCCTGTTTCTTCGTCTCTGACAAAGCACTTAACAGGCCTGTTTCATGTGGCTCTTTTGAGAAGTGAATGGACTGATGGTGGGAACACATTTGGCCGAAAAACACGGAGAAATAAAGGGTTGACACTGTCCCCCGGACACTGTGTTCTGGCGATTGAAAGAGAGGGCCAGTGGCCAGAGTTTAAACTGTTTCTGTTTTGTTTTCCCCTGAACTGTAATTTCTCTCTCTCCTTGGAAGATATTGATCTAGAAATGAAACACTTAAAACCCATGCATTTTTTTTTTTTTTTGGATGTGTTGGAGAAATGCAATCTTCCTGAGGGAAAAGACGGTCACTGTGGTTGAAATGGCCCTCTCTTTGCTAGCCTGAGCCTGACCTCTCGCCAGTGAGAAATTGCACAAGACTTCTAGGCCTTCCACCCAGATTCATTTTTCACAAACAGCCGAGCTAGGAAAACCTGCTTACATGGCATAGCGCTGCTTCTGGAAAGGACGCCTGAGGCTCCCTGTCCTATGTGAGGCACAAGGCCATCCCCCCAAGATCTAACACTTGTGCTTGCACGGTGTTTGAGGCCGGTGCCTCCCCGTCTGGCCCCTTGCTTTAGCGTGGTTTTGTCTTCCTTACCTCGTGCCTGCACAGGGGACCTTGTTTTAGGGCTGGGCTCTCCCCGGAGAGACATCGCTGCTAGATTTTTCTTCCTAAACCCCAGCCCGATCAGAGTCTTGGGACCAAAATCTCCGCTTGCTCCCCATTTGTCCATCAACGTCTCCACCTCCTTCCCTGGGTCTTGGGGATTCTCTTCAATCATAATGCGTTCCTGCCCAGGTGGAAATTCTGCCCATCCATTAGGAGGTGGACATTCTCCGGCATGACAATCTTTTCTATTCTCCAATCATATGTGATTTCTCTCAACCATGAAAACTACTTAGCCCTCAAACTTCCCTTTAATACATCTTATAATTATGGTCGAAAATTTGCAAGTCAAAGAAAATTATGGAGGGAACAGTAAAACAGAAACATAACCACATCTTAGGAGAGAATCACTGTTAAGGTGTAGTGCATTCTTCCCCTGCAGTAGATAAGGATGGAACAGGATGATCATCCTCAGGGTTAGCAGAGAAGTGTGAAGTAAAAACTATCAGGGAGCATGGTACCTTAGAAGACAACAGGGAAATAAAAAATTGTAAGCCATCAAAATTAAAAATCGTCCACATTCCTTGGGGCCGTGATTCTGCCCTTCTCAGAATTTATTCTATGGAAATAATAGCAGAAATATGCAAAAGTATCGCTATGAGAAACCTCACTGCACCATTGTTTTTAATTGCATAAAAGAAAATTGGAAACACCCTAACGGTCCATCCACTGGGAATTCATTTAATCAATTACAAAACATCCATCCAATGAAATGCTATGAAGTCATTACAAGAAGATAAAGTGCAGTTTGGCTATATAGTGTGATCCAGACTGCAGTACTGAAATTTTTTAAAAACATGTATTGTTTTTACTTACCTAAAGCCAATTCTAAAGTCCCTTGCCTAGATAGTTGTCACAAACAGAAAAGATTTTGTATGCATAGAAAAAATTTTTTTGGCATGAGGCATAGCAATGATTAATGGTGGTTATCTCCCAGGGATGAAATTGAGAGACCTTCTTTTTCTGATCTGTATGTTCCTGTATTTTGTAATAATAAATAAAACACAAGAGTCCCATGCTAGAATAACAATACCAAAAATCCATCCCTGGAACCGTTTGAGTGGGATAATTTATAGGTTTTTCAGAGGCCTTCAATTAAAAAAAAAAAAAAAGCCTCTTCATAAACAAAACTGCATACTTAAAACTGCACCTAGAAATGAGGGTTCACTGGATAAGTTAAAATCAGTGAAATCCACAACTACGCTCAAATGAAAAAAAATAGAATAAATAAAAACAATGAAATTCTAAGTGGGTCTCGTAAACTATGTATAAGTTCTTCTGGGAACTCTGTGAATCTGAGTTGTTAGGAGTCTGGTGACCTGGAGTGTGAAGGGGTCAATGCTGAATCTTGGCTGTCACTACCCTCCCCGCCCCCCTCCCCCCCACCACCACACTTCAGGCTCTCTCTTCCAGCAAAGGTTCTACTTGCCTAAAGCCATTACCCCCTTTTTGGTCAATCCCCCTCAATCATCGCACACATGGACAAGAATTTGCATCAAGATGCTTGAAAGGTAAACAGCTTCGCTGCAGCTCCCTGCACCCCTCGAGGCCAGGCGGGAGTGGTGTGGCCTTTCTCAAGAGGCCTTATCACTGATGGCAGGGCATTCTCACCGCGGGCCGTGGTCATCTGCGATTGCTCAAACGTCCAACGTCAGTGTTTCAGCCACAGAGACTTCAAAGAACAGGATCATCAGCGGAAGCAACCTCACGCAGTATGCATCCCTCCGAGCCTGAGCATTTGTCAACCTCTTGCCCAGGTTACATAGTTCAAACATGAAATTTTCCCTTGTGCTTCCAAGTCCGGAAAAGAAATGTAATTTTCCCCAACTCTGCGAGAGTTCAAACTATTCTTTTCTATGGTGATGATCTTTTCTGAGATGTCCCCCACCCCTTGGGCCCCGGGTTCCTTCCTCAACGAAGCCTTGGCTCAGAGGATAAAACTCAACATTCACTGCAGACACTTTTGCAGAGGCTGTGGATTGTAGGGCTGATGGGCTGTTTCCAATGCTTGCTAAAAACCTAAGAAAGTGGAGATGAGTAGCAAACCGACTTCCTGAGGCTTTTCTG